>NC_133512.1:16280000-16880000 GCF_049354715.1 Callithrix jacchus | reverse complement strand
ACATCAAACCCCTATGACATATGATTTACCTAAATAACAAACCTGTACATGTACCCATGACACTAATATAAAAGTTAAAAATAAAAATAATAAATTAAGCATATTTTGTTTATATAATGTTCAAAACCAGGCAACCATATTGAATATTATTTAAGACGCATCTAGAAAGAGTATTATTTTTGTTGTTGTTGTTTTTGTTTTTGTTTTTTGAGACGGAGTTTCACTCTTATTACCCAGGCTGGAGTGCAACTGCGAGATCTCGGCTCACTACAACCTCTGCCTCCTGGGTTCAGGCAATTCTCCTGCCTCAGCCTCCTGAGTAGCTGGGGTTACAGGCACCCGCCACCATGCCCAGCTAATTTTTGTATTTTTAGTAGAGATGTGGTTTCACCATGTTGACCAGGATGGTCTCGATCTCTTGACCTCATAATCCACCCACCTAGGAAATATTTTCATCATAAAAGAAACCATTAGCACAAGTTTAAGAGGGAGTAGTGATTGAACAAGGCAGGCATATGTTTCTTGCAACACCATCCATCTTTATCATAACAGCAGGTAGAGGTCTGATTGCTTTATAATTATTAATGAGTGACACATATGGCTTTATGTACTCTTCCAGGTGTGATATTTGTTATAACAAACGCTCGAAAGTCAGTTTGTAAAATAAAAATAAACAAGATCTTTGATGTGGGAGTTATAATGGCATTATGTAGTCATATAATAATTTAGGAGAAGCGTATTATTTATTGGATTATTTCCCTTTGCCAAGGTTAGTTTTGAAGTACTTGTACAATTTAAATGTATATTTTGTTAATATTCTACTATCCTATTTCTCAAGTTTTAGAAATCATACTTGTGATCATATGCATTCTATTTGTGTTTCTTTTATATTGTCATACTTCAATTTTAGTGAAATATACTAAATGTGATTTAATCAGCAGAAACCTCCATCACCTTTGGGATCTGAATTATCAATAAGCCTCACATCATGGAAAATATGAACCCAGTCTCATATTATAACTGATATGCTTAGGCTTCACATGCCCACCCAAATCTCATCTTCAATTGTAATTCCCAAGTGTTGAAGGAGAGACCTGCTGGGGGCTGAATGGATCATGGGTGTGGCTTCCCCCATGCTATTCTCATGGTAGTCAGTGGGTTCTCACAAGATCTGATGGTTTTATGTTTTGGAAGTTCCTCCTGTGTTCACTCATCTCTCTTCTGCCACCTTGTGAAGAAGGTGACTGCTTCCCCTTCTGCCATGATTGTAAGTCTCCTGAGGCCTCCTAACCCATGTGGAACTGTGAGTCAATTAAATCTCCTTCCTTTATAAATTACTCAGTCTCAGGAAATTAATTTATAGCAGTGTGAGAATGAACTAATAGAATAACTAGGACCTGCCCTAAAACATTTCCAAACATGTATTAAGACTAATATTTAGTCTGCCTTATACTCTGTGTCTGTGTTACAAAGTCCATTTTCAGTAAGTTCTCCAGAATATAGACCACCACCTTAAACCTACAATCTCTGATATTTACCCCTCTTCCCCACCATATTTATTTTCTGTCCTCAGAGACAGTCTTCAATTTCACCAGGTAGCTATCCTTTGGGCAGCAAATCCTTAGCAAAAGGGAATGAGGACACTGCAAAAGTGAGTTCTGGGTTTGAGAGAGCAAATTAATAACAATCTTTAAGTTTCACATTTTGGATTATTTGATTGAAAATGGAAAAGGAAATGTTAAAATTTATTTAATATTCTGCTGGTGGTCTGATCTCTGGAACCTTAGCAGTGTCCAAGACTTAAGGCAAAATATCAGTGGGAAATAGGAACGGTTAGAGCAAATCCTTGTGAATTCTCCAATACACAATCATGAGACTTGTTTAGCGTTCTCCAGTATGTGGTTACTAAAAGGCCGTGTGTACAAATATAGACTAATTTAACATTCTTTTTATTCTCTTTGAAGAACAAGTCATGGTTAACACAATTGTCTGCTTGCTATGATTACCATGTTCCTGTCTCTGATGTTACATTTGTATCAGACAGTAGCCTGAAGACAAATGCATGTGAATATCAAAGTATCTGAGTATTAGGAAGGTTTCTTACTGCATTTGACTGTGTCCATGTGTGAAATTAGTCAACTATGGCTCTACAATTTAAAAATGTTTAACATGATTTATTACCTAGATAATAAAAGCAACATTGGTTTTAAGCATATTGTTTTAAGATTTCATATTTAAAATTTTTGAATAGCAACTGTTTTGCAAAGAAAAGAAAAATGATAACAGGAATTCAAAATGGTTTTTTGTTGTTGTTGTTGGTGGTGGTGGTGGTGTTTTCTTTTAATGTTTGTCAGTTCCACAATCTGTCTAATGCTTGAGTAGTCAATATTGGCAACTGAATCAATCCACCCATCACTTAAAGAGGAAACATCTCATTTGGTTACATTTGTTGTCTGATTCATTGAAATGAAAGACCAATTTTAACACAACAGTTAATCCATAATTTGATGTAGATACAAACACATTAGGAGCCAAAGGACATGAAAAGACTTTACTAAAGAGAACAAACTGCCACTAGTTTAAATCATCTTAACACTTCAGCATTGGCTACTAGCTGAAGATTTTATTAGATTTGCCTTAAGAGTTACATTTTTATATGGTTAGCTTTATGAAAGTTTATGAAAAAATAGAATAATTTGGAAGATTAAAGATACAAATTCTATTAATCTTCATATAATCTTCATGATAGAATAACATAATATAATATGTAGTCTATAATACAGAATGTATACTCCTATATACTATATAGTATAATATTTATATGTTAAATAAAACATTCAACATTATATAAAATATATAATTATGTGTCATATTTTAACCTATGTATCTCAATTCAATTAATGTTAAAACATATTTAAGCAACAACAAAATTGAGATAACTTTGTAATTTCCTGTATATTAACAGTTGATATCATTAAAAAGGAACAAAATTTCTTGTTTAAAGAAAAAGGTCTACAAGGGTGGCAGACCATGTCTCATGACTATAATCCCAGCAGTTTGGAAGTCTGAGAAAGGAGGATCCATTAAGCCCTGGAGTTTAAGACCAGCCTGAGCAATATAAGAAAACTCTATCTCTACAAAAATTAACATAAAATGATTAGCCCAACATAGTGGTGTGTGCCTGTGGTCCCAGCTATTCCAGAGGCTGGGCTGAGGTGGCAGAATTCCTTAAGCCTTGGAAGTCGAGGCTGCAGTGAGCTGTGATCATGCCTTTGCACTGCAGCCTGGGGGACAGAGTGAGACTCTGTCTCAAAAAAAATAAAGAAGTTTAAAAAATGTATGATAAAGATTTTGTTGTGTTTCAGAAACAAATGATCTAGGAATATAATACTACAGAATACTCATTTTGCATTTTCAAGAGAGTCTTTTATTGAAACAATATAACAACAGATTAATGGTACATAAAAGATATTATAACTTTCTTAATTAAAGTACCATTTTATTCTTTATAAGAGAATTGTAAATTGTTTAATGCTCTTTCCATTTTATCGAAACCAAGTTCAGAGAAGTGAAGTGACTTCCTCAAGATTAATCAGCTGCTAAGTGGCAGAGTTGAGACAGAATCTTTTAGTATTATTTCGTAATAACATTGATCTAATTATCACCTATATTTGAACGGGATACTTCTTGGATGTGAAAATCATATTCATTGTTATGATTTAGAGCTTGCAAAGGAAATTTGGTATGGATAGAAATGTTTAAAACTTGATCTTGGAGTTATCACTTTAGCTGAGCGCTTCTTCATTATGGAAAATTAAATACTGAAGGTCAGTTCCACAATTTGGTCACCCATTTTACTGAGTGTAGATAAAAACAGACACACAAACAACCCCCACAAAGCCTAACAACACCTGGATAAATAGGGAAGGAATGACAACCAATTTCCAGTACAATTTTAGAATCAGTATGAGCAGAATGTTCCAGCATGTTTAAGCCAGGCAAATACATCCTCTCTTCCAGCACTCAAGCTAGAATTAAAATTAATTCTGAAAGATTAATGTCTACCCTTCTCTATAGAAAAACTCTATTTTTCTCTTTACTCAAATTCCTTCACTCTTGTCACCAAAATGTGCGAGAAAATTGTCCAACTCTCTCCAAGCCAAACTGGATGCCCTATAATTCAATTTAATTCTGACACCAACTATCTGGAGTTATCACAGACCCCATATGTTAAGGGCTCAGTCCCATAAGACTGTCTCCAGTTTCAGATGCCAATAATAAGTGGTAGGTCCCTGGGTCACCCACAATGTCTGTCTGAATTGCTACCAATCAGAGGTTCCCACAATTCCCTCCTCAGGTTTGATTATTTACTAGAAATGACTCACAGAACACAGGGAAACAGTTACTTTTACTGGTTTAGTAGAAAAGATATGATAAATAAGTACAAATGAAGAGATAAATGAAGAGACATAGAGAGCAAGGTTTGGGAGGGGCCCAAGAGCAGGAGCTTCTCTCCCTGTAAAGTTGAGGTACATTACCCTCACAGCACATGGATGTATTCATCAACCAGGAAGTTCTCTGAACCCTGTACTTCAGGGATTTTTATGGAAGCTTCATCATGTAGGCACATTGTTAATTCAATTTCTAGCTTTTAGTTTTCTTCCTACAGAATGAAGGGAGGCGTTAAAATATTCCAAGCTTCTAACTAGGATTTGGTCTTTCCAGTAAGCAGCTCCTATTCCGAAGGCCTTCAGGAGTTACATTGGTAGAACAAAAGCTTCCAAAGCATCTAGGAGTTCTGTGTCAAGAACTTGGGTCGAAGACCAAATATTTCAAAACAAGATGCTTCCAGCACACATATTGTTTAGGAAATTACATGAATTTTAGGAGCTGTGTGCATGAAATGCAGATGAAAATAAATTTATATTTCTTATTACACATCACAATAGCACACTTTTCACCCAACCACAATGTATCTGAAAAACTAAATTTTGATGTCTTTCATGCACATTAGACCCAGTGAATGAGGCTCTTTACATTATGTTTAAGCAGACAAGTTTCACAGCCATGATAGTTTCCTACTGGCACATCTACAAGATTTCAAAATTTCTTTAGCTCAAATCTTCAAAGACAAGGAATTGAATAAGAACATCAGCTTTGATCTTCTTGATGATCTGGCTCTCAAAATCTGAATAGTCTTCCTCAGAGACAAATTTGAAGTGTCAGGAACCTCAATACCTTGGTTTGAATTTACGAGTGTTTTAACAAAACATCATGATATTATTACTACCAGAAAGACCTTCAGGTAAGGTGTCACTTTGACCTGCACTTTCAGATACATGAGAGTAGGTTATGGATGCTTTTTACATTGTTGCTACAGGAAAACTGGTCATGTTTGTCATGGACAAGAGTACAGAGGAAAAGAACAAGAAAATGCTAATGACATCTAAAATGACAAGTAAGATATCAGGTACATGGTGAAGATGAAGCCAAGAGACAGGGTGTCTTCTTACAACTCAGTTTTTAATACAAAGGGCACAATGGGAGATGGAAACTTCCAAGATCAATGAGGAGAAATAAATAGATTCTTTAAAAGTGCAGTAAAAATATCTCCTGTCTGGGCAAGAACCCAGGTGTTATTAGATCTGTTGCATCAGTAGGAAAAGGGGAATAGTTGCAGTCTTATATCCAAGGGTGTGCCAGAACTCCAGGGCGAGGTTCAGGGCTGCCTGCCATTCTGGAGAGCTTCACCCATAGGTGCATCTTGAGTCATCATTGGCAAGCAGTCATCTAAGAAAGGCAAGTATGTTTCACACAGCTGACTGCAATCTTGGAACATCACAAATTTTGAGCCACAAGTTTTATTGGTTAAAATATATTTGAGCTATTATATAAATGTTTAGTCATTTTTGAATACTTGAATAAGTTCATAATAGGAAAAATGAAACACACAGCATTGATCAGAAGCAAAATAATTGCAACGTACAATTCATTATCTAATGAATACATCTTTATTTAAAGCTAGTACCACAAAATCTAAGTATTCTTATAAAAATTTCAAAAGACATAGTAATATAAAGATTGAAAAGTAAACTAACCCATAAAAAGGATATGTTTTTTTGTAATTGCATTTTTAGGATTTGGGGTGCATGTGCAGAACATGCAAGATAGTTGCATGGGTACACACATGGCAGTGTGTTTTGCTGCCTTCCTCACCTTCACCCACATTTGGCATTTCTCCTCAGGCTATCCCTCCCCAGCTCCCCCCCACCGCTGTCGCTTGCCTATTCCCCTCAATAGACCTCAGTGTGTAGTGCTCCCTTCCCTGTGTCCATGTGTTCTTATTTTTCATCACCCGCCTATGAGTGAGAATATGTGGTATTTCATTTCCCGTTCTTGTGTCAGTTTGCTGAGAATGATGTTCTCCAGATTCATCCATGTTCCTACAGACAACACGAACTAATCATTTTTGATTGCTGCATAATATTCCATGGTGTATATGTGCCACATTTTCCCAGTCCAGTATATATATGGGCATTTTGGTTGGTTCCAGTTCTTTGCTATTGTAAACAGTGCTGCAATGAACATTCGTGTGCATGTGTCCTTATAGTAGAACAATTTATAGTCCCTTGGATATATATACCCAGTAATGGGATTGCTAAGTCAAATGGAATTTCTATTTCTAAGGCCTTGAGGAATCGCCACACTGTCTTCCACAATGGTTGTACTAATTTACACTCCCACAACAGTGTAAAAGTGTTCCTTTTTCTCCATATCCTCTCCAGCATCTGTTGTCTCCAGATTTTTTAATGATCGCCATTCTAACTGGCGTGAGATGGTATCTCAATGTGGTTTTGATTTGCATCTCTATAATGACCAGTGATGATGAGCATTTTTTCATATGTTTGTTGACCTCATGTGTGTCTTCTTTTGTAAAGTGTCTGTTCATATCCTTTGCCCATTTTTGAATGGGCTTGTTTGTTTTTTTCCTGTAAATCTGTTTGAGTTTTTGTAAATTCTGGATATCAACCCTTTGTCAGATGGGTAAACTGCAAAAATTGTTTCCCATTCTGTTGGTTGCTGATTCACTCTAGTGACTGTTTCTTTTGCCATGCAGCAGCTGTGGAGTTTGATTACATCCCATTTGTCTATTTTGGCTTTTGTTGCCAATGCTTTTGGTGTTTTGGTCATGAAGTCCTTGCCTACTCCTATGTCCTGAATGGTTTTGCCTAGATTTTCTTCTAGGGTTTTTATGGTGCCAGGTCTTATGTTTAAGTCTTTAATCCATCTGGAGTCAATTTTAGTGTAAGGTGTCAGGAAGGGGTCCAGTTTCTGCTTTCTGCACATGGCTAGCCAGTTTTCCCAACACCGTTTATTAAACAGGGAACCCTTTCCCCATTGCTTTTTTTTGTCAGGTTTATCAAAGATTGTATGGTTGTAGATATGTTGTGTTGCCTCCGATGCCTCTGTTCTGTTCCATTGGTCTATATCTCTGTTTTGGTGCCAGTACTATGCTGTTTTGATTACTGTAGCCTTGTAGTATAGTTTGAAGTCTGGTAGTGTGATGCCTCCCGCTGTGTTCTTTTTGCTTAGAATTGACTTGGCTATGGGGGCTCTCTTTTAATTCCATATGAAGTTCATGGTGGTTTTTTCCAGTTCTGTGAAGAAAGTCAGTGGTACCTTGATGGGGATAGCATGGGTTCTGTAAATTACTTTGGGCAGTATAGCCATTTTCATGATATTGATTCTTCCTAACCATGAACATGGAATGTTTCTCCATCTGTTTGTGTCCTCTCTTATTTCATTGAGCAGTGGTTTGTAGTTTTCCTTGAAGAGGTCCCTTACGTTCCTTGTAAGTTGTATTCCTGGGTATTTTATTCTTTTTGTAGCAATTGTGAATGGCAGTTCATTCTTGATTTGGCTCTCCTTAAGTATTATTGGTGTATAGCAATGCTTGTGATTTTTGCACATTGATTTTATATCCTGAGACTTTGCTGAAGTTGCTTATCAGTTTCAGGAGTTTTTGGGCTGAGGTGATGGAGTCTTCTAGGTATACTGTCATGTCGTCTGCAAATAGAGACAATTTGGCTTCCACCTTTCCTATTTGAATACCCTTTATTTCTTTTTCTTGCCTGATTGCTGTGGCTAGAACTTCCAGTACTATATTGAATAGGAGTGGTGAAAGAGGGCATCCTTGTCTAGTGCTGGATTTCAAAGGGAATGCTTCCAATTTTTGCCCACTCAGTATGATATTGGCTGCTGGTTTGTCATAAATAGCTTTTATTACTTTGAGATACGTTTCATCGATACCGAGTTTATTGAGGGTTTTTAGCCTAAGGGGTGTTGAGTTTTGTCAAAGGCCTTCTCTGCGTCAATTGAGATAATCATGTGGTTTTTGTTTTTGGTTCTGTTGATGTGGTGAATTACGTTTATAGACTTGTGTATGTTGAACCAGGCTTGCATCTCTGGGATGAATCCTGCTTGATCATAATGGATAAGTGTCTTGATGTGCTGTTGCAATCGGCTTGCCAGTATTTTATTGAAGATTTTTGCATCTATGTTCATCATGGATATTGACCTGAAGTTATCTTTTCTTGTTGAGTCTCTGCCGGGTTTTGGTATCAGAATGATGTTGGTCTCATAAAATGATTTGGGTAGGATTCCCTCTATTTTCGATTATTTGGAATAGTTTCAGAAGGAATGGTACCAGCTCCTCTTTGTGTGTCTGGTAGAATTCGGCTGTGAACCCATCTAGACCTGGGCTTTTTTCGTGTGGTAGGCTTTTAATTGCTGCCTCAACTTCAGACCTTGTTATTGGTCTATTCATAGTTTCAGCTTTCTTCTGGTTTAGGCTTCGGAGGACGCAGGAGTCCAGGCATTTATCCATTTCTTCCAGGTTTACTAGTTTATGTGCATAGAGTTGTTTGTAATATTCTCTGATGATGGTTTGAATTTCTGTGGAATCTGTGGTGATTTCCCCTTTATCATTTTTTATTGCATCTATTTGGTTGTTCTCTGTTTTCTTTTTTATCAGTGTGGCTAGTGATCTGTCTATTTTGTTGATCTTTTCAAAAAACCAGCTCTTGGATTTATTAATTTTTTGAAGGGTTTTTTTGTGTCTCTATGTCCTTCAATTCAGCTCTGATCTTAGTTATTTCTTGTCTTCTTCTAGGTTTTGAGTTTTTTTGATCTTGCTCCTTAACTCTTTCAATTTTGATGATAGGGTGTTAATTTTGGATCTCTTCACTTTTCTCATATGGGCATTTATTGCTATATATTTTCCTCTGGAGACCGCTATAAATGTGTCCCAGATTTTCTGGTATGTTGTGTCTTCATTCTCGTTGGTTTCAAAGAACTTCTTTATTTCTGCCTTCATTTCATTGTTTATCTAGTCAATATTCAAGAGCCAGTGTTTCAGTTTCCATGAAGCTGTGCGGTTCTGGGTTAGTTTCTGAATTCTGAGTTCTAACTTGATTGCAGTATCATCTGAGAGACTGTTTGTTTTTATGTCAGTTGTTTTGCATTTCCTGAGGAGTGCTTTACTTCCAATTATGTGGTCAATTTTAGAGTAGGTGTGATGTGGTGCTGAGAAGAATGTATATTCTGTAGATTTGTGGTGGAGAGTTCTGTCAATGTCTATCAGGTTTGCTGGCTCCAGGTCTGAGTTCAAGCCCTGGATATCCTTGTTAATTTTCTGTGTGGTTTGATCTGTCTAATATTGATAGTGGAGTGTTAAAGTCTCCCACTATTATTGTGTGGGAGTCTTAGTCTCTTTGTAAGTTGTTAAGAACTTGCCTTATATATCTGGGTCCTCCTGTATTGGGTCCATATATGTTTAGGATCGTTAGCTCTTCTTGTTGTATCGATCCTTTTGCCATTATGTAATGACCTTCTTTGTCTCTTTTGATCTTTGTTGCTTTAAAGTCTATTTTATTAGAGATGAGAATTGCAACTCCTGCTTTTTTCTGCTTTCCATTTGCTTGGTAAAACTTCCTCCATCCCTTTATTTTGAGCCTTTGTGTATCCTTGCATGTGAGATGAGTTTTCTGGAAAGTGCACACTGATGGGTCTTGGTTTTTTAATCCAATTTGCCAGTCTGTGTCTTTTGATTGGTGCATTCAGCCCATTTACATTTAGGGTTAATATTGTTATGTGTGAATTTGATACTGCCATTTTGAGGCTAGCTGGCTCTTTTGCCGATTAGTTGATGCAGATTCTTCATTTTGTTGATGCTCTTTAGCATTTGGTATGTTTTTGGAATGGCTGGTACTGGTTGTTCCTTTCTATGTGTAGTACCTCTTTCAGGAGCTCTTGTTAAGCAGGCCTGGTGGTGACAAACTCTCTGAGTACTTGCTTGTTTGCAAAGGATTTTATTTTTCCTTCACTTATGAAGTTCAGTTTGGATGGATATGAAATTCTGGGTTGAAAGTTCTTTTCTTTAAGGATGTTGAATATTAGCCTTCACTTTCTTCTGGCTTGTAGAGTTTCTGCCAAGAGATCTGCTATGAGTCTGATGGGCTTCCCTTTGTTGGTGGCTCGACCTTTCTCTCTGGCTGCCCTTAGTATTTTCTTTTTCATTTCAACCATGGTGAATCTGATGATTATGTGCCTTCTGGTACACCTGTCAAACGTAGGTTAGGTCTCTTCACATAGTCCCACATTTCTTGGAGACTTTGTTCATTCCTTTTTGCGCTTTATTCTCTAATCTTGGTTTCTCGTTTTATTTCATTGAGTTGATCTTTGACTTCTGATATTCTTTCCTCTGCTTGGTCTATTTGGCTGTTGAAACTTGTGCATGCTTCATGAAGTTCTCGTATTGTGTTTTTCAGCTCCTTCAATTCATTTATATTCCTCTCTAAGTTGTCCATTCTTGTTATCATTTCCTCAAATCTTTTTTTAAGGCTCTTAGTTTCTTTGCATTGATTTGGAACATGTTCTTTTAGCTCATGGAAGTTTCTCATTATCTACCTTCTGACGTCTGATTACATTATTTTGTCACAGTCATTCTCCTTCCAGCTTTGTTCCCTTGCTGGTGAGTAGTTTTGGTCCTTTGTAGGAGGCGAGGTGTTTTGGTTTTGGATATTTTCCTCCTTTTTGCACTGGTTTCTTCCCGTATTTGTGGATTTATCCACCTGTCATCTGATTAGTTGCTGACTTTTCGACTGGGTCTCTGAGTGGACGCCCAGATTGTTGATGATGAAGTATTTCTGTTACTTGGTTTTCATTCTACCAGTCTAGTCCCTCCGCTGTATGACTGCTGAGGTCCACTCCAGGCCCTGCTTGTCTGGGGTACACCTGTAGCAGCTACAGAACAGTGAGGGATGCTACCAGTGTCTTCTTCTGCTATCTTTGTCCCAGAATGATGCCTGCCAAATGTCAGTCTGATGGATCCTTTTTCAGGTGACTCTTTGGATATACAGGGGCCAGGGAGCTACTTGAGGAGATAGTCTGTACTTTATAGGAGCTCAAGTGCTGAGCTGTGAGCTCCGTTGTTCATTCAGGGCTGTTAGGTAGGTACATATATGTCTGCTGCAGCAGAACTTATAAAACCCCTTTTTTTCCTCAGATGCTCTGTCTCGGGGAGTTAGGGCTTTATTTATGAGTATCCATTGCACTGTCCTGCCCAGCTAGGAGGCTGTCTAGTCACAATTTGCCTGCCGAGGCTCTGCCCTGTTGCCATGGGCTCCACCCTGCTGCCAAGTGTAATTCCCTATAGTCCTGTTTATACGGGTTTGGTTAAAACTGCTGTGGTGATGGTGGCCCACCTCTGTATTGGTGGAGTCTCTCTGTTATGGCAGGTTGCCTTGGCAACAGCAGGCTGCATCAGCAATGGGATTGTACCTCAGCAGGGGTGGAATGCCTCAGTAATGGTGAACGCCCCTCTGCCACCGAGCTGCACCATCCTGGCTACAGTTGTGCCCGTAGTGAACTTCTCAACCCCAAGCATTTTGAATCGCCATTTTGTTTGTACGCTGGCTCAAACGTCACTTGCTGGGAATCTCCTGGTCTGGCTCACTGTGCAAGGCCCGTTTAATCAGATGGATATGCTAATCTGCCTTCCCAGATCTCAGATTGCTGGTTTAATAGGTCATCCAGACCAGTGCATTTTGTGCTGAGTGCCACTGTGCTGCGGCGCTGGCCAAAATGGCCGCACCAGCAGAAACAGCTGCACTGGCATCCCATGTCTCTCCTACACTTGGGAATTTCCCCGTTCTGTGGGCAAGAAAGATCCATCTGGAAATGTGGCTTGCACTCACCCTCTGCACCTTCACTGAGAGCTGCAATCCTGAGTTGCTCCTACCATGCCATCTTCTTTTTTCCCTCTAATAGGGGTATGTTTAGAGACCAAAAAAAGATCAAGGATGTCTTTTGCAAGTATTAATCTAGTGAAGAACAAACCAATTTGGTTGTATATTTGGCAGATACCATTTTCCACGGCATGGTAGAAATGGCTTTCTAAAAAAGACATGTTAAAGTATTCATGGGTGGGACAGAAGAGGATGAGAGTTGTTGCTTTGGCAGACTATTTGTTGATGGGAAGTTAAATTTCTGTCCCAACCTTGAAGACATCATGCAAAGTGAAATAAGCCAGTCACAAAAAGACAAGTACCGTTGAATTCCACTGTCTAGTGATGGAGACACCCAGAGTCATCAAAATCACAGAAACTAGAAGGTTGGCTGCTGGAAACCAGAGGGCTGGGTAGGAATAGGAAGTTCATGTTAAATAGAGACACACTTCCACTTTGAAAAGATGAAGTTCTGGAGATGGATGGTGGTAATCATCGTACAACAATGTGAATATATGTAATACCACTGAAGTGTGCACTCAAAAATTATTAAAATGGTAAATTTTCAGTAATGCATATTTTTACCACCATAATAACAATCCTGTCTCTAGGTTAAATTTGCTAACTCAAAATTACAGATTCAGAACAGCCTGTTTGGTATTATAATCACTTCCATAGTGTATCTATCCTTCCTCAAATAGACCCAAAATCAAGACTCCATGCAGACTTTCTGCACACCTAACACACTGCTTTTTTTCTAAAGTAGCTACCCACATATAGTTTTATTTCTAAGTGATAGAAATGGCTAATCAGAGAAAAAACTATTAAGATCTTTATATTGAACATTGGTTTAATTTCCTTTCTTCTGTTCACAAACCTATAAGTGAGCACAAATACTGTACTCTTTTGCTATTAAGAGCTTATTATTAATCTTATTCTCAATGACTTTTAGAGAAGTAGAAACAGATCCTCATTAGGGAAAAAAGGATTCATGTAAAATAATAAAAGCAGAGGAATAAAAATGAAAATGTTTTTGGGCTTTAGAACACATTCCTGAAAGCAATTGGAATAAATAACTTTAAAGTAGCAATTATGATGCCACCTACTTCACATGATTGTAAGAACTTTAAGAAGAGTAAGAAGCAAAAGCAGGTGACAACTTCCATGATACTGCCAGCAATATGGAGGACTCTCCTCATGCTTCCTCATGTAGCTGTTCTTCTTCCTACTCATTATGCAACCAATGGATATGCATTTGAGATAAGCTCCTACCTGCTCAGAAAATTTTGAAATTTATATTATTCACTATTCCTAATATTTTATGCTGGAGTGTTTTTAGGCATCTGATTTGTCATATTGTTAGACACAGTCATTCTAAAGCTTTCTAATGTGAAGATACCCTTGCTTTACTGGAATTAAACTTACTGAGTTATGATAGTTATTTATTTTCTGTCTTATCCTTCACTCTATCCTCCCTTTCTTTCTTCCTTCCTTCCATCCCTTCCTGTCCCTTCCCTTCCCTTCTTTCTGATTCTTCCTTTCTTTCTTTTCCTTCCTGTCCCTTTCTCTTTCTTCTTTCTTTCTTTTCTTTTTCTTCTTATTGTAATTTTTTATTATACTTTAAGTTCTGGGGTACATGTGCAGAACATACAGGTTTGTTACATAGATATATATGTGCCACGGTGGTTTGCTGCATCCATCATCCCGTCATCTACATTAGGTATTTCTCCTAACGATATCCCTCCCCTCTACCCTCAACCACTACTATCCCTCCCTTAGCCCCCTACCCCAGACAGGCCCCAATGTGTGATGTTCCCCTTCCTGTGTACATGTGTTCCCCTTGTTCAACACCCACTTATGAGTGAGAGCATAGTGTTTGATTTTCTGTTCTTGTGTCAATTTGAAATTATTTGGCTTGTTTCTCAATAGAAAAAACATTTCTTCATAATTGTGTGTTTTTTATTGTATAAGTATGCTACCAATGATGCTATTTTCACAAATTTGCCAGATACTTAACAAGATGTTTAATATCTTCCTCCTCCTCCCCTAGATATGTTTGTAAACAATAGATACTACTTTTTCTTGAAGTTTCAGTACAAATTATTTGTAAAACTGCATAGACCTAATGTTTTCAGTGGGTAGGCTTTTATCTACCTGATTTACTTACTCTAATAACTAAATATATTCCTGTTTTCCTCTTTAGAGATAGGTTTGATAAATTTTATATTTTAGGAATTTATCCATTGCAACTTAAAACATGCTCAATGTTATAAGGTTTTTTTCGTAAAAATGCCTGAGGGTTTTAAATATTTAATTTAGCTGTGGTTACAGCTCTTTTTAATTTACCATGATTTACTTATGCTTTTCCCTTTTTTCCAGTCATGATAGTGGTGGAGATTGACTTATTTTATGCCTGTTTGGACAGGCCCTTTGTATTTGTTGGATTTCAATCTCTGTGCCTCTCTTAGTATCTCTCTAATGAATTAGTTTCGTAGAGTCGATTCATTCTTTTCTTTATTCAATATTGTTTTTTAATGTTTTTCTTTTTAATTTTTCAATTTGGACTTTCATCTTCTTCATTCCTAGTATTATCTCAGATGCAAACTACATATGAATGGTATAAATTTCTTTTTAAGTTACATGGCTTTATTTTGCAAATTTTGACTTATAAGCGTAAAGTTATTTATAATATTCTATATTTCCTTTAATATTGTAGTATCAGTAGTGATTTTACTTCTCTCATTCCTCATATTAGTACTTTGCATGTTATCTTTATTCTTATCAGACTACTTATTTCCCAATACTGAGTCATGACTCTTTCTGAATATGTTACATAATGTCCTTTAAATCCTGAGTTGATTAAATCACAGGCAGTATCCGGATATGGGCAGTATTGCCTATCCTGTAAGAGTGTCAGATACAGTGACCTCTAACCTTTTCTCATTATTCTTTAACTATCTGTGTGATTTCCTCCTGTGCATGTACTGATCAGTCCTCAACTGAACAGGAGGGAGGCTTCAAGACACAGATCTCCAAAGTTCTGGTTTTTGCTGGTTTTTCCAGTATTCAGCTCCATGAACTGTAGCCAGCTTATTTTCACTGAACTCCCACCTTTGTCTTCTCAATTCTAAGGATCTACAGGCTCTTCTTGGGATCCCTCTCCCTGCACCACAGCCTGGAAAGCAGTAGGGTGGGGCAGCTGTAATACTCACTTTGTTTCTTGTCTCTCAGGGATTCTAGTTCTTTGTTGCCAGTGTCTTGAAAATTTTTGTTTATATATTTTGTTAAGACTTCGTATAAACTTAGAGCAAACAAGACTGTGAAATTTGTTTAAACAGAGATAAATAGATCAGTGGAACAGAATAGAGGGTTTAAAATTAGACCCATGCATATACAGACAATTGAATTTTGATAAAAGTTCAAAGCCAATTCAGTGGGGAAAGAATGGACTTTACCACAAGCATTGCTGGAACAATTAGATTTCCACGAGGAGAAAAGACAAAGACACAATGAAGATAGAAGTCGAGAAGAAAAAAGGAAGGAAGAGAGAAGAAATTGAATTCATAGTTCTTGCCAAATTAAAAATTTAACTCAAAATAGATTATAGAATTAAATGTAAAACCTAAAACAACAACAGTTCTAAAATAATACATAGGGGAAACACTTTGTGACCTTGGGTTAGGCAAACATTTCTTAGATACAACACCAAAATCATGATCCATTAAAAATAAATTTATAAACTTATTTTATCAAAATTGTAATTTCTTTTTGAAAGATGGTTTAAAAATGTAAAGATAAGTCACACACAGCAAAACAATATTTTCCAATCACATATCAAATAAAGAACTTGTATCTAGATTAACTAATTAACTCTCAAACTTCAATTACAAATTAGAAAAATGTTTGAAGATACTTCAGCAAAGTTGATTCAAGGACAATTAAGTACCTAAAAGATACTCAACATCATTAGTCATTAGGAAAATGCAAGTAAAAAACAGAGTGAGAAATTACTACACAACTGTTAGAATGGCCAAAATTTAAAAAGACTGATGATACCAAATATTCATGAGGATATGGAAGAATTTCAACAATTAACAACTTATGGCAAGCACTAAATGGTACCATTATTTTTAGAAAAGATGGTGAGTTTCTTAAAAATTTAACCACACACTTACATATGTCTGCATAAAGATTGTACATGAATATTCTTATCATCTTTATGTGTAGTATTCAAATGCTCATCAGCAGTTGAATAGAGAAACATTGTAGCATTTCCATGAAATAGAGTAGGACTCTAGAAATAAAAACAAATGAACTACTGGAACATGAAACAGCACGCATAAATCTCAAAACAGTAATTATCAGTAAAATAATCCAGATCAAAATAACACAAAATGCATAAATTCATATAGACTTTATTCTAGAAAATGCAAAATAATTTGTAGTAACAGAAAGGAGCTAGTAGTTGCCTAGGGAAGGAATTAAGGAATGGAGAGAAGTTGGACAGAAGGAATTCAAAGAGGCATAAAAAATACACTCATTATCTTGATTGTGGTTATTGAGGTTTCATGAATTTATGTACATATCAAAAACTTTTAAAACTGTATAGTTGAATTATGTGCAATATACTGAGTTTCAATTATGCCTTGATAAAGGACTACTGCAATAAATGTACATATACTTGCACATTTAGATGTTTGTTTAAAAAATGCCATGTAATGGAAATACATACCTTCAGGGGTACAGGAAAGTAATATTCACCTTCTCACCAGTATGGGAAATATGAAAAATGACATATTACAAAATACTTCAACTTATCTCATAAGAACAAAACATTAGACACTATCTAAATATTTATTTTAGGTCAGTTGCTTAATAAAATATAGTATATCAACACAGCTATTAAAAAATAAAGCAAGTCTATATGTGTTTATGTGACAAGTAAAAGAAGCAAGATACAAAGCAGCACTAGAGTGTGCCTCCACTTAAGTAAAAAGGTAGGTATTTGTGGAAGAGTGTGTGTATACCTTTACACTACAAAAAGACACACAGACAACTCTTATTGGAGGTTGTCTTCTAGAAAGGCAATCAAACTACTTGGGATTCAGCTAAAGAAGAAGGCTTTTTTATTTAAAAAAAAAGTATATATATATATAACCACTTTGTCTCTTTTGAATTTTGTGCCTTGTGTATATGTTATATATTCATTAACACAAGAAAGAGGATGAGGATGGTGGAGGAAGTAAGGGAAGAGGAGGAGGGGGAAGAGGAGAGGAAGAAGAAGAGCAAATTAGAAAATAATTTTTAAAATGTTATTGCATTGTTTCAAGTAAATTATTAGAAAAATTTGGGGGATGGAAAATTATGCATGGCTTATTCTTATACCTTAACCTCAGGTTTAACACCAGGGTAGTAGAGCAAAGCTGACCAGAGCTAATATACAGTGATCACACCCATACATTTGTACATGCATTTGTACACACATACATATATGTAGACATACACGGCCATATAAACATCTATGAGTTCACTGACTTGCTATTCAAGGGAAAATACAACAATGAAGAAGTTCACTGAATAATTAACTACACAACAAACTCAATATTTTAATGCTATAAAGCAGAGATTTCATGAGATTATGTTAAGTGTTAAAATCTAGTATTCCAATAGGTCAGAGTTAGTCCATAGGTCTGCATAAATTTGATCAAAGCAATTCTTGTTATTCATTGGTCAAGAAGGAATCTCTGCTTAGGTCCAGTAAGTGTCTGGGATCACCTAAAGTTGAGGGTTTAAAGTTTTGAAATAAAAAATTGGGACTCAAGAGCGTATCACAAAATTTTTGCTTCATACTGCCAAGTTAATTAAAATCATTTGTGGTGCATGTTTAACGTATGTTTATGATAAAAGAAAAGCTTAGGCTCAAGTAGAAAAAGAAATCTGTCATCTATAATAATTGTACTTCAGAGTAAAAAGAGAATGTGAACTTCTCTCTCTGTGGGGCAAAGAAGGTCTTATCCATAGGGCCCAAAGAAAGGTAAGGAAAATAGATTATGACACCCAATGAGAAGGGGCAAATAAACCACAAAGCCATAAATTGGCCAACTTCAGAAATGCTATTTGGAGGAAGTACTGGTAGCATATGGAGATGCAGGAACTGAACTTCTAGTCAACAGAGTGCCACAGAGACAGGCATCTTTCCATGTGTTTTCCAAATAATTTTGAGTTAAGAGCAAATACTGCTAGCAGATTGAGTGTGTAAGTATTCTCTGATATTTTATCTTCTTCCTCATTCAATCAGTCAGTTGCTCAATAAATATGTATGAAGCTATCACAGAGTGCATTACCTGATTGAGGTTCTGAGATTTTCAAAGGATTTCAAAATACTGTTCTAGTACTTAGGGATGTTTAAATTCAAGAAAAAAGAAAGTAGTTATAAATAAACATATCTGTATTTTTTACAAAAATTATTTGAAGTCTCAGATTTGGAAGGCACCTTCATAGTCACAACCCAAAGTCATTCCAAAACATGTGGCTGGTTATACACTCACTGCAGAGGGTACCTGAGGATAACCTTTGCCAAGAGAAAAAAAAAATAATGAACGATCTACTTCTGGTGATTTTTTTAAAATGCGCTCCTTTGAATGTAGATGTGGTCATTTTATAATCATTGTAACATTTTATTTCAAGGAGACACATACACACACACACACACACACACACACACTGCAGATGGATGCTCAAATTTATGGAAAATTGTGCTTAATTTTCAAAGTTTGCAAATTACATTTATAATTTCCTTTCAGTAGCATTTTCAGCATTGTTATACTGCAGCTTTAAATAATCACCCTGCAGACTATTTTAAAAGAAAAAGTCCAGTGACCAATGCATCACTATTTCTGACCTTTAAATGGCCTTGTCATGAAGACATCACACATGAAAGTTCTCTGTAGTGTTTTCTCATGTCTAGGCAGACTAGGTTTTCCTGTACATTTTCCTTTGCCTATTCTAGCCTCCTGGTCAAAGAGAAATGAGTTAGTGCGATGGTGACTTACTGACCTCAAATCACATCCTAATGATTGTTCTGTGTAAGGGACTCACAACATTTATTAATGGTCTGCTCTTTAGTCTTACATATGGTCAAATAACAACTTCATTCACCTCTCTATGTGCCACTGTCAGTATTGTTATTATTACTACTCTTCTGTAAACTGGCTAGTACTGCACAATAAGTATTCAGTGAGTGGTAACTGTTGTTACTGTCATTGAATATTCAGACCTAAAAAGTGGGCATGTGTTCTGCTTTTGTTAAAGTTAACAACTCATTTTGTTGCTTTTATAAATTTTATAATGTCTGCTTATTTATAGTTTTCAAGTATTCTTAAGGTTGCTTTAATACTCTTTTATTCTGCCTGGACTATATTTCTCTAAAAATTCCACTGATAGATAAATATTTTATAGATATTACTTTGATTCTATCTGAGTGTTTCTAATGTAACAACCTTATTTTCTTGGGGGTTCTCCAACTTCTCTTTCATTTATTATCTTCTGTACCATCATAAGTATACTCCTAACTTTTAAAAAATACTTTTGTATTTTACGATTTTTTTTGTCATAAAGCTTCTTTTCAGTTACAGACTTTTCTTGTTTTTGTCTTACTTTGTGGTACTGCTTTCCATACATTTCAGATGCACATTGGCTCATGTTTGGCCTGAATACTAAGGTAACTTAATTCTTTTTTCTCAATTTTTTTTTTCCATTTTTTTGTTAACCATGGGGGACTTTTTAAAAAGCCTTATTAGATATTCTTCCTGCTGTAAGAATGGTTTTCTCTAGTTTTCTATTAATTTTGAATAAAGTAAAAAATGTAGAAATGCAGTCTGGGGCCTCTGTAGTTAACATACCTTGTACCTGCTCAGTTTGAGGACCCAGACTTTGTAAGCTCACAAAGACCTTCATTGGCTATAGAAATATAGGTTCACAAGTAACCTTTGTTCATCATGTTTTGTTAAGAGACCTTACCCTAAGTTATCTTGCATGAAAAAACAGTGTATTTTATTGGAAACGTTATAATGATGAGCTTGGATAAGAATGTTCTGAACAAACCCTAAGAATCAGAAACAAACCCATATATCTGTAGGGGTGGACTCTGATATAGTTTGGCTGTGCCCCCAACCAAATCTCATCTTGAATTGTAGCTCCCACAATTCCCATGTGTTGTGGGAGGAACCCAGTGGAAGGTTGGGTCTTTCCCATGCTGTTCTCATGATAGTGAATAAGTCTCACCAGAGTTGATGCTTTTAAAGAGTGGAGCTCTCCTGCACAAGCTCTCTCTTTCCTTCCACCATGTATTGTCCACCAATAGATGTTACATTGCTGTTCACCTTCAGCCATTATTGTGAGGCCTCCCCAGCCAGGTGGAACTGTGAGTCAATTAAACCTCTTTCTTTCATAAATTACCCAGAATTGAGTATGTCTTTATTAGCAGTGTGAGAACAGACTAACACAGACTCTAAACCATATCTCTGTGATGAGGCTGAGAGGCTGAATGGTAGGTTGATAGTTGCCTCTTATGGAGCATAGGTATCTGTTTCCTCCAGAAAGTTATTTTACATGTTCTCTATGTATATTTCTTCTTGTACAGCTACTGAAAAGTGTCCTGTGGTCAGGGTATCTGCACTTTCCTCATAAAGGGAGGCACACACTCCAAGTTTTATTCTAATATAGGCTCTGGTATTCATTTTCAACTTGCTTGAATTAATTGTTGTTTTCATATATAAACTGGATTACAATATCGATTTGATATTCTAGACTTCATAATTATGTAAAAAATAAAGGGAACTATAAGTTAAGCCCCTTCCAAATTCTTTGGTATAGTTTCAACTATTGCACTTTCCCTTTACTCTGTGGATATTGGAATCTGACTTAAAGGCCTTTTGTTTCTAAGTGTGGAGAAAGGGGCTATATCTGCTAACAATTTCTCACTGTCTTATGCTGAAAAACAGAAACCACTGGTAAAAACAGTTACAGATGTGCATGTAGGAATTTTCTTTGGGAAGCTCAATGGTAAAAGACAGAGATGGTAGCCATTGTCCTTTGAGTGTCCTCACTGTCAACAAGTTAGTTCAAACACTAAGGCAGCATTCCTTACATTTTACTTTTTATTTAAATCAGACTATTAAGTGCATAGTGGTTTTGATAATTCTTTCTGAATATTGGTGCAACCAATGTGTACCACAGAACTGAGAGACCATACGAAATTAAATTCAGATTTGTTCCATCACGGGGTGTTGTGTGCAATTTGGGGACCAGGAGAGCCTTAGGGAGAAGTTTGATTGAGATAACTGTATCTACTCCTCCTTTCATCTGAATTTCTATAATCTCTTTTGTCTAAAGATAGTGTTTTTGTGCCAATTCTTAAACAATATTTTTAATTTTAATGTTCTCCATTAGAATACCTTTTGATAAAAAAGTACTTTTGCTTTCTACACTGCAAATAATTTTTAGTACAAATGTGATCATATTCCATTTCTGCTTTATAAAGTTCAGTGACTTTTTCAACCTCTGGACTTAAAATCTTGTCATTTTTTTATCTTTGTAGCTTAACCTCTGCTTTCCACATCTCATGATACATACTTCAGACACACTGAATTTGTATGCTTAATATTTTGTTTGAGTGAATGATCTAATCCTCACAAAAAACTTTGAATTTGCTATTAATTTTTTATTTTATATTAGAGAAATTAAATACCAATAAGTTTAGATTATTTCCCTAATTATTACAAGGATAATGACATTTCTGCTGAATCCATCAAGTCTTCTGATATTTAATTATTTAAGTTACACAGACATGACAAGCCAGTACTGGGAATGATTTCCAGAATGTTGATGCATGGAACTTGTATGAATATCCTCTTACGTAAAAGCAATAAAAAACAGTCAAAAAGTATTGAAATAAACTTTATCAGAACTCTGAATATTAATTACAGGTTTCCAACAATCTGAAGAGCATTTACTCATAAAAATGCTGCTGTATCACAATAAAAGTAAAGGGATATGTGGCTCTGTAACTTGACCTCTTCTCATTGTCCTTTCCTAGTGTCATTGAAGTCTTAAAAACTGGAAGTCTACCACTCCTAGTGTGGACAGGCTTAAAGCACCTCAAAAATCTCATGATCACAGCATCAGTATCACAGCTCTTGAAAACCCTGTCTTTAGATCACTTATTTAACCTGTGATAGCAATAGGAAACAAGAGCCTAATTAAAAATTTTAAGAAAGACCTGGGAAGGAGATTGCCATTGGGGGCTGAATAAAGCTCTTACCTCTCACCTCTAACTGAGCTTAGGGTCTTGTGCAAGCAGTAAGTGAAGGCTGGCAGAGTCATAAATTGAATGTGTAAGGAATGCACTAAGACATTTGTAGGTTCTTGGTTTGAAAACTTATTTGTTTAAGACACTCAAGGAAATATCTGGCCAATTATTAGCTGACCATCAACTAACTAAGCCGGGACATCAGTGGCCGCACCTGACAAAGAACACAGACTTTATAGAATTAGTCCAGGAAAGTGACTAAGCAAACAAACAACAGCCAGAAAAATAAAAACAAAAATAAAACATTAACAACAAACAAAAGCAAAATAAAACAAAACAAAAAAAACACAACAAGAAGAAATACAGCAACATCAAAGCCTATAAGAGAGGGGGTATTACATAATCTGAGTTGTCACATGATATAAATTGAAAGGGACAGTTTTTAACAATAAATTGTAATTATGAGACTTGTAAAATAACAGTATTTTTAAAAAAGCTCTCCCCGAGAAGGCCCAAATTTGGACTAACTAGAAAATGATATTAAATCCACAATTATAAATATGTTCAAAGAACTAAAGGAAACTATGCCTAGATAACTAAAGGACAACATCACATGATGTCTCACTAGGTTCAAAATGTCATGAAATGGATCAAAATTATACAGAAGAACCAACTAGGAATTCTGTATTCAAAAAGAGCAATACAGAAATTTAAAAACTTACCAGATGGGAGATCAACAACATATGTGAGCTTAAAGAAGAAAGAATCAATAAACTTAAAGATAGATCAACTGAAATTATATACTATGAGGAACAGAGAACAAAAGTAATAAACAAATATTAATGGAGCTTCAGAAGCCTTTAGGACATCCCAGCACTTTAGGAGGCCAAGGTGAGTGGATCACCTGAGTTCTGGAGTTCAAGACCAGCCTAGCCAACATGGTGAAACTCTGTCTCTACTAAAAAATACAGAAACTAACTGGGCGTGGTGGCAGGTGCCTGTAATCCCAGCTACTCGGGAGATTGAGGCAGGAAAATTGCTTGAACCTGGACGGTGGAGGTTGCAGTGAGCCAAGATCAGGCCATTGCACTCTAGCCTGAGTGACAAGAGTGAGACTCCATCTCAAAAAACAAAGCAAAAAAAAAAAAAAAAAAAAAAAAGCAATAACAAAGGAGCAAGCAAAATCTAATACAATCAGAAGAAAGAAACTGGTGAAGATTTGAGTGCAAAAAAGTAAGAGAGAATAGAAAAATAATATAATTATAAAAAAATCAAGTTATTCTTTTAAAAAAAAACTCTATGATATCTATAGACTTTTATACTCAAAAAGAAGTGAAGAGTTAAGACTCAAATTACTAAAATTAGAAATGAAATAAGGGTCATCAGTACCAACTAAGAGAAAAACTATTATAAGAGAATGCCATAAAATAACTGAATGCCAACAAACTAGAAACTTAGAGAAAATAGACAAACTTATAGAAAGACATAAAGAACCCAAAGTGACTCAAGAAGAGGTAGAAAATAGGAGTACATGTAGACAAATGTTAAGAGGTTGAATTAGTAATTTTTAAACCTCACGAAGAAAGGCCCTGGTACATTTTTCTTTACTAGTAAATTCTACAAAACACATGAAGAACTGATAGCAATTGTTATGGATTGAATGCATGGATCCACCCAGCTTTTACAGGTTAATGCACTGACTGTGTTTGGGGTAATGAAATGATTAAGTTTAAATGAAGCCATAAAGATAGGGCCCTAATCTTATAGGATTCATGTTCTCATGAAAGGAGACAACAGAGAGCCTACTATTTCTCTTACCCTATAAAAGCAGTGGAAAGGCCATTGGAGGACACATTTAGAAGTCAGCCCTTCAAATCAGAAAGAGAGCCCTGATGAGAAAATGAATTTGCATGCAATTTGATCATGTGCTTCCCAACTCCAGATCTGAGAATTAATTTCTTTTGTTAAAGTCAGTCAGTCTGTGCTATTTTCTTATGGAATCCTTAACAAACTAATCCACAAATTCCTCACAAAATCTTCCAAAAAATAGGAAAGAATGGATCTTTACCAAACTCATTATATTAGCCCAATATTACATTGATATCAAAACGGATGAAAAGAAAAAAGCCTGGAAAAGCACTATCCCTTACGCACATACACACAACAATCCTCGGTGATATACTATAAAAGCAAATCCAGCAGCATATTAAGAATTATGCACCATGGCCAAGTGGGATTTATCTCAGGAGTGAAAGGACTATTGTTTCTTTCCTTATTGTGCCTTTGGCTTTGGTATTAGGGCAATTTTGATCCCCATATAAAAGTTTGACTAGTACATTCTAGAAAATGCACTAGCAAAGTCTTCTATTATTGTATTGTCATCTATTTCTTTCTTCAGTTGCCACTCTTTGCTTTACATCTTTAGGGACTCTGATGTTAGGTGCATATATATTTACAATTATTATACCTGCCTTGGAAATTGACTTTTTATTATTATGTAATGACCCTCTGTTCTCATTGTTATTTTTACTTAAATCTATCTTGTCTGATATAGCTACTCCCATTCTGCTTTTGTTATTGTTTGCATATATTTTTCCTCTCCTTTCCTTTCAGCCTATGTGAGTCCTTAAAGCTAAAGTGAGTTTCTTATAGATACATGTGGTGTGGCCTTGTTTTTCTTAATTCATTCAACTACTTTTTGTTAGGGAGTTCACACCTAAAGTAATATTGCGAGAAAAAGATTTACTATTGCTGTTTTGTGAGCTGTTTCTGCCTGTCTCATAGTTCTTTTGTCTGCTTTTCTCTCTCATTCTTTTTTTTTTCCATTTCTTGAGTTTTAGCATTGACATGCTTTGATTTCTGTCTCTTTTCATTTTGGTTTGGTGGGGACGGGTGATGAACATGATTTGAAAGTAGATTGTACAGATAGTCAATTAACTATGTGTATATGTTAAAAACAGAAATTGTACACCTTTAGTGGATAAATTTTATAATATCTGAATTAAATCTTAAAGCTGTTCAAACACACACACACACACACACACACACACACACACACACACACACACAGCCTAGAACTATTTAAAGTCACTCATTAAGTTTTGAGAGGCAATGGTAAATTCCCAAGTTTCAGTAACTTACGTTAAGTTCCTGAATTTGAGGACTTCAATTCGCAAGTCTGGTTCAGATCATCTTTACTGCTGTTGGGAGAGTTATAAGTCCCAGGAGTCAGTGGGAGGGCTGTGAGTGTTCTGTCAGCCTGATAAATTCACTTTATCAGGGGTCCTAAGCTCTGTCTTTCCCTTATGTGTGAAAGCTAGCTCTGAAAACATTGCTTTGGAAACATCCATATTACCATTTTACTGACATTATGGGTGCTTCTGTGCAATTCAAATCACTTAGTGATCCTACATTATATGGTCGGAGCTAAAACCCAGGGATATATGTGCATAAGTTGGCTATGAGGGACTTCCATTCCTTTATTACTTTCAGAGTTAGAAGCTTTAACATCTGACAAGCACAGTAGGGATATATATCTATTTAATATCTCTTTTTCCAAGGGAACACTGATATCTAAAAAGGTAATTTTTTAAGCTAATCCCTGGATGTTCATTACTACTGGAGTACAGGGTAAGGTAGATAGTTGAAAAGACCAGAAGAAAATTCTTTGAATGTCATTTATTTAACCTCAGGGTAGCGAATACTGCCTCTCTTTCAACTTTATTTTTAATTCCTGTGGTTGTCAAAGTGACCTTTTAGGTGTTGATAGATTCTGTGGCATAAGCAGCAGAAGCACTAGAAATGGTCTTGTCATAGGGCATGTTTGGTGATTGCGTCCCAATCTCAGTCAAGTGTATGGGATTTCCCTGGAGTCTGTGCTCCCACCAAGTACTAGATTTAAGAATCCAATTATTATTTTCCTTTAAAACCAACAAAAAATACTGTGTAAAACAGATAATTTCTTAACAATTTATCCAAAATGTAGTCCCAATAGCTGACATCACAGCATCACTGGTGGACATGACCAAAGAAACAAGAACCTGGTAGAAGCAATTCAACATGTTCCTGAACCAGAGATGTGAATCCCTGGCGTAGAGGCCTCACAATGCAAATTCTTTCATGAGATGAGTAGGTACCTGAAGGACTCTAAGTGCTGCGTTGGTCTCTGCTGTAATGCTGAGCACTGAGTAGAAGGACCTGCATGGAGAGGTTCAGGGAGGGTGTAATTGGAAGTCCTTTCTTCAGAGTTTGTATTTCTACCTATGAACAGAACTAAAATAGAGCAACCATTATAAATTAAAACTAATGTATTGATAGTTGACCAGGGTCAATATCTTAGAAATTTATTTCTTAACCTTTACATTTCTTTTATTTAGCTTATCACTCTATTTCCATAGAAAAATGAGGAAAAATTACCTTTATGTTAAATGCTTTTCAGTGGGTGAATGTGAGTGCTATCTCCAGTTTATGGTGGGTAGATGAGGAGGATGTGCCACGTCTTGTAACCAGGCTTGCAGATGAGTGTTCCAAGGGATAGAGTGTATAGTGATGGGGTGTACAAGGGAAGCAAGTGAGAGCCTTTCTGAGGTCTGCCACAAAAAAGGAAGAAGACTCACCTGGCATGAGACTCTCAACTGATTGTCTCTGCATAGAACTGAATGGTAAAGGCTGGGTGTGGGATGGAAGTGGGGGTGCTGAGTGAGAAATGCTCAACTCCAAATGCTCAACTCCAAACCCCTCATTTCACAGCAGAGAGAAAAAAAGTGTTTGAAGTTTGCAGGATAAATGGAATTTACTGACATTTGCCACACTATTTAGTGGTGTAATGATACCTGACTCAAGAATATGACTGGTGAGTTATACTCTCTTTAGGGCCTCCAAGGGCTGGACTCTGAGGATGGACTCTAAGACCTCGTTTCAGGCCACAGCTTCAGAGAATATGGCAATAGTGCGGATTGTCCTTCACTCTGCTTTTCATTCACTTTGGTTGAGCCCCCATCCTTTTCTCTAAAATAGGATACTGCTGCCACAGGAGCTCCTCCTTCCACACCTTTATTACTAGAACTTCTCCTTGTAAAAATAGAGGAAGAACTTCTCCATTTCTCCCATTCCACAACCACACAGCAAGACATGTATAAGTATGTACCTAGAATACACATGGTAACTTTCTAACACTTAGTCCAGGGCCATAGTGCCTGCCCTTAGTGGAGGAATGGGAAGAGATAGCTTTAGGTGCATTATAACAAAACAAAGAACATAGCAGTCTTGTAACAAAGGATATCTTGCATTTCTGTTAGGTAAAGGCTCTAAGAAAAGATAAAAGAGGGCGAGACTGACTTGCTTTTTCCTGGAACATGGCATGAGAAATCATTGATTATTTGTCTGAGGTCAATCTTTGGCATAGTTGTTAATAAAATTTCATCTCGGGTACTTTGAATGTTAAGTCCCAATTTTCAATATTGCTGGGATATTTTTGTCTCTTTCTGTTTTTACATGGGTACCTTTTTAACAACCTGTGAGAATCTGTGTCAGAACTGTGAGTCAGATGTCCTTTAAACCAGAGAGTCAAGATGTATTGTTCTAAAGCAATAGCTTCACATATTTCCTGCATTTAAATGACCTATACTTTGATGTCTATGAAAGTGAGGGCACTGGTTAATTTGAAACATAAGGTAATGATTTCAATCAGGGAAAAATAAAATCTCATACTTTAAAATCACTGGTGATGAACAATTATATTAAAGGACCTGACATCACCTTTGCTGGTGTTGTGTCTGTTTCCATAGGAACAGTAGAAAAACCCAAAGCCTAAGGAAGGTGAGTTTGGGCAGATAAATTGGTCCCTATCATCTTTCCTAAGTATATTCTTTAATTCAAATCTGTAGACAGAAGACATCAGAACTCTACAGATTAATATTTTAAATAATAACCTTGTGATAACTAATTTTTCCTAATAAACTGTAACAATTTGGAGCCTCTTTCTCTCTCTCTCTTTCTTTTAAGGCAGCAACAATAACTACCTGGGCATGTAGGAAAGAGCACAAGGTATGACCTGGTGCAGTCGAATGTCAATAAAGTTTATGGCAACTCAAATGTGCTACAAAGCACATAACGATCCAGTACAGAGGTGGAAGAAAATGAAAAACAGGAAATCTGAGCAGCTAAGCTGCATGAAGTCAGCCAGGTGGTAGTTGTTGGCTTCATTCCAAAACGAAGAAATAGAGGGTTACGATCCAGATTGTTCTGCGGAGCACTACTTATGAAGATGAGTTCTACAGAATGACTGGTCACCGCTCAGGTAACTATTACAATGGATAGTCCAATATTCTCCAAAGCTGCTGGCCTGAGATGAGGTTTTATTGCATCATCTGCAAAGTCCAACACTTGGACTTTGTCTTCAAAGTGAGGGCTGTGCAGGGAACTCAATTGGATAACAGAAAAAAAGTATAAGGATTTCCATTTATATTCATTTTCTTTTTTAAAACTTCTTTTAAAATCTATTATTTGTACATGTTCTTATTTTGTAAGCAAATTTTATTTACATATAATAAATATAATATACTTATAAATAATCTTTTTTTTTGAGACAGAGTCTTGCTCTGTCACCAGGTGCCAGGCTGGAGTGCAGTGGTGCAATCTCTGCTCACTGCAACCTCCGCCTTCCAGGTTCAAGCAATTCTCCTGCATCAGCCTCCCTAGTATCTGGGACTACAGGTGCATGCCACCACTCCCAGCTAATTTTTGTATTTCAGTGGACACGGGGTTTCACCATGTTGGCCAGGATGGTCTTGATCTTCTGACCTTGTGATCTACCCTCCTTGACCTCCCAAAGTGCTGGGATTACAGGCGTGAGCCACCGCGAGTGGCCATAAATAATTAATCTTAATTGTATATAAGTTCAATAAGTTTTAAGAAACATATGAGTCACTGCGACAATCAGGATACAGAATATTTTCATCATTCCAACAACTCCCCTTGTGCCCTTTCCCAGTACACACCCCGCCAAGTTTCAATTAATCATTGTTCTGTTTTATGGCACTACAGAATAGATTTGTTTTTCCTAAAATTTCATGGAAGAGAAATCTACCATATGCATTGTTTTGTGTTTGGCTTCATTCTCTAGCATAACATTTCTATCTTCACCATAACAATGTCCTCACCACATAAAATATTGCTACTCTTTTAACTATAGTCATACTACTGAGTGTGCAGTAGAACTTACTGTTAATTTAAATCTTGGATGAGTCACAATGTGGAGCTTCTTTTCATGTACTTATTGAACATTCACATATCTTACTTTGTAAAATGTTTGCTCAAAATTTTGTTTACAATTCATTGGAATTATTATGGAGTTGTAAAGAGTTTTTTTATCACATATATTTTGCACATATTTTCTCCTTTTCTATGGCTTATCTTTTTTCTCTTTTAGTAGCATCTTTTGAATAGCAAAAGTTTTCAATTTTGATACAATTCACGGGTCATGTCTTTATTGTTATGCTTTTTGTGTCATACGTGAGCAATTTTTCTCTAGCCCAAGGTCGCAAAGATTTTCTCACTGGCTAATGGCTACTGAATAGTGATTACTCTTGGGGAAGTCAATTCACATAATAATTTGGAAGTGATTTACCAGAAGTAATTGACTGCTCTCATTTTTACCTACTTGGTGATTTTTTTGATAAAAATAAGTTTTTATTTTCATACAGTGTAACATTAATATTTTGTTTTGCTGTTGATGCTTCACTGTCCTGTTTACAAAATATGTAAATCATATAAATATTAATTTATATTTCTAAAGCTGATTATATTACTTTCCCTATGTAGATTTCAAAAGCACCTGAAATTCAGTCTTCTGTGATATAATCTAGAAGTCAGGCTCATTTTTCTCCACATTGATATCCAGGGGACCCTATATCATATATTGAGAAGAACATTCTTTCCCACTGCTCTGATGTGCCATCTTAGTCAGGGACAAATGTCAATCCTTATGTGGCTCTGCTTCTGGGTTCTCCATTGTATTCCACTGCAGTATTTGCAATCATGTAGTCAAAGCCACTGTCTTTACTGTGGCTTTATAAAATCTTGACGTTTAGTGAAGTAAGTTCCCCTACCTTATGCTTTTTCACCAAGATTATCTAGGCTTTTCTTGGTCTTTTGCATTTCCATGCAAACCTCATAATTAGCATTTCTATCCACTTAGCTTGGAAACCTACTAATATCTTTATTTGGATTGACTTTAATTTATAAATTAGTTCGACAAAAATTGAATGGATGCCTTGCACAACTTTCTTTAGATATGCTTTAGATTAATATTTTTCTGTCTTTATAAGTGGCATATTTTAAATTCATTTCTATCTATTGTCAAAATATATAAATGCAGTTCAATTTGTATATTAAATGTGTATTTTGCAACTTTGTTCAACTCACATATTGATTGTAAAATTATGATATGTCATCTATCAATAGTGACCATTTGATCTATTATTATATTTTCACTTTTTACAAACCTTGCATAGTTTCCTTTCTTGCTGCTAGGGCTAGTACCTAACATACAATAGTACTGGCAATGCATGTTGCAATGATAGTGTGCACCCAAGTTTCATTCTTAATTTCAAATGGAAAGTTTTCAACATTTTACCAGTATAATATTGACTGTACATTTCTTTCTGTCTGTACCCTCCACTTAATTATTAAAGTTCACAATTGCTGTGAATTCACCAAGTGATGTTTTAGATTTGATGGATGTTATATTTTCATAGTATAGTGTGATATTGTACTCTAAAGTATGGTGTGGAGTGGTGTGGTGTGGTATGTATTGGTGTGGTGTGATGCAGTGTGATGTGGTATGGTATGCTGTGATGTTGCATTGTGTGGTGGTATGTGGTGTGGTGTCGTATTCTGTGGTGTAGTGTGGTGTTATTTGGTATAGTGTGGTATGACATGGATTGGTGTGGTATGATATAGCATGGTTTGGTATGGCATGGTGTTATGTGGTGTGGTGTGGTATGGTGTCATGCAGTGTGGTGTGGTATGTGGTATGCTATGAAATGGTGTGGTATGGTATAGTACAGTATGATGGGGCATGGTGTTATGTGATGTGGTATGATATGGTACGGTATAATATAGTATGATGTGGTATTATGTGATGTGGCATGGTATAGTATAATGTGGTATGATATGGATTTGGGTGGTACGATATAGTATGGTTGGTATGGTATGGTAAGGTAAGGTATGGTGTCATGTTATGTGATGCAGTGTTATGTGGTGTGGTGTTATGTGGTGTGGTGTGGTATTATGTAGAATGGTGTGGTGTTATGTGTTGTGGTATGGTTTGACATCGTTGATATAGGTTGGTATGGTGTGGAATGATATGGTGTGGTGTGGTGTGATCTTGTGTGGTGTGCTATAGTAATGATGTGGTATTATATGGATTGGTATGGTGTGGTATGGGGTGGTTTGGTTGGTGTGGATGGGTGTGAAGAGGTGTGATATAGTATGTTGTGATGTGTGGATTGGTGTTGTGTGATATGATTTGCTATGTTAACAAATTGTTCTCTGCTGAACAGTATCAATTAGTTACATTAGAAATAACCAAGCTGATCAAACAATTCTAAGAATAGAAAAAAGTAAGTCTAAACTCCTCTCAATTGGTTTCATGAGGTCTGTATATCCTTTGTACCAAACCCAATCAACCAGAAAGGAAAATTAAAGCTCAATCTTACGAACATGAGTGCAAAATTCATAAAGTATCACAAACCAAGAAAGGGCAACACATAATAGACTAATACTTAATATTAAGATGCTATTATATTTTAAGTAATGTATCTTGCCTTCCTAGTAGCTTTATACTTTTTAAAAAAAATTTATTATACTTTAAATTCTGGGGTACATGTGCAGATCATGCAGGTGTGTTACACAGGTATACACGGGCCATGGTGGTTTGCTGCATCCATCCCCTGTCATCTACATTAGGTATTTCTCCTAATGTTATCCCTCCTCAAACACCCTACTGCCTGCTATTCCTCCCCCATACCCCCACCCCCAACAGGCCCCAGTGTGTGATTTTCCCCTCCCTGTGTTCATGTGTTCTCATTGTTCAAACCCACTTATGAGTGAGAACGTGCAGTATTTGGTTTTCTGTTCTTGCGTCAGTTTGCTGAATATGATGGTTTCCAGCTTCATCCATGTCCCTGCAAAGGACATGAACTCATTCTTTTTTATGGCTGCATAGTATTCCATGGTGTATATGTGCCACATTTCCTTTCTCCAGTCTATCTTTGATGAGCATTTGGGTTGGTTCTAAGTCTTTGCTATTGTAAACAGTGCTGCAATACACATACATATACATGTATCTTTACAATAGAATAATTTGTAATCCTTTGGGTATATACCCAGTAATGGAATTGCTGGGTCAAATGGTATTTCTAGTTCCAGATCCTTGAGGAATTGCCACACTGTCTTCCACAATGGTTGAAATAATTTACACACCCACCAACAGTATAAAAGTGTTATTTCTCCACATCCTCTCCATCATCTGTTGCCTCCTGATTTTTTTAATGATCACCATTCTAACTTGTGTGAGACAATATCTCAATGTGGTTTTGATTTGCATTTCTCTAATGACAAGTGATGATGAGCTTTTTCTTCTTATGTTTGTTGGCTGCACTTAGTCTCTCTAGGAGCACCTGTTGCCTGTGGTACTTTATTGTGTGGCTTGGTTAATCATCAGTCTCTTTCACTAGAATGTAACCTCCAAGAAAAAAGGAACTCGGTTGCTTTAATATTTGCCATCTATTCATGCATCCAACAATAGCTAGAACTTTAAAAAATAAGGAAAATAAAACAAACACATCTCAAATAGCAAAACACAAATATCCAAAAATATAAACAAACAAAAAATTGTCAGAGAAATAAAAATGCCTCAAAAACTGCTTCATTAATTAAATACCAGTCACTTCTCACAGGTTATCACCTGAAGGCAGTAGGCTGTTTTCACCTGGGCACTGTTTCCACTGATGGTACGCAGGTTCTTGGGTTCCTCAAGGTACCAGTGTATATTCTCTGGTAATATTCAGTGTGGAGAAACTGAAAACTGTAAAATATTCTGGGAAGTTGTGCGAAAAACAAATGCCTCTCTTCTCTCCCACTTCTTTCAGACCACCCCATGTGACCCCAGATCTTTCTACTTTGGCCCTGAAGCAACTACTCTTGTCCCAATATCTCTCTTTGGGGCTTTTAGGGAAAGGTCATCTGGATTTTGCTGGCAGTCCTCCACTCAGGGAGTGTGAGTGTGCTCCTGGCTGGCTGGAGCAGAGAGAAATCTGAATGACAAACAGAGTTGTATGCCTTGTATTTCCTCTGTTATTCGTCCAATTCTGTCTGTCTGAGTAGTTTAGGAATGCAAACTGTATTTTAAAGTTGCATTTAAAGTCAACTATATTTTAAAGTTGACTTTTCATTATTTACACATACCCTTTAGTAACTTTTGTTCTGTCTTCTTTCCTCTCAGCTTCCCCTTCCATGTTCTAAAGCATAAGAAACCTGATTCTGGAATGTGATGCGCCCCCTCCCCTCCTCACATAGAGAGACAAACGTCCACACGCTTTGGTGTTAGCTGTAAATATGGGCAGCCTTCCACCAATATACAATTCCAAGTTACAAGTTGCCCTTTTCATCCTGGAGATTAAGAGGGTATGACTTGTTTTGGCAGTCACCTAAAACTGTCAACAAAATAATTGTTATTTTCTAAGCATGAGCTACATTCTACAGCGAAACATTTTGAGCACTATGACAATAACAGAAACAAAATGCCCATTAGAAAAAAACACATAAAGTTAGAACTTTACATTTTTATCCACTTACTTAACTTGTTTATAATTGGAACATATTTCCCGCATTTGAAACAATATTTGGGTCCACATTATGTTGTTTGAAATATAAATGACCTGCTCTTATAAACAAAACTCTTGTCATTTATGAATTTAAATATTATAGTAAATCTTCAAAACTCCAGCCCAGGTCAGGCAGAGCACATGCATGTACAGGAGAGCAGTGTTGCTCAAGGTGTGGCTGGACCAGCCCATCAACATCATCTGGACTTGTGAGAAATGCAAATTCTCAGGCTCCAGAGACCTACGGAACCCTACAGATTCATGGGCTGAGGCCCATAAATCTATTTCAACAAGCCTTGCAAGTAACTGATGCACATTGTTTTAGAACCACTTCTGTACAAAATTAAACAATGACAGACTGGACAATGACTGAATTATAGTAATTCAACTCTGATAAATCCTGTTCTTTGTGTTCTCCCTTAGCTCACATTTCATCTTCTTCTCAGGAAAAATCACAAGATAAAGTAAAATACATTGATCAATATCCTGCTTAAACTCAGTCTCACAAACTCTAATGCATTCCTCCAACCCACCAAATCTACTCTTGTGGCACCTGTTGCCTACAGATCTTGAAGTGAAACAAACTTTTTCTTTGACCCTGGCCCCACTTCCTACTCTAGAGCCAGGAAAGTTGTTTGACTAACCTTCTGTGTTGTCATCTATAAACAGTTGATATCATTTCCTACTGTGCTCTTTTCACAAAGTTAACAGAAAGCTTGCCAGTGAAGCTCAGATACTTACTAAGTCATTAACTGGTGGCCATAAAAGACAAACAGAAAGGTCAGAAACTGTCTCTCTGGTAGGAAAAAAATAATGATTTGTAGCATTGGTCAGTTTCCATGGTGTAATTATCCCATGATGCCAATTTAGTTGTGATTTCACTATTTCACTGGGAAGTGATATATGGTAGCACAACATTATATAGCATTGCTGATACCTCAACAGCTTAGACAGTAGTGAAGGGTATAAAATAATTTGAAAGTGATGACTACTAAGCATGTATTACTATTTCTTCACATCAGTTTATTTGTAAGTTTATATAATTTAATTTCTAATGATGATGTGTTTACAGCTGGATTACAAAATTTAAAAACTTTAGTAAACAGTTCTTGGTGGGGGGCCGAGGCAGGAGAATCACTTGAACCCAGGAGGCGGAGGTTGCGGTGAGCCAAGATAGCACCATTGCACTCCAGCATGGGCAACAAGAGCAAAACTCCATCTCAGAAAAAAAATAGTTCTTGTGAGCTGTCAAAAGCCAGCTCCAACATAACACTGATACAATTGATATGTGTCATTAGCATTGGTACAGAGTTGAGTACATAATAAAAAAAGGAAAAAAAGAAACTAGGGTCTGAAGATGGGTTAATGATTTGATCAGGGTCAAGGTGAAGACCTTGAACACATGTCTCAGGATGATGGAGCTCATTCTGCACTCCATAGGGAGCCACTGGAGGGTTGTGTGTGTGTGTTTGTGTGTGTGTGTGTGTGTGAACAACAAAGTGACACAGGTGGTAATCATGGGATACATTTATGGTAGATTCTGACAGGGCAATGATGGAGAAAGGGAAATTAATTAGGAAACTTCATCTGTATTCAGAGAGAAATGTAAAGAGCCCCTGTAGAAGCAGAGTAGAAACATGCAGATGCCATGAGAGTCATTTCACTGTGCTCTGCCAATCAGCCTTCAGCAATAAAAAGCATGTCCTGAGTAAAATGTAATTCTTGTTTCTCCAAGTGTAAAAACTGGCAATTAAGAAGAAAAAAGACTAAAGTCAGACTACAGGAAACCTATATTTAGTAAAATGAAAGTTTTATGTGGTAGTTTGCTGTTCCTTTTATTTTGGGGTTCCATTTATCATATGTCTGTCTAATTTGCTTATCTTAGTGCTATTAGCTCACATTAAAAATGGGGGCACTTAATCTTTTTATGCTTAGTAACTCAGTCGTGGTAATTTTAATATGGTTTCTAACTCCAGGATTGAAAAGGAAAGAGCACAGATGTATAACTTTGTTAAAAGCCTATTTTATGATTTTGTAAAGGTAAGTAGCAGCCCCATTTTTCCATGCAGTTTAGCAAATGAGTGAATGTTCCCTATCCAAAGTCAAAATAGATTTATGAATCTTAAGCCAAAGGGTTTGGCTGTAATTAAAGTGCAAATTTATTAGCTTAATATAATAGCTGGAAGAAATCTTAAAGATCAATCTCATTGAGCTATTTTATTTCATAGATGAGAAATCTGAAACTCTGAGTGGTTAAGTGACATTTCAACTGGTGAATGGAAATCGCACATATCACAGACAGTGTGTCATGAATAAGAAACCAGAGAGGTACTCGTGCGTAACTAGTGCAGGATGGTATAGGCAGGGCTCACTCCATAAATGCTCATCCATGTTGGGAGGTCAGGTGGCTGCCAGCATAAAGATTCCAGGGAATACCTGTCCACCAGCACAGGTAACATTGTAGTTGTTATTTTTATCATGATTAAGAGTATTGTTGTTTTGAAAATAAATCTCTTTGAAACCATGACTTTGCCGTATTTCTGAATCTAATATAAATTTTATCCAGAGATGTTGTCAAATAGTTTTACAGACTAAATAGCTACAAAAATTTTGCAGTTCATTTCAACATTCTGGCCTTCAGTTACCTGTAAAATGAGGAAAATAATAACCTTTTTACAGGGTACATCTGATGATTATACTGGGTCATAAATGCAAAGTGCAGATTACTGTGTCTGACATTACTTAAGAATCAAAGAGGAGGTTGAATGGTTTGGCTTCCTGATTATGGCTGAGGCACCTCTCCATGATTAGAACCGCAAACTCCACAAAGCGAAGAGTTGTTTGAGAACCTAAGAATCATCAAATTAGAATCCCCCACTTTTATAAATGAAATTTTTTTTTCTCAGAATCACTTATTGATTTGTCTCAGTTAACTTGGTAATTACCGACACCCCCACAAGGATTAGGAGCAGACTGGAAGGAGTTCATCCTCAGGAAGTGGTTGCTATGTTTAAGATACTTCACTTGCAAAAAGTTATTTTAACAATTGAGTACATGGGGTAGCTGTGCTTCCCTCACTTTAATATATATTCACCTTAGTATCAGACTGAGAAACTTCTGGAATTACTGGCTGATTTGATTTTTTTTGTGTTATAAAACAAGAGCATTCACATTCACATTTTATCATTTATTGTTGAAATTTAACAACTTTCACAGCGTCATTGCCCCTTTTACACCTTAAACGTAAGCCTGTAATACCTCTTCGTTCAACTCTGCCTCTAGTAATTTGTAGTCTGCTTAATGTTAATCCTGATAACCCATATTTCTTTTTTTTTACTCTTGGGAAATAGATTTAATTGTACTATTCTTTGAGACAAAGAAGGAAAATATTACACATTTGGAAATTAATTTAATTCCATAAACCTTATTGAACATCTTTGAATGCCATTCACTAACTCTGATGCTGGATATAATTAGATAAGAATGAAATGCTCCTGTAATAAGGAATACCACATTCCATCAGGGAAAGCAGAAAGCAAACCACCCACCACATCAGTTCAATAGTCTCTATGAAGGCACATAAAATATATAGAAGACATAGAACACGTAAAGCCAACTGTGGACTTCCGGGAGTCCATGAGGTCTAAAATAAATTCTGAAGGGACAATGAGACAGAGTCAAGCAGTAAAAGAGGAAAGAATTATCTTGAGAGGGTATGGGCATAATGTGAAAACAGGAGACAGTATGGAGGGCTGTCCATAAACTGAATGAGAGACCATGTGTATTAAGGCAGGGGGACAAGAAAGATTCTGAGGAAACAATGGTTTTGTATGAAAGCCTTCTTTGTTTGGTCTTTCGTCTTGTTTTCTTTGGTCATGATTAGCTAAGTTTGGCTTAATCTCAAAGTTATAGGAAGCTATGTAACATTTTTAACAGTAAAATGACATGATTCCATGTAGCAGCACTATAGAAGGCAGGTCTGAGAGGGACAATCTGGAAACTGGAGGACTAATTATGGATCTATGATGATAGCTCCAAAGAGAAGTGGCAAAGGCTTCTCTCATAGGGAAACATCAAGGAAGTCAATCAGTAAATAGCCATATCTTTTTTTTTATTGCATTTTAGGTTTTGGGGTAAATGTGCAGAACATGCAAGACAGTTGCATAGGTACACACATGGCAGTGTGTTTTGCTTGCTTTCTCCCCTTCACCCACATTTGGCATTTCTCCCCAGGCTATCCCTCTCCACCTCCCCCTCCCACTGGCCCTCCCCTTTTCACCCCAATAGACCCCAGGGTTTAGTACTCCCCTCTCTGTGTCCATGTGTTCTCAATTTTCATCACCCCCCTATGAGTGAGAATATGCGGTGTTTCATTTTCTGTTCTTGTGTCAGTTTGCTGAGAATGATGTTCTCCAGATTCATCCATGTCCCTACAAACGACACGAACTCATCATTTCTGATTGCTGCATAATATTCCATGGTGTATATGTGCCACATTTTCCCAATCCAGTCTATCATCAATGGGCATTTGGGTTGATTCCAGTTCTTTGCTATTGTAAACAGTACTGCAGTGAACATTCATGTGCAGGTGTCCTTATAGTAGAACGATTTATAGTCCTTTGGATATATACCCAGTAATGGGATTGCTGGGTCAAATGGAATTTCTATTTCTAAGGCCTTGAGGAATCGCCTTAGATTCCTCTGTCTTCCACAATGGTTGAACTAATTTACACTCCCACCAACAGTGTAAAAGTGTTCCTATTTCTCCACATCCTCTCCAGCATCTGTCATCTCCAGATTTTTTAATGATCGCCATTCTAACTGGCGTGAGATGGTATCTCAATGTGGTTTTGATTTGCATCTCTCTGATGACCAGTGACGATGAGCATTTTTTCATATGATTGTTGGCCTCATATCTGTCTTCTTTCATAAAGTGTCTGTTCATATCCTTTGCCCAATTTTGAATGGGCTTGTTTGTTTTTTTTCCTGTAAATCTGTTTGAGTTCTTTGTAAATTCTGGATATCATCCCTTGGTCAGATGGGTAAACTGCAAAAATTTTGTCCCATTCTGTTGGTTGCTGATTCACTCTAGTGACTGTTTCTTTTGCCGTGCAGAAGCTGTGGATGTTGATTAGGTCCCATTTGTCTCTTTTGGCTTTTGTTGCCAATGCTTTTAGTGTTTTGGTCATGAAGTCCTTGCCTACTCCTATGTCCTGGATGGTTTTGCCTAGATTTTCTTCTAGGGTTTTTATGGTGCCAGGTCTTATGTTTAAGTCTTTAATCCATCTGGAGTTAATTTTAGTGTAAGGTGTCAGGAAGGGGTCCAGTTTCTGCTTTCTGCACATGGCTAGCCAGTTTTCCCAACACCATTTGTTAACCAGGGAATCCTTTCCCCATTGCTTGTTTTTGTCAGGTTTATCAAAGATTATATGGTTGCAGATATGTCGTGTTGCCTTCGATGCCTCTGTTTTGTTCCATTGGTCTATATCTCTGTTTTGGTACCAGTACCATGCTGTTTTGATTACTGTAGCCTTGTAGTATAGTTTGAAATCTGGTAATGTGATGCCCCCCGCTGTGTTCATTTTGCTTACAATTGACTTGGCTATGCGGGCTCTCTTTTAATTCCATATGAAGTTCATGGTGGTTTTTTCCAGTTCTGTGAAAAAAGTCAGTGGTAGCTTGATGGGGATAGCATTGATTCTGTAAATTACTTTGGGCAGTATAGCCATTTTCACGATATTAATTCTTCCTAACCATGAGCATGAAATGTTTCTCCATCTGTTTGCGTCCTCACTGATTTCATTGAGCAGTGGTTTGTAGTTTTCCTTGAAGAGGTCCCTTACGTTCCTTGTGAGTTGTATTCCGAGGTATTTTATTCTTTTTGTAGCAATTGTGAATGGCAGTTCCTTCTTGATTTTGCTTTCTTTAAGTCTATTATTGGTGTAGAGGAATGCTTGTGATTTTTGCACATTGATTTTGTATCTTGAGATTTTGCTGAAGTTGCTTATCAGTTTCAGGAGTTTTTGGGCTGAGGCGTTGGGGTCTTCTAGGTATACTATCATGTCATCTGCAAATAGAGACAATTTGGCTTCCACCTTTCCTATTTGAATACCCTTTATTTCTGTTTCTTGCCTGATTGCTCTGGCTAGAACTTCCAGTACTATATTGAATAGGAGTGGTGAAAGAGGGCATCCTTGTCTAGTGCCAGATTTCAAAGGGAATGCTTCCAGTTTTTGCCCATTCAGTATGATATTGGCTATTGGTTTGTCATAAATACCTTTATTACTTTGAGGTACATTCCATCGATATTGAGTTTATTGAGGGTTTTTAGCATAAAGAGCTGTTGAATTTTGTCAAATGCCTTCTCTACATCAATTGAGATAATCATGTGGTTTTTGTTTTTTGTTCTGTTTATGCGGTGAATTATGTTTATAGACTTGCGTATGTTGAACCAGCCTTGCATCCCCAGGTTGAATCCTACCTGATCATGATGAATAAGTGTTTTGATGTGCTGTTGCAATCGGCTTGCCAATATTTTATTGAAGACTTTTGCATCTATGTTCATCATGGATATTGGCCTGAAGTTTTCTTTACTTGTTGGGTCTCTTCCGGGTTTTGGTATCAGGATGATATTGGTCTCATAAAATGATTTGGGAAGGATTTCCTCTTTTTGGATTATTTGGAATAGTTTCAGAAGGAATGGTACCAGCTCCTCTTTGTGTGTCTGGTAGAATTCATCTGTGAACCCGTCTGAACCTGGGCTTTTTTTGTGTGGTAGGCTCTTAATTGCTGCCTCGACTTCTGCCCTTGTTATTGGTCTATTCATAGTTTCAGCTTCCTCCTGGTTTAGGCTTGGGAGGACACGGGAGTTCAGGAATTTATCCATTTCTTCCAGGTTTACTAGTTTATGTGCATAGAGTTGTCTGTAATATTCTGTGATGATGGTTTGAATTTCTGTGGGATCTGTGGTGATTTCCCCTTTATCATTTTTTATTGCATCTATTTGGTTGTTCTCTCTTTTATTTTTAATCAATCTGGCTAGTGGTCTGTCTATTTTGTTGATCTTTTCAAAAAACCAGCTCTTGGATTTATTGATGTTTTTGAAGGGTTTTTCGTTTCTCAATCTCCTTCAGTTCAGCTTTGATGTTAGTTATTTCTTGTCTTCTGCTGGGTTTTGAGCTTTTTTGATCTTGCTTCTCCAGCTCTTTCTATTTTGATGATAGGGTGTCAATTTTGGATCTCTCCATTCTCCTCATATGGGCACTTATTGCTATATACTTTCCTCTAGAGACTGCTTTAAATGTGTCCCAGAGATTCTGGCATGTTGTGTCTTCGTTCTCATTGGTTTTGAAGAACTTCTTTATTTCTGCCTTCATTTCATTTTTTATCCATTCAACATTCAAGAGCCAGTTGTTCAGTTTCCATGAAGCTGTGCGGTTCTTGGTTGGTTTCTGAATTCTGAGTTCTAACTTGATTGCACTATGGTCTGAGAGGCTGTTTGTTATGATTTCAGTTGTTTTGCATTTGCTGAGCAGTGCTTTACTTCCAATTATGTGGTCAATTTTAGAGTAGGTGTGATGTGGTGCTGAGAAGAATGTATATTCTGTGTATTTGTGGTGGAGAGTTCTGTAAATGTCTATCAGGTTTACTTGCTCCAGGTCTGAGTTCAAGCCCTGGATATCCTTGTTGATTTTTCTGTCTGGTTGATCTGTCTAATATTGACAGTGGAGTGTTAAAGTCTTCCACTATTATTGTGTGAAAGTCTAAGTCTCTTTGTAGGTCATTAAGAACTTGTCTTATGTATCTGGGTGCTCCTGTATTGGGTCCATATATATTTAGGATCGTTAGCTCTTTTTGTTGTATCGATCCTTTTACCATTATGTAATGGCCTTCTTTGTCTCTTTTGATCTTTGTTGCTTTAAAGTCTATTTTATCAGAGATGAAAATTGCAACTCCTGCCTTTTTTTTTTTTGCTCTCCATTAGCTTGGTAAATCTTCCTCCATCCTTTCATTTTGAGCCTTTATGTATCCTTGCATGTTAGATGGGTTTCCTGGATACAGCACACTGATGGGTTTTGGATTTTTATCCAATTTGCCAGTCTGTGTCTTTTGATTGATGCATTTAGCCCGTTTACATTTAGGGTTATTTTGTTATGTGTGAATTTGATAATGCCATTTTGATGCTAGCTGGTTGTTTTGCCCGTTAGTTGTTGTAGACTCTTCATTATGTTGATGCTCTTTAGTATTTAGTGTGATTTTGGAATGGCTGGTACTGGTTGTTCCTTTCTATGTGTAGTGCCTCTTTCAGGAGCTCTTGTAAAGCAGGCTTGGTGGTGACAAAATCTCTGAGTACTTCCTTGTTCGCAAAGGATTATATTTTTCCTTCACTTATGAAGCTCGGTTTGGATGGATATGAAATTCTGGGTTAAAAGTTCTTTTCTTTAATGATGTTGAATATTGGCCCCCACTCTCTTCTGGCTTGTAGTGTTTCTGCTAAGAGATCTGTCTGAGTCTGATGGGTTTCCCTTTGTGGGTGACCCAACCTTTCTCTCTCACTGCCCTTAGTATTTTCTCCTTTATTTCAACCTTGTTGAATCTGACGATTATGTGCCTCGGGGTTGCTTTTCTTGCAGAATATCTTTGTGGTGTTCTCTGTATTTCCTGCATTTGAGTATGGCCTGTCTTGCTACGTGGGGGAAATTTCCCTGGATACTGTCCTGAAGAACATTTTCCAGCTTGGAGTCATTCTCTTCGTCCCCTTCTGGTACACCTATCAAACGTAGGTTAGGTCTCTTCACATATTCCCACATTTCTTGGAGACTTTGTTCATTTCTTTCTGCGCTTTTTTCTCTGATCTTGATTCCTCATTTTATTTCATTGAGTTGATCTTCGACTACTGATATTCTTTCTTCTGCTTGGTCAATTCGGCTATTGAAACTTGTGCATGCTTCGTGAAGTTCTTGTATTGTGTTTTTCAGCTCCTTTAATTCATTCATATTCCTCTCTAAGTTATCCATTCTTGTTATCATTTCCTTGAATCTTTTTTTATATCTTTTTTCAAGGTTCTTAGTTTCATTGCATTGATTTAAAACATGTTCTTTTAGCTCACAAAAGTTTCTCATTATCCACCTTCTGAAGTCTAATTCTGTCATTTTGTCACAGTCATTCTCCATCCAGCTTTGTTTCTTTGCTGGTGAGGAGTTTTGGTCCTTTCTAGGAGGTGAGGTGTTCTGGTTTCGGGTGTTTTCCTCCTTTTTGCGCTGGTTTCTTCTCATCTTTGTGGATTTATCCACCTGTCATCTGTGTAGTTGCTGACTTTTCGGTTGGGTCTCTGAGTGGACACCCAGATTGTTGATGATGAAGTATTTCTGTTACTTGGTTTTCCTTCTACCAGTTTAGCCCCTTTGCTGTACAACTGCTGAGGTGCACTCCAGGCCCTGCTTGTCTGGGGTGCACCTATAGCAGCTGTGGAACAGTGAGGGATGCTACCAGTTTCCTTTTCTGCTATCTTTGTCCCAGAATGATGCCTGCCAAATGTCAGTCTTTTGGATATACCAGGGTCAGGGAGCTGCTTGAGGAGACAGTCTGTACTTTATAGGAGCTCAGTTGCTGAGCTATGAGCTCTGTTGTTCATTCAGGGCTGTTAGGCTGCTATGTTTAATTCTGCGGCAACAGAACTTATAAAAAACCCCTTTTTTCTCAGATGCTCTGTCTGGGGGGGGGTTGGGGCTTTATTTTTGAGTGTCTGTTGCACTGTTCTTCCCAGCTAGGAGGCAGTCTAGTCACTATTTGTCTGCCGAGGCTTCGCCCTGCTGGTGTGAGGTTCGCCCTGTTGCTGCAGGCTCTGCCCTTCTGCTGCGGTCTCCGCCCTACTGCCATGGGCTACGCCCTGTGGCGGAGTCTCTCTGTTGTAGCGGGTTGCCTCAGCAACGGCAGGCTGCGTCAGCAATGGGCGTGTACCTCAGTAGGGGCTGATTGCCTCTGTAATGGTGGACGCCCCTCCCCCACGGAGCTGTGCTTTCAGGGAACCTCCCTACCAGGAGGGTTTGGAATCATTGTTTTGTTTGTCGCACTGAGCTCCCCAAACGCTGAGTTCCTGGAATCTCCTGGGCTGGCTCACTGTCCAAGTCCCATTCAGTCTCAAGTTCAGCCCTCTCAAGTCTCAGGTTGCCGGTTCAACAGGGCACCCGGACCAGTGCGCTTTGTGTGGAGCACTGAGGAGCGCCGCTGCACTACAGCGCGGGCTGCCGCCACACCGGCTGCCAGCTACACCAGCCAAAACCTCTGCCTGGCATCCCGCATCTCTTTTATACCTGGGAATTTCCCCGTTCTGTGGGCAAAAAAGATCCATCTGGAAATGCGTCCCTGACTCACATTCTCCACGCATCCACCAAGAGCTTCAATCCTGGGTTGTTCTCACAGCGCCATCTTGAGTCCTCCCTGCCAGTAAATAGCCATATCTGAGTCTGCATTAATAAGTAGCATTAACCAAAATAAAATTATCATGTATCAAAGGATTAGAGATACTGTAATTTTTCTGATTTCTAGCATTTCTTTTCCCATCATTAGGTGTCTAGTGGAAAGTTCACTTTCCCAGAGGAATTTATAGCCTCTTTAGGAACATGAGTCTACTTTGATGTGAGACACTAAGTTTTCAGCCAACCATGATGTCTGTGAGAGACAAGCAAGGTACGGTTCAAAGAGGCCAAAGGACAAAACTCGCCAAGATAAGCCTCTTCCTGTCAGAGAGCAGGCTCAGATTTCATTCAAAAATCCAATTCTTTGATAACCATAAATCACAACCTTCTTACAACTGTTTCTTCATTTTCAAATTATGCCTAATGCCAATGTTCTTTCTAGTTTTGACATCTCCAGTAAAAAGCCAGAAAGACGGTGGAGGTAGCTTGCAAACAGTAAATGCTATACATATGGAATATATCGTGCAAATATCTGTAAGTGGTTGGTACCAATAGGCAATCTTTGCCTTCCTAAGGAAAGGCACTGGTTATTTCCTAGATTTTTCATTGCACCAAATTTGCTGATATTTTCTCCTGTATAACCCTCAAGGCTAATACTCTTTGCTAGCTTTTCTTCTTTTCACCTGCTGATTTTGTCCTCAGATAGTGATGCATGTAAAAAACAACTTGATAGTATTTCTCCCCCAGCGAGAGTCCAGTACAGAAGCCAACAGAAATTCCTTTCAACTCTTAGTATTTATTTGAAAAATGGCAAAGGAAATTTAAAAAATATTTAGTAACAGATAAACTTTCCCAGCCAAGATAGGACAGGCCCTGCTGTCAACTCGTTTGTGTCTGGGACCTGTCCTGGCAAGAATTGCAGAAGAACTCCAACACAAAATATGCTGTACACTCTGTTTATTCTTGTAGATGGAACTGAGAGTCAGAAGGAAATATACAAGTCAGCTGGGTGACAGCACACTGAGCCTCTATGTAAACTGTTTAGTCACAGCAGGCCCACTGGTATGTGTGTGTGTGTGTGTGTGTCTATGAGACAGAGAGACGCATGGAACACGTTTAATAAAAGAGAAGTATATAGGTAGGGAATCAACATTTCAATCACTCAGGCTGATTTCCAAATGGGTTTATTTCCCAGAGGGTAAAAACATGTATAAGTTAAGTCTCCCAGAACTTGGTGACACAAGAGGGAATTGGCTACAAATGCTGTGGAATTGAAACCGCTTGGGCATGAATGCTAATTGTGGCTTTTGGTGACCGGATGTTATGGAAACAAAATTTAAAGCAAGGCAGAAGTCAAGTAGTGGAGCTGTGTCCTCCAGCGGACTTTCTTCCGGCCCTTGCATGAGGTGGGAGGCATAGAGAGTGCAAAGAAAGGGCAGACAACTTTAACTTGAGAAATTTTGGTACCTGTAAAATGAGGTCAGACATGGTAATCTCCTAGCCTTCTTCCATATTATATGCTTTTAACAAAGACATTTATTTCTTCAAAAAATTATCCTATTCTTTCTTCAAGGATAATACTATTCTGAAATTTTACATTTGCTTGTCATGTTTGTTATATAAACAGGTCAAAGGAGTGAGTCTAGCTCAGTACACATACTAGGAAGAAGTACTACAGAGTGGTACAGGATCTAAATTAAGGATTCTTTTGCTTAAACAAGTAGATTTGGGCAAGTTATTGAACCTCTTTCTGCCTTGGTCTCTTCTTTTGAAAACTAGGCTTCATACTAATGCCAAGGTTTGATGTGAGAATGAAAGGAGCTGTTGTTCTAGATGAAGCGCTTAGAAGAGGGGAGTGAGGATTCAAACATGTGAACGATCAGTGTTGTTGTTGTTGTCATTGTTATCACTAATGTTGAGTAGGTAGTGACTGAGTTCTGATCTGTACTTGAGAAAATCAATCATGTTAGCCCCTTGAACAGAATTTTAAAACCTTCCTCTTAATCAAACTCAACAAAAGGACCAGCACTCACATTTCCTCTGCAATATCCTGACTGGGGTTCCTGCACCCCAAATTTCTTATACCTGGTCCCACTCTCTTACACACTCATCAATGTCTGTCTCCATGAAAACTGGCTTCCATAAGGAGATAGCTAATAGACAGAGAGATGTTTCGGGTTACTTAAAACATTCCAGGACATAGAGAATAACATAGATAAATAATTTGTATTGTAAAGACCTAGTTTTAAGTTGTGACCATGTGATTTACTAAATAATTTAGTTAACCATAAAGAAACACTTTTTCTCTCCAACTTGTGAAAGTGCTTTGGAAACTGGTGATAGTGAACAGATTTTATAAATTGTCAAAATATTAATATTAATTTTTTAATTTCATGAGTCAAACTAGTAGACTCTGGAACCTTTATGCCTGAATTTTCTGATATTTCTTTAAAGGATTAAGCCCCTGTCATTTACCTTCCCACATTTGCCATATTTTATACTTTCATACTCTGTACTTAGTAGTTGGCTTGTTGATATTTGGAGTAAATATCCTTACTATTTAGGTGACAGACCTGTTTTTCACTGTTTAGTCACATAATTATTATGATGCTAAGTTATGATGATTTCTTACATATAGAATATGTATTAAAAATCTCAAGTATTTGAAAATCTCATCATAAAATGAATAACCCTCTTAGGGCTTAATACAATTAATCCATCATGTTTCTGTAGCCTATTTCCTAGTGTTATCAGGCTATCTGTAAAAGCAATTCCCTTCCAGATATTACTGAGAGACTTGACCTTGAATTCCCTAAGCGAAGACAGGGTGATGCTGGGATGTTATTGTCTGGAGCTGATGTATTCATTAAATTAAGCTGGGCCATTCAGTCAGCTCTCCTTTTTCCTGAGCCTCCCCAACCTCTTTATTCACAGTCACATTTTGGACCTCACGTTAGCTCGTGATCATTCAAGTTCTCAACATTGGTGCATGAATCTGAGTCTACTTTCATCTCTCAGCTCTCTTAACTTTCTCTCACCTAACACCTCACCAGCATTATGTTATTTCTCTCTTCAAAATCTTTTCTTTTTGCATTATGTCACCATCAGTTTTGTAGATGTTTATAATTTATTGAAGGGAATAATGATTCACCTTAGTATATATCATCACTGCCTTCAAGTGCTGATAAAGACTCTGAGATTTGATCCTCACAACAACCTTGAGGAGAATATATTAGAATTACCCCTATTTCACAGATAAGGAATAATAAAACTGAAGGTCAGAAAGTTAAATAAATTACTCATAGTTCAGAAAGTCTAACTTCAGAAGAGGTGTTCACAGATCACTAGAGAATATAAACTTACATGCTCTGTTTTTGTTGTTCTAGTTCTCAACTCAATTTGTATTTTATTATAATAGATATAATTTAATTTTTAATTGGAGCATGCGGGTGTCAAGGTCAATGTTATATTATGTCTAGGTAGATCTCCCGTTTCAGAATCACAGTTGCAAATGTTGCAGACTGCAGACATCATCTAACCCGGTCTTTTGACTGCTATGAGAATGTTGTCTGCAAAGAGTGCAGAGTGTATTCCCCCTACTTCTGGTTGGACACTGAAGGAAATAATGTATACAGTGGTTCATTTCCAAGACAAAGTACGTTGATTGGCCTAGGTCAGCAAACTACAGAAGAAACAGGATATACTAGGCCACTAGTTGGATAGCAGTGCTTGCTTGTTGGCCTCCCCTGTCCTGCGCCCTCTTAGTTGCCTTCACCTGAACCAAAGAAGTGTGGTCAAAAATAAAAGTGTACTAGCCTGCAAAGTAGCTCATTTTGTCTGTTCTTATCAGCCTGCCCAGGTACTTAGGTCATAAGTGAAATACTTAAAGAACCCTTTAGCTAACTAGGATTGCAATGCATTGTGGGCTCCAAAAAATGAAGCCAGACAACCCTAAAAAAAAACAAAAAACAAAAAAAAACAAAACTTAAGGCTCTACCCCACAATCAATAGGCAACTTCAGGAAAGATTGTAACCCCATAGTACTCAGCCTATAAGGAACCAGGGGTGGGACCTGCGCACTAGGGGATAAATTGCTCGTTGAAACTGTGCTGAGTGTGCCTGCTGATCAGACACCTGACCTTGGAAGATCATCATTAAAAGTCTCACCTTCCCCCTTCTCCGGGTCTCTAAGTCCATTCTTTTGGTTTGGACAGGTAAGTTTGTTTCTCACAGGCACCACTACTTGAGGAGCACCTTTTATCTGCATACAGTGTGACTTATCCAACATTGAACAGCTATTTCTTTTGCTTCTTTTCTCAGATATGACAAAGAAACCGTGCACTCTTTTTTTCTTTTACCCTTCAGCATTTGTAAGTCATCACTGTCTTCAATGCAGATGTGATTTCCTAACAAGTACTTCTTGGTCAGATGACTTACCCTAATCAGTCGATTAGTTCAGCATTCAAAGAGAATGGAGTGTGTACATGCTGAGGTCGACTGCAGATGTGATTGCCAGGTAACCTCTTGAGTTTGTCAGGCAACTCCATGAAAAGGCCTTATAAAGGAAAGGAATTATTCTGTGGCTGAAAGATACTTCCACTTACTGAATTAAGTTAATTACAATATTGTACGGTTTCTCAATAACTTATGGTTAAAGAACTGTGTTATTTAAGGGCATCTTGGATGGGCATCTTAGATAATAGTGGTGGATTTCTCACCCATGGTTTTCATTTTAAAAAGCATACAGAACTCAAAAGTCCTCACTGTGAAGAGGCAGTGAACTTGTCAGGAATTTAGCTTCTGTGTAAGGTATTGTTATTACACTGTTACAGATAATAGAGACCTGGAGAGATGAGACAGCTCTCTCTCACACTAATACAGAGTTAAATTCAGTGCCTGCTATTCATAATATACGATGTGGTTATCTTCCTCTTATCCAGCAAAACCCACCCTCCCTGTTACTACCTGCTGTCTCATAGCACACCTGGTATTATTACTGCACATGTTTTACCACATCATACATGAATCAGTATACACATACACTTGAGACAATATCAAGAAAACTATTATAAATAGCTCTGCAAGATGAGTCAATGTAATAGTAAACACATATAATAAAGATTATCAAAGCCATAAGCATGCAAGTAAAGACTAACACAACTGGCCATCTGACTTTCTGGCTCTGTATCACCTCAGAATCAAAGTGAGCAATAGTCCACATTGACTGTAGCCTCAGCCTGCATCTGGATCTTGGAACAGCTTCCATGTAACTTTCTCAGTTAAGTAAATGGATGTACCTCACTGTCTTTTTCTTAAAACAGAAAATAAATTATTTGTACCAATATATATCACAATACAGTAAGTCTTAATTTTGTTGATAGTTTTTGGAAATTGCAACTTTAAGTGAAACAATGTACTGTATGTCATAGGAACATAACTCTTGTTTATATCAATTAGCCATGGTAAGGCTGGTTTCCTTGTACACTACATTGTTTCATTTAAAGTCACAATTTCCAAGAACCTCTTGATGAGGTTAGGTGAGGACTTACTGCATAAGAGCAAAATCCAAGAAGAACAGCTACCACTTACTTGTCAAATGATATGCCTAAGGTTTTATAGTAGGTGCTATGAATGTACTTTTTGTTTGTTTAATGATTATAATAATCTTATGCTATTTGAATACTTCTGTGTATGGAATGGATATATATTTGAAATTATAAATTTATACAAATGCAATTTTGTTTTTATTCACCACACTTGAACAACTCTCATTTTGATAGTTTGGTCATATATACAATTTTAAATATGTTTTAGACCTCTCCACTTTGTAGGGTCATATAATAATCCCTGTGGCTTAAGTAGTATTTGAAAAATGAGAAAAAATACATAATTGGGGGAAAATACTTGGCCATACCCCATTTCCACAAAAACCATCATGGTTGCCTTACTGTAATGAAGATGACAAAGAAGGATGAAGAAAAGTGTCACTTACAGAAGGATGTGCAAAGCTAAGGGGCAAACAAGAGGTGGAGGGGCACGCACGGACTCTCAAGTGAAGTGAGCACTAAGTATCCCTAGGACTTGCCTCTTCCTGGGGGTAAGTCAAGGAAACATGCTTCCAAATTCACCAGAGGGAGGAAAATCTGCCTCTTTAGTCTTATGAAAACATCACCTCCACCAATAAATACACATGCAAACCACACACACACACACACCACACACACACACACACACACACACACACACACACACACACATATGAGGAAATTCAAAGACCCCCTTTCTTCCTGATACTTCCAGGTACTGTGGATTAATCCATTCAAGTGGTTTTTGCCTTTGATGATAAAATATTTATGAACTCCATTTCTTCTTTTGATCCTGATACCCAAATGTTTCCCAGTGTAAGAGACCTCACTTGAAGAGAAAGCAAAATACAGGTAGAAGAAACTCAGAGTAATACATTAAATTATCAATGGATTAATAGAATTACAATATTTTCCAGAAAGTTTAAGAAAAAAAATGCATGTCATTAATTCTGGAATAATTAATTAAGATCCTATTGGGTAACTAATCATAAAAATACATTCCAAAATGTCATTTCCATTAATCCTCTGAATGCCCTGTAAGACATATCTAATCATGCATATTTACAGAGGAAGAACTTGAGTTTCAAAGATGCTGACAAACTTGTCCTAGTTCACACAATTAGACGATCTGACTTTTAATAGAAAATGAATTATTTGGGACTTCAAGTAATCAGCTTCCATCTTGTAGTAAGAGGGATCAAGAGAAAAGAAATATAAATATATTTAGATACTAGCTATTTAATATTGGCTAGATTTTTGTAAGTGTATGAGCAAAGTAACTCACAAGGGGACATAAAAATTGCTTTCACTTGACCATACCACATCCCCACCAAAACCAGAACAAATCTGTTGAAAAGCTGGAAAGTTCATCAAAAGGGAACAACTGTGATTACAGTCATGAAGGTCATGGTAAAGGGGAAGAATTAAGGGGCCAGCTTTGGGTCTATATTAATGTGGCATCTATCCTTCATTTATTACTAATGTAAGTTTCAGAAATGTTTGTTGAGCATGTATTTTGTGTTAAATACCACTTAAGTAATTAGAATGCTGACATAATGCATCTATATGTTAATGGTATCAGTCACAAGTACTCAGTAAAATTTAGTTGCTATTTTCTTTTCAACATTTGCTTATAGTCTAATTCAATCTCTTATAAATGTTTAGAGCTTCAATTCAATCCCTGCAATCTAAGCAACTTATAAAAAGCATAATCAATTAAAAATACATTTAAAACACACCCCAACCATGTCTCAAAATACAAAGATTTAGTAAAATGTATTTATGGTATCTAGATTAATACACCACTTAGAATACAGTCATCTGGTCTCATTCCTTCTCAAACTCTCACCAAAGACCATAAATATACATCTATCTATCATATAATAGATATTTACAGTAGACCTCACTTAAAGAGAAAGCAAAATACAGGTGGAAGAAATTCACAGTAATATATTAATACTATATGTATAGTTATGCATATATATGTAGTTTATGTATTTTACAAATGTCTACATATTTTTATAAAATGTCATAATGCCACTGTATTAGTTTTCTTAGTCTTCCATAATAACATACAATAACCTGGGCAGCTTAAATAACATACATTTATATTGCACACCCTGGAGACTGAAAGTCCAAGATCAAGGTACCTGCAGGGTTTGTGTTCAGTAATGGCTGTCCTTGGTTTGCAGATGGCTGTCATCTTGCTGTGTCCCCATGTGGCAGAGAGAGCTCTGGTGTCTCTTCCTCCACTTACAACTCCAGTAGTCCTATCAGATTAGGGTCCCACAATTTATGAGTTTTTTCACCCTTGATTACCTCCCAAAACTCTATCTCCAAATACAGTCATCCTGAGGGTCAGGCTTTTAGTATGTGAATGTTGCTACCACATTAGCAATAGAGAAGAGAACAGGAGAGGACACAACTGCAGGAGAGGAGATAACACCTCTTCTCTGGGAGGCAGATAGACAGGTTGTGACTAGTTCAGCAGTCCTGAACCACCACTATCAGAGGTTAGTTAACAATCGTTATATTCCCCATAGAATCATTAAAGCACTAAGGATAGAAGCACTAAGAACCTAAAATAAGGAGGAATAGGTGAAAGCTGTTTGAGAAGATCACAAAAAACCTTCACTCTTCCATGATCCTTGGTGACTGTCCTTTCCCTGCAATAAACATTTGGAGTGTTCTCTAAAGAAGATAATTCAGATGGTCACTCTACTTGGTGCTGTAGCACAGATGAGGCCAAGGTACCTCATCTAAACCAAGAGGATAACGTGTCCACATGTGTGTTAAATGTCGTACCTCTAGCACCTTCCTACCACTCAACTTCCAGAACAATGGAAATTAGATTTTCCATCCACACACAGACAAAAAGACACTTCTCTAGAGAACTCAACCTCGTCCCAGAGAAAAAAAGAATCCCCGACAGAAGAGCCTGCTCAATCACTCTATGTGAAGCTCAGAAACAGAAGCCATCCCCTCATCCGTATGTTCAGAACATTATGTCAGTTTTCGAGTTGCTCACTCTAACTCAGGAGAAAGCATCAAGTTTGACCAGATACATTAGGATAGTCTCTTTTTTGGAAGACAGGGGTCTAAAGAAATGAACAAAAAAATCCAGTGTGACATGAAGGAAATAAAAACTACAAAGAGAAGACACTTTTGGAAACTATCCTTAATAACAAGATTTTTTTAAGTTAACACTTAAGAATAAAAAAACTATTAAATAATTTTTTAAAAACATCATTAATAATAAAGTACATATAAAATCAAAAGAAGATTTGGAAGATAAGATTGATAAGATGTTCCAGAAAGTAAGCAAAAAGATACAGAAATGGTAAAGAAGAAATAAAACATATTTTTTTCAAAGTAATGAATGAAAGGATAATCAATGACCAACAGCATTCAAATAACAGAGGTTTCAGAAAGAAACAAAATTTTAAAATGTTAATAAGCAATTCAAAATAATGTCCCAAAACTTAGGTCCTAAATAGGCAGGTTGAAAGGGTCTACAAATTGTCCAAAATGGAGTTCTAAATAGACATAAAGGAAGGTGCACCTTTAAGAAACTCTATGATACCTGGAATAAAGAGATCTGATAAGTTTCCACAGAGCAGAAAAAGGTGAGACTTCTCAACAGCAGCATAAGAGCTACAAGACTGTAAGGCAAAGCCTGCAAAATTCTGAAGAAAGATGGCCTCCTACCTACAATTCTGTGTCCAGCTGGCATGAGTCAAATGGGGGTGAAATACGTCTACGTTGGCAGGTTCTCCAAAAATGCAGTTACCATGTCTCAGGGTGCCACTGAAGAGCACGTGCCGCTGAAAGAATGAACATGCGAGGAACAGGAAACAGGAGACCAAAGAGAAGAGACAAGTGAAAGGGGTCCCACAATGGCTGCTGTGCACTGACAATAGAAGGGTGCTGGAAATGTGTGCAAAGAACAGAACTTTGAGTCTCACTGTGAGGACCAGAAAAGCACAGAGAAATTCAACGTCACCATCTCTTTTATTGATGATATCCATAGTGATGAGGTGATTGAACATCAACAAGATGTGTTCCTCTAATGTTACTCCACATCCTAGTGTTTCTCTTTGGTCAAAATCTCAGCCCCAGCTTTCTGTTCCTCATGGACTACAGTGCAAAGTTTTAGAAATGCAGATTAATAAATATTAAGCAATGCAGAAAAAAAGGTGCAGAAGAAAACAGAGCATGTTTCATTCCAATAGATACAATGCCATTTCCATGTATTACTTTATTTATAATGTGAGACATGTGCCCATATCTAAATGATCCCTGAGACCAGAGGAAGCTGGTCCTCTCATCTCGCTAGCTGAATCACACCCATTACCCTTAGAATAGGTGTATCTGTTAAACTCAAATCACACTAAATAAGAAGGGAAAGGTGATTCATGACCCCAAAACTGGGATTCTGTTGCAGAAAAATATGTATATACTTATTAATATAACATCACTATTTTCAAGTATGTACATACAAATATTAAATATGTATAAAATATAAAATAACCTACAGAGATAGATGTGTTATATGTATATACTTGAAAATAATGATAGATAGGTTAGGTATTTAAAGAATTTTCACAGAATGATTTGTAAGCATTTTGCATAAAATGTAAAATCCATATAGTAAAATACAATATACTAACATGTTCATGAACATTTGTCTGAAGCTCCATCTCACTAGCGGGGTGGTGGGTGCCATTACAAGGTCTTCACAGACTCAGTTCTTCATCTTTAATTGGGCATATTTCACAGTAATAATGAAAGATTTAAATACGATAAGCCATGTATGTTTTTATTGTGGAAATTAGCATATAACACATCTCAGTAAGGGGTTCCCATTATCATTCACTTTCCTCATCCACCTTCCTGTGAAATCGCTTTTCTTTAAATCTGTCGCAAATTTAATGGGTCAGTACACAACGTCATAAATCCAGCAGCTTGTCCATTCCACACAACATATCCAGGAAAGAGATGTTGCTAAGTGAAGGGATAGGTTACTCCATAAACTTCAACGATTAATTTGTCTTCCAAATGCTAAACTCCTACCTGGAGAGTAGCCTACACACTCCAAAGGAGCAGTTCATCAAGAGAATTGTCAGAACCTATGCACAAGAACTGAGATGTTCTCATTTGCCAAGTATTCCCCTAGATTGTTGTTTATGTCTCCTCATTTCAATCCATGCTTCTCTACATGCTTCAATATGAAAATCTCTTTCAATACCTTTCTGATTATTCAAAACACTTGCCACATTAAATGAGGATACTGTTTCTAAATTTCTATTTCTATCAAATCTACAATGAAAATATAAATAAAGAAATGGCCTTTTTCTCTTCACCTTCAACTGTTTTACAGATATATTAATGCAGGACATAAAAGTTTATTAATATTTTTACTATTTTGTTATATTTTATGATGTTAATTTTAAATATGTTTCTTATACATTGTATAACTTTTCTCTGTGTCTTATTTACCTAAATATATTTGTCAACTGCAAAGCATCTGTTTATGTGAGTTATTATTGTGTTTTAATGATAATATTTATGTATAGTGTAATAATAAAATAAAAGTGAACAAATTTTCATGAATATTCAAGAGCTCTATACTTATTCAAATTCTTTTGTTGCAAAATTAGCCTTTAAATTTCTGTGCAAACCCATGTTTTTCCCAATATTAAACTTGCAACTATTATGAGTCCAGTATCTCTAGTTGTGTCAATTTTTATTTCTGTACAACAGTCCTTTGCTTTTGGGAAAATAAAAAGACATGAGAAACTCCAAGTATCAGAAGGTAATTCTTAACATATAGAAGACAGCTTGACCACCTATCCAACATAATATCTTACTGGTAGTCTATTAATTAATACATTTTCAAAATCTGTAGGAAACAAAATGGAAGTGATTGTGGGAACCCAGAACGTAGCAATACTTAAAAGTACATGTAGGCCGGGCGCAGTGGCTCAAGCCTGTAATCCCAGCACTTTGTGAGGCCAAGGCGGGTGGATCACGAGGTCAAGAGATCGAGACCACCCTGTTTAGCATGGTAAAACCCCGTCTCTACTAAAAATACAAAAAATTAGCTGGGCATGGTGGCACGTGCCTGTAATCCCAGCTACTCAGGAGGCTGAGGCAGGATAATTGACTGAACCCAGAAAGCAAAGGTTGCGGTGAGCCGAGATCGCGCCATTGCACTCCAGCCTGGGTAACAAGAGCGAAACTCCGTCTCAAAACAAAAAAAAAAACTACACGTAAATGACCTTACATCTGGATGCTTTCCAATTCGATTTTTAAAATTCTAGATAGCAACAATGATAATATCATTCCCGTTTTGTATTAGAAAAAAACTAAGACACGAAAATTTTAAGTAATGTGCCTAAGGTTGCACAGCTTCTCAGCAGCAGTGCTGGCAATTTCCTACAAGCAGCTTGACCGCAAAGTCTGTACACCTGGCTACAGTCTCTATTTCCAAGTGTAACTACAAGTGCAGCACTGACAGACTGCAGAAAAGCAGAGCTGCTCAAACTCCTATCTGGTTTCTGTCTTTCCTGCCAAGGAGATCGATCTTCACACTGGAAATGGAAGACAATATTAAGAACAAGAAATTCTCAGCTGAGCTAGGAGAGAAGTTTATTAAGAGGACACTAGCTTTCTCAAAGTGCATTCCTGTCCCAACACCCTGAAGATTATTTCTCAAGAGAAGGAGAGCCCCTACAGCAGAGATAGCCAAGTTGGAGATGATGTTTGAGGAGGAATAGACATTAGGAAAATGCATAAAATGAAGACAACAACAACATTAATCAAATAGATTACTGAAAGCATGGCTTATTTAATTCTGGAAAAGAAAGTGGAGACAATTAGTAACCAGCATGCATCAAAACAAGTAAATAGAGATAACCAACTCAGCTCCCCATGGGATTTCTCCTAGGCATCCAGGTCCTGGTGTTACCCTTCACCAATCACCCACTGTGCCAGGCACACTGCTAATTGTTTCATATTAAGCCATCGACTGCGAGACATTAAAATCTGAACATCAAAGGCTGCTCACGTTGTTAAACATCTAGCAGCTTGCCATGGACCACATTCTTCTTGATATAGTTTAGATGTTTGTTGCATCCAAATGTCTTGTAAAAATGTGACCTCCAAATTTGGAGGTGGGGCATAGTGGGAGGCATTGGATGATGGGGACAGATCCCTCATGAATGACTTAGTGTCCTTTGGTGATAAGTGAGTTCTCGAACTCAGTTAGTTTATATGAACCTGAGACCTCCCTCTTCTCTCCTGCTCTAGCTCTGGCCATGTGATGCATCAGATCCCCCTTCACCTTCCATGATTATAAACTTCCTGAAGCCTCACCAGAAGCAGATGCCAGCACTGTGTTTGGCGTGCAGTCTGCAGAACCGTAAGCTAAATACAATCTTTTTGCTTTATAAATTACACAGTTTCAGGTATTTCTGTACAGAAACACAAAAATGGACAAATACACTTCTTTTTACTTTATTTATTTATTTAGAGACAAGGTCTCACACTGTCATCCAGGCAGGAATGCTGTGGCACAATCTTGGCTCACTGCAATCTCTGCTTTCCAGGTTCAAGCGATTCTCCTGCTTCAGCTTCCGAGTAGCTGGGATTACAGGCACCTGCCACTCCACTCTGCTAGTTTTTGTATTTTTAGTAGAGATGGAGTTTCGTCATGTTCAAACTCCTGGCCTCAAGTGATGGGCCAGACTTGGCTCTACTTTTAGTTGATAAAGGTACTTACTATAATTTTTTAAAACTTATTCCATCTATAGATGTTTCTATGTATTTGTCACCATATTTCTTCTGTTTTGGTCTAACTTAAACACCTGAACGAGGTAATTTCCAGTGCCCAGAAGAGTATTACATGCAGCATGTGCTGAATGATTTATTGTTGAGTAAATGAATTCCCAAGACTTGAGTATCCTAAAAAATATTGCAGACACATACTTGACACACACTTACTCTCAAATCAACTTCCCAACTGTACTTTCCGCTAAATACTCAGGTCACTGCATGTTCTCACTCATAGGCAGGTGAGAACAATGAGAACACATGGACACAGGGAGGGGAGCATCACACACTGGGGTCTGTTGAGCGGGCCAAAGGAGGGACAGGCGGGGGTTGGGGAGGTCAGGAAGGAAATGCCAGATGTAGGTGACCGGCAGATGGAGGCAGCAAACCACATTGCCATGTGTGTACCTATGCAACAGTCCTGCATGATCTGCACATGAACCCCAGAACCTGAAGTACAATTTTAAAAAGTACTCAGGTCACAAGTTACCACTGTCTTTAATCTTTGAATATCTTTTCAATTTCATGACATTATATTATTATTCATCTAAATAGACTTTTCTGTTTTTTCTATACTTACTGTAAAATTCTGTCCCAGATGCATGCTTGGATGATCTGGAATTTGTGGGTTTGGGAAGGAAGCCACCTGTGTCCTTCGGGGGATCAGGGAAACTATAGTTGACAGAGATAACACAGTGATCAGGGAGGAGTGAAGAGATGATGGAGACAAATTGTTACTTCAAAGGTCTTGTTTGGTTGACCATTGGAATTTACAATTAATTTTGTATTCTGGCAGGGTATCCGATCTTTCAGGAGGAAAATAAATCATCTTAAGGCAAAGGTTCTGCTAAAATTTTTATCGACACAATCTATTATTAATAAAGAATGTCCTGGGGCTTTCAACTCAGTAAGATTAGAATCTGATTAGAATCACCAACTTTTCCTCCTACATTACAAAAAATATGATAATTTGTAGCATAGCAAGAAATTATAAATGAGAAAACAGTCACCAGTCACAATCCAAATATCCTAAGAAAACCCATGTTGAAATAATGCTGTAAATGTTCCATTGTCCTTGGTTTGTCTTTATTTGGGATCACTTGATATACACCACTCTTACCATAGCCATTTGGGTAATTAGCATCTCCCTTTGTCATAAGGAATTATTTTCAGGCAATTTAATAGGTATAGTGCGCCATCATACAGATGTAGTGGAATTTCCTAAAATAATCCTTATTATTGATAGTCATAAAATAATGACAGAATGTCTGAATTTTTGATCAGAGATTTTAAAGTAGAATACTTTGATAAATGTATGAATACAATTAAAGCTTTTAATTTATATTTTTACATTTATTTTTAGAAATTTTGTCTCAGTTTATGTAGATATCTACATAATCTCATAAGTTTAAAGCAATGTTGATTATTTTAGGGAAAACTGGTAGCATATTTTGTCAATATATCTTTCTTCAGTTATATATGCTTTTATTTCATTTAACAATGTTCTTTACCTCTCTAAATATTGTCTTTAGACAAGTGTTAGATTTGTAGAAAAGTTGAGAAAATAGCACACAAAAAGAGTTTCCATACAATATACCTAGTATCACTTGTTAATAGCTTCTTACATTCCTTTGGTACACGTGCTATAATTAATGGATTCATATTAAGATTATTAACTAAAGCTAATATTTTATTCAGGTTTCCTTAGTTTTTATTTAATATCCTTTTTTTCTCAAGATCTCAACCAGGATATCACATTACATTTATTTTCCATATTTTTCTAGGCTCTTCTTGACTATAACAATTTATCAGACTTTTCTTACTTTTGATGACCATGGCAGTTTTGAAAATTACTACTCAGGCATTTTGTAAAACATCTCTGTATTAGTCCGTCCTTATGCTGCTAATAAAGACATAGCCAAGACTAGGTAATTTATAAAGAAAAGAGGTTTAATGGACTCGCGGTTCCACCCAGCTGGAAGGTCTCACCATCATGTTCCGCTACCACCACAGTGCAGTAGTAGACGATTTTCAACACCCTCAAAGCACCCTCAGGTCTGTTTGTGGTCAATCCCCATTGCTATCCCCAGTCCTAGGCACCACTAATCTGCTTTCTGTCTCTGTAGATTTGCTTTTGCTCTTTATTTAATTTTACAAATACAAAACATTTTGTCACTTAAAAATCAGAATTTCTATAGTTTTCCCAGATTAAAAAAAATAATAATAATTAAACTTTTTTCAAAACGTTTAACCTACCTCCTTTTTTTTGCTTTAGAGGATAATGCAACGTTGAAAAAAACAATTTCAAAGTAGATTTAATAAATCCTAACGTGTTGAAATGGAAAAAGTTCCCTTATCCCCCTTGCAGGGCATGCAATGGGGATATGGCTTGCTTTGTTGGTGCCCCACTGCTCATACCTCTAGGAGGAGCACACAGACAGGCAGGTTGTGGAGAGCACCGATCCCACGGCAACTTGTAGGGTTGAGTGTTTACAGTTCCCAAAGCTCCAGTGGGCCTGTGTTACAGTGCCCTCTTTCAGCTTAGTAGTCCACAGGCAGCTAATCTTAATCAGCTCAATCAGACCCTCTGCCTTACTGCAAGGATAGAGGGCTTTCTGTATCACGGGTTCTTGCCTTAGTATGCTGGAAAAATCGGATCACACATGGGCTTGGAGGATGGGTGCAAGGTTTTATTGAGTGGAGGTAGCTTTCAGCAAGGTGAATGAGGAGGCCGGAGCGGGTTAGAGTGGGAAGGTGGTCTTCCCCTGGAGTGGAGCCACCCAGTGGCTGGACTCTCTCCGACTCTCCTCTGACTGCCCCTGGCCCAGATTCAGGTCGTCCCACCATTGATGAACTGTAAACGTTTGCTAGTGACTGTCGGTGTGGTTTTCCACTCCTTTGCTCCTCTCCACGTCCAGCAGCCTGTGTGTTCTTCTGCCAGTGTGTTCCTCTCGACATCCAGCCACTTGTATCTGTGCCCACTAGAGTCTCAGCGTTTTTATAGGCACAATAAGGGGTATGGGGCAGGCCAGGGTGATCTTGGAAATGGCAACATTTGGGCTCAAAAATAGGAGTGCCTGTCCTCACCTAGTTCCATGCCACAAGCCTGAGGGTAGAACGGTCGCCGGGGACCCCACCTTTTTCTACCCAACACTTCCCTGCCCCACTCCCATATCAGTTTGAGCCAGGCATGGTAGCTCATGCCTGTAATCCCAGCTACTCACTAGGCTTAAGGCAGGAGAATAGCTTCCACCCAGGAGTTTCTAGACCAGCCTGGGAAACATGTTGAGATGCCTTCTTAAAAATAAATAAGTAAATACTAATTTTTAAACTAAAGCTGTGCTTTTCTTTAAGCATGGGGAACTTTCACTTTAGATATGAGTTCTTCAGTAATTTTTAAAATGAACTTTTCAATGTTATATAAATATAAATATTTCTCCTAGTTAACAATTCCTCAACACTATTTCCCGAATAATTCAGGAAGATGTAATTTTATACAAAGTTTCTGTCGACCTAAAAGGAAGAAGCTGAGGCAAAATAAATGTAGGTAGAGAGTTTATTTGGGCCAAGTATAAATACTACAATTGGGAACATAGGTTCAAGTTGCCCTGAATACACACTGTGTGTGGCAGGAGTTAAAAGTGGATTTTTAAAAGCAAAAAAGGGGGATGAAGAATGGCCTGATACAAAGGTATTTGTCGAGAATTCTCATTGATTTACAGAAATAACCCTGATTAGGGATTAGCTCTACATTGTTAAGCCACAGGGTGCAGATTATAGTGTCCAGTGTGGCAGTATTAAGTTAATTTATACTACTTGTGAAAATAACAGCAAGCAGTTTCAAGAGATGAATATATTGCTCAAGGGAAAGTAAGATTACTATCTCATTTTAAAGCTTCTCTGAGACTAATAATTAAAAAGACTTGCATTCTTCAGATAAAGGACATTTTATTGTATCAGTGCTGTGTAATGTAATGATCTCAAAAACTAGTGACCTATTAAGTTGTGTGACAATAATGAAATAAACACCTATCAATTTTCCCTAGAGAGGGGGGCTTCAATTGAAGTAGCTATGTCTTTCTTAAATAAGCTTCCATAATATAACATAAGTTTGTGTTTACATATTTATTTTCTATGCATAAAACTATTCACTAATTCACTCTTCAGCTGATTGCTTGAAGCATAAAACAGCCAGGCAGAAAAACCTGTGTATCCCATGAAGTTTGTATTGATTTATTTTTTTTATTTGGTTCTCAGCTGCTGTGTTCTGGTAGGGCTCTGGAAGCCAGACACTTTGCCCCAAATGAGATGTTCTTTGGTGCAGTAATGCCAAAAAATTAGTTCTTGGCTGGAGCCCAGGCATCCTGGAAATCAGGAGAACCAAGGAAGTCTAACTCATGAAAAAAACTGTGCAAGAGCTAATATTTGGAAAAAAATTTAAGCCGAGCAGTGACTATAAAAACTAAGGGAGGCCGGGTGCGGTGGCTAACGCCTGTAATCCCAGCACTTTGGGAGGCCCAGATGGGTGGATCACTTGAGGTCAGGAGTTCCAGAACAGCCTAGCCAACATGATGAAACCACATCTCTACTAAAAATACAAAACTTAGCTGGGCATTGAGGCAGGAGCCTGTAATCCCATCTACTCAGGGGGCTGAGCCACAAGAACCACTAAAACCAGGGAGTCAGAGGTTTCAGTAAGCTGAGATCACACCACTGCACTCCAGCCTGGGCGATAGAGTGAGACTCAGTCTAAAAAAAAACAAAAAACAAACAAAGAAAAAAACTAAGGGAAGGCTGACGGCAAATATAAGCGCACAGAGAAATCAGGATTGTGGCAAGAACACGGGAATGGATGAAGACTCAGGTGGAGAGGATGATCCTGGTGGTGTTATCTGTAACCCAGGTAGGTGCTATGCATAGGCCAGTGCTACAGTCATAAAGCGTGACTGGCCAGCCATGACAGCTCCTCTGGAGTCTCCTCCTGTCTTTACCTTGTGAATGTTTTTGCTTGTTTATAAAAAGAAAAAATATATCCAGAAAAAAAAACAATGCAATGTTACAGAAAAGTAGTAAATAAAAAGAAAATCTCATTCATTCCTAGATTTACTACTCAGAAGTAAATATTTTAAACAATTATATTTTCATCTTCTTAATACCACAACTGGAAATCCAAACCCTAAATACCTGTTTTTTTCATTTTTCAAATGTGGAGAGTATTAGATTCACTTCTTGCTAAGAAATATTGGACTTTTACTAACATCTCACCATCAGTCCAAATTATATTTCATAACCAAACGCAGGTTTTCAGTTTTAGTTTTACTATAAACTAGAGCCCACATAGAGGATTGTATGTAAAACCTGTAAGTATCATATAACAAATAAATATATATATTAAATATCCAGATAATACAGGCTAAGTAATATGGTTTGACCCACCCAAATGTCATCTTGAATTACAGCTCCCATAATTCTGAGAGGGGCCCAGTGAGAGGTAATTGAATCATGGAGACAGGTCTTTCTCATGCTGTTCTTGTGATAGTGAAGTCTCATGAGATCTGGTGGTTTTATAAAGAGTAGTTCCCCTGTGCAAGTTCTCTTGCCTGATGGCATGAAAGATGTCCCTTTGCTCTTCATTTGCCTTCCACAATGATTGTGAGGCCTCCCCAGCCATGTGGAATTGTGAATCAATTAAATGTCTTTTCTTTATCAATTACCCAGTCTTGGGTATGTCTTTATTAGCAGCGTGAGAACAGACTAATACACTAAGAAACAGAATTCGACCAATGCTCCAGAAGCCCTGAGATACTCCTTTGTGTTGATAGCTCCCTAGACCCCCATATGAGCTGTAAAAGCTCTCCTGAATGTGGTGATAATCCTGTATTTAATTTTTTATGTAATTTTAACAACAGATATGCCTACCTGTCTCAATATAGATTAATCTCTTTGATTTTTTAGTTTAAAAGACATGCAAGATATTATATCAACTCATGCATACATATTTAATCTGCATCTACAAAAATATGGGCATTTCTTGTGTAACCACAATGACATGTTCATACCCTGTAATATTATTAGGAATTCCTCATACTATATTCAAATTTCACTGATTTTGTCAAAAAATTGTTTTTTCTGTTGGTTGGTTAGAAGAAGAAAATATAGGCCACACATCAATTTAGTTATTATGCTAAAACTAAACAGTGGGCTCGTTTGGTGACAGCAATGGTGCCACCATTGAAAATTTTCTCATCTAATCTAATGTTGGCACTTGTTATTGATCGTTGCCTTAATCAATCATTACCCTAGGGCTGGCAAAATGTGTTTTTCTGATGATTTCCTTCTTTTTCCTTTTTCTCTTTTTTTTCATTGCATTTTAGGTTTTGAGGTACATGTGAAGAACATGCAAGGTTGTTGCATAGGTACACACGTGGCAGTGTGATTTGCCTCTCTCCCCTTCACCTATATCTGGCATTTCTCCCCATGCTATCTCTCCGCAACTGCCCACCACCCACTGTCCCTCCCCTAGTTCCCCCCAACAGACCCCGGTGTGTAGTGCTCCCCTCCCTGTGTCCATCTGCTCTCATTGTTCAACACCCACCTATGAGTGAGAACATGTGGTGTTTGATTTTTTGTTCTTATGTCAGTTTGCTGAGAATGATGGTTTCCAGGTTCATCCATGTCCCTACAAAGGACACAAACTCATCTTTTTGATGGCTGCATAATATTCCATGGTAAAAATGTGCCACATTTTCCCTGGCCAGTCTGTCATATGGGCATTTCTGTTGGTTCCAGGTCTTTGCTATTGTAAACTGTGCCACAATGAACATTCGTGTGCATGTGTCCTTATAGTAGAACGATTTGTAATCCTTTGGATATATACCCAGTAATGGGATTGCTGGGTCTAATGGAATTTCTATTTCTAGGTCCTTGAGGAATCACCACAATGTCTTCCACAATGGTTGAAATAATTTACACTCCCACCAACAGTGTAAAAGTGTTCCTATTTCTCCACATCCTCTCCAGCATCTATTGTCTCCAGATTTTTTAATGATCACCATTCTAACTGGCGTGAGATGGTATCTCAATGTGGTTTTGATTTGCATCTCTCTAATGACCAGTGATGATGGGCATTTTTTCATATGTTTGTTGGCCTCATGTATGTCTTCTTTTGTAAAGTGTCTGTTCATATCCTTTGCCCATTTTTGAATGGGCTTGTTTGTTTTGTTCTTGTAAATCTGTTTTAGTTCTTTGCATATTCTGGATATCAGCCCTTTGTCAGTAGGGTAAACTGCAAAAAAAATTTTCCATTCTGTTGGTTGCTGATTCTAATGACTGTTTCTTTTGCTGTGCAGAAGCTCTGGAGTTTGATTAGGTCCCATTTGTCTATTTAGGCTTTTGGTGTTTTGATCATGAAGTCCTTGCCTACTCCTATGTTCTCAATGGTTTTGCCTAGATTTTCTTCTAGGGTTTTTATGGTGTTAGGTCTTATGTTTAAGTCTTTAATCCATCTGGAGTTAATTTTAGTGTAAGGTGTCAGGAAGGGGTCCAGTTTCTGCTTTCTGCACAGGGCTAGCCAGTTTTCCCAACACCATTTATTAAACAGGGAATCCTTTCCCCATTGCTTGTTTTTGTCAGGTTTATCAAAGATTGTATGGTTGTAGATATGTTGTGTTGCCTCCGGTGCCTCTGTTTTGTTCCATTGGTCTATATCTCTGTTTTGGTACCAGTACCATGCTGTTTTGATTACTGTAGCCTTGTAGTATAGTTTGAAGTCCGGTAGTGTGATGCCTCCCACTATGTTCTTTTTGCTTAGAACTGACTTGGCTATGAAGGCTCTCTTTTGATTCCATATGAAGCTTAAGGTGGTTTTTCCCAGTTCTGTGAAGAAGGTCATTGGTAGCTTGATGAGGATAGCATTGAATCTGTAAATTACTTTGGGCAGTATGGCCATTTTCACGATATTGATTCTTCCTAACCATGAACATGGAATGTTTCTCCATCTGTTTGTGTCCTCTCTTATTTCGTTGAGCAGTGGTTTATAGTTCTCCTTGAAGAGGTCCTTTACGTTCCTTGTTAGTTGTATTCCTAGGTATTTAATTCTCTTTGTAGCAATTGTGAATGGCAGTTTGTTCTTGATTTGGCTCTCTTTAAGTCTGATATTGGTGTATACGAATGCTTGTAATATTTGCATGTTGATTTTGTATCGTCAGACTTTGCTGAAGTTGCTTATCAGTTTCAGGAGATTTTGGGCTAAGATGATGGGGTCTTCTAGATATACAATTATGTCATCTGCAAATAGAGACAATTTGGCTTCCTCCTTTCCTATCTGAATACTCTATTTCTTTTTCTTGCCTGATTGCTCTGGCTAGATCTTCCAGTACTGTATTGAATAGGAGTGGTGAAAGAGGGCATCCTTGTCTAGTGCCAGATTTCAAATGGAATGCTTCCAGTTTTTGCCCATTCAGTATGATATTGGCTGTTGGTTTGTCATAAATAGCTTTTATTATTTTGAGATACGTTCCATCAATACCTAGTTTATTGAGAGTTTTTTAGCATAAAGGGCTGTTGAATTTTGTCACAGGCCTTCTCTGCATCAATTGAGATAATCATGTGGTTTTTGTTTTGGGTTCTGTTTATGTGGTGAATTACGTTTATATACTTCCATATGTTGAACCAGCCTTGCATCCCCGGGATGAATCCTACTTGATCATGGAGGATAAGCTTTTTGATGTGCTGTTACCATCAGCTTGCCAGTATTTTATTGAAGATTTTTGCATCTATGTTCATCATGGATATTGGCCTGAAGTTTTCTTTTCTTGTTGAGTCTCTGCCAGGTTTTGGTACCAGGATGATGTTGGTCTCATAAAATGATTTGGGAAGGATTCTCTCTTTTTGGATTATTTGGAATAGTTTCAGAAGGAATGGTATCAGCTCCTCTTTGTGTGTCTGGTAGAATTCAGCTGTGAACCCATTTGGACCTGTGTTTTTTTTTTGTGGGTGGTAGGCTCTTAATTGCTGCCTCAACTTCAGACCTTGTTATTGGTCTATTCAGGGTTATGACTTCTTCCTGGTTTAGGATTGGGAGGAGGCAAGTGTCCATGAATTTATCCATTTCTTCCAGGTTTACTAGTTTATGTGCATAGAGTTGTTTGTAATAATCTCTGATGATGGTTTGAATTTCTGTGGAATCTGTGGTGATATCCCCTTTATCGTTTTTTATTGCATCTATTTGGTTATTCTTATTTTTTTTAATTAATCTGGCTAGTGGTCTATTTTGTCGATCTTTTAAAAAAAATCAGCTCCTGAATTTATTGATTTTTTTAAGGGTTTTTTGTGTCTCTATCTCCTTCAGTTCTGCTCTGATCTTAGTTTTTTCTTGTGTTCTGCTAGGTTTTGAGTATTTTTTATCTTGTTCCTCTAGCTCTTTTAATTTTGTCGATAGGGTATCAATTTTGGATGTCTCCACTCTTCTCATGTGGGCACTTATAGCTATATATTTTCCTCTAGAGACTGCTTTAAATGTGTCCCAGAGATTCTGGTATGTTGCATCTTCGTTCTCATTGGTTTCGAATAACATCTTTATTTCTGCCTTCATTTCATTGTTTATCCAGTCAACATTCAAGAGCCAGTTGTTCCGTTTCCATGAAGCTGTATGGTTCTGAGTTAGTTTCTGAATTCTGAGTTCTAACTTGATTTGCATTATGGTCTGAGAGACTGTTATGATTTCCGTTCTTTTGCATTTGCTGAGGAGTGATTTATTTCCAATTATGTGGTCAATCTTAGAGTAGGTGTGATGTGGTGCTGAGAAGAATGTATATTCTGTGGATTTGGGGTGGAGAGTTCTGTAAATATTTATAAGGTTTCTTGTTCCAGGTCTGAGTTTAAGTCCTGGATATCCTTGTTAATTTTCTGTCTGGTTGATCTGTCCGATATTGAGAATGGGGTGTTAAAGTCTCCCACTATTATTGTGTGGGAGTCTAAGTCTCTTTGTAACTCATTAAGAACTTGCATTATGTATCTGGGTGCTCCTGTATTGGGTGTGTATATATTTAGGATTATTAGCTTTCTTGTTGCATCGATCTTTTTACCATTATGTAATGTCCTTCTTTGTCTCTTTTGATCTTAGTTGCTTTAAGGTCTATTTTATCAGAGATGAGAATTGCAACTCCTGCTTTTTTCTGATCTCCATTTGCTTGGTTAATCTTCCTCCATCCCTTTTATTTTAGCCTTTGTGTATCCTTGCATGTGAGATGGGTTTCCTGGATATAGCACACAGATGGGTTTTGGCTTTTTATCCAATTTGCCAGTCTGTGTCTTTTCATTGGGACATTTAGTCCATTTACATTTAGGGTTAATATTGTTATATGTAAATTTGATACTGCCATTTTGATGCGAGCTGGCTGTTTTGCCAGTTAGTTGATGAAGATTCTTCATTCTGTTGATGCTCTTTACCATTTGGTATGTTTTTGGAGTGACTGGTACTGGTTGTTTCTTTCTATGTGTAGTGCCTCTTTCAGGAGCTCTTGTAAAGCAGGCCTGGTGGTGATGAAATCTCTGAATACTTGCTTATTAACAAAGGATTTTCTTCTTTCCGTATTTTTTAATTGAAATGCTTCTGTAAAAATTAACTTTCTCTATCAACTTGGTCTTTGATTATCCAGAAATACAGTTCATACTTGAATTATAAATCAAAGCCTTAATCATTCCCAGTGAGCCTAGTTTTATGAGTGAGGGCTCCATGCCTTAGTTGCTTCCAACCATATCTCCATTTATTATCTATTCCTATGTAGTAAATTATCCCCAAACATAGCAACTTAAAACAACAAACATTTGTTATGTCATACAATTTCTGAGTGTTTTGTATCTGGGAGCAGCTTCACTGAAGGTTTTGGCTCAGGAGCTCTTATGAGTTTACAGCCAAGCTGTGGGTCAAGTATCATCAGTAGATTTGGTTGGGAGGTGTGGACCTTCTTTCAAGAAAGCTCATGTCTATTGCCTGAAGACCTCAGCTCCTTGCTGGCTGTTGGCAGGAGACCTGGGCTCCTTGCCATTGGAGGCTCTTTGCAGGACTGCTCAGAAGATGATGGCTTCCTTCTCCCAGAGTGAAGAATCCCAAAGAGAAAGTGAGCAGGGAGGAGGCACCTGTACCTTCCATCTAGTCTCCAAAGTCATACACTGCCAATTCTGCTCTAAATTTTTCATCTGGAGTGAGTTGCTGAACCTAGTCAACATTCAAGAGAAGGGTGATTAGGCATCACCTCTTAAAGAGAGGAGAGTATTGTGGACACATTTTAAACCAACACAGTATCCTTCCTCCCTTCCTTCCTTCCTTTTTTCCTTCCTTTCATCCTCCCTTCCTTCCCTTCTTTTTCTCTCTCTTCCTTTCTTTTTTCTCTCTCTTCTTTAATGCCATGCTAAATTCCTCAGAGGTTATTCATGCATTTAACATTTTACAAGGCTATTATTAATATTTTTATGCATGAAATTTCCATTGCAGTGGGACCGTTTATGCTGAATCCTGTGTCCTTTTCTCATGACCTTATCCATCTTTGATAGCCTTTTACCTTTCTGGCATAGTAAGGTAACCAGTTGATCTCATATATTTTCTGCCCCAGATATGGAATTAATTATTTATCCAAAGTATTCTGTACCCGCTCTTGATTGAAGAAATGTTTTTAGAGGCCATGAACTTGTCACTAGTTACGATTTTTGCCATTGGGTCATCATGGTCACTATATTTCTTCAGCAGACATAGCTAGAAAGTGTATATTTTAAAATAAAACACAAGTCCATATTAGTATTTTTAATTCAACATTTACATATATAGGTTTTACTTAATTTTATTGTTTTGTGCTGTTTTCTTTTTTCTCTTATACTGAAAATATTGGTAACTAACAAGAATAACATATTAATTATTTACATTTTTCTACCATAAAAATAAATGGTTTTAGAATAATAAATTAATATCACTAATAAGCTTATTAATTAAAGCTTAGGGCTTCTCTGTACCCCTAGCTTATATTCCACCAAAAATACATAGTCAAAATGTTGTTTCCTGAAATTTAATTTTTCTTCATTGTTATGTTATCACAAAATATATATTTAAATTAGTTTCAGCATGCTTCTAATATATAATAACTTATGTGTAATTTCTTCTTAAATCCTACTTTTTATATATGTAAAAAATTAAAGGATTTTCAAGTCAACATTATTTAGCAGAATATTTTTAAAGAAGTCTCACCTTCATCCCATTTCTTATATCTTCTTCTTTCTAAATTCCACTTATTATTTAATTTTATTATAAATTATATTATTTGATATAATCCAGATATGTTATATATAATATATAAAAATTTTTTATTATTTATTATAAGCATTAGTAAAGTAATAAATAAAACGACTCATAAATGATTTTCTTCTTTCCATATTTGGAATTAATAAAGTTCATTAGCTTATTATAGGCTACTAAAGTAATATTTATTCATTTGATTACAGATTTTCTATTGGAAATCTACACTCTCCATTCTACTATCCTTTCTTTCATCTATAGATACAAAATATAGTATACTGTGTAAAGTTCTGACTCTCTTTAATTGAATAAAATTGAGTGTTCTAGTGACCAAGAGCTTATATCAAATTCTTCTCATCCTTTTTAATAGATGCATCATACACTATTGCATGATTCTATTTACACAATCAACTTCATTTTCATGGACATTTGATGTGCTTCTAATTTTTGCTCTTATAAAGAAAGTTATAAGAGAAACTATTACTTTTGTTCATTATACATTGTTATAAATTTCTAGGAGTAGGATTTGTAAGTTAAGAGGTAAATATATATGCCATTGTTCCAGATATCACCAACATATTTTCCATAAAGAACGTATAATTTCACATTCTTACCAGAAATATATGATAGTGTCAGTTCCTATACAACCTAAGTGCGTATTACCTGCTGTCAGGTTTTTATTTTTGCCAGTTGATCATGACTGTTATTTCAATGTAATTTTAACTTTTATCTCTTCTACAATAACTGAGTTTGAGAATTATTCCATATTGTCAAGACAATTATGTTAACTTTTAGTTTTAAAAATTATCTTATACTCACAAAGTAGTTGTAAGGAGAGTAAAGAGAGTCCAAGTATAGCTTTTATCCAGCTTCCCTTAATGTTATTTTACATAATTGTGGTTAATTTATCAAAGCTCTTAGTACCGATATGATATAATTAACCAAAAGGCAAACATTTGGATTTTGCTGTTTTCCCTTATGTTCTTTTCTGTGTCTCAGGATTCTTTCCAAGATACCACATTGCATTCACTCTTCCTGTTTCTTTAGTTTTTGCCAAATGGAGGTGGCTTTTTAGCTTTTCATTGTTTTTCCTCGATACTTCTGAAATGTACTGGGCAAATATTTTTGTAGAATCTTCCTTCATTTGTGTTTGTTTCTGACGTTGGCTTATGATTAGACTGGGCTTATGTATTCTATGGAAAAAGATCACTAAGGGGAAGTGCTTTTCTTATTGAGGGGTATATGATATTAGCATGACTTATTATTCGGGGTGTTAACAATGAACACTTGGATAGGGTGGGGTCTGGCAGGTTTCTCCATCACAAAGCTGCTACTTTACCGATTCACACTCTATTTATTAGAAGCGGATCACCAGGCCAAACTCCAGGAAGGAGCATTAACACAGCAGTGGCGGTGCCACAGTGGGAGTGTTTTATCTCCCCTAATTCTTTCCTGGGAACGTCTGGTAGAACTCAGCCCCTAGAAACTTCTATTCTAACACTAGCTCTCTAAACCTTAAGCAAGACATTGAATAATCCTAGCTGAACCTTCTTGCTGGCTAACACCACACTGAGGCATTTGTCCCCATAAGCAATTGTCAAGTTCTTACTCTCTGCATTGCCAATCTCTCTCCAGATTTAGAGTTAGTGACATAATCCTAGCCCTCATTCTCTGCCTTTCAGTTTTTCTCCTTTCTCCACCTATGTTAGTTACACCCAGCATGTTCATTATAAGTTCATGATACTTTATGTGATAATAGTTTTCCATGCTAGAAATTACCCTTCCCTGTTTCCTAGAACTGGCAGTATTCCTCCAACACTTTATAATCCAGTTCAAGTATTTATGCCTCTCTTAAGACTTTCTGCCTCTTCCACTGCAAATTCAAGGATGTGTCTTGTGTTCCCAAGAGTTTTTTAAATGCCTCTCTGAATAACTATATTGCACACTATCATAAATAATTGAAGCATGAGATGAAAGCTTGTATGTGGGCATTTTTTTTCTATGAAAAATATTTATTCTGAGAATCTAAAATCTGAACAGAATATTGGACTATAAGGTTCAAACCATTCCCAAACACTCACCCGGTGTCAGGAAGACCTAGATGGCCACAGATTCTAGATTCTGGTTGGCATTTTCAATAATGCAGTGCTAACAACTCAGCATCAGCCCCACGCCTGGCCCCACATGGAGCAGAGTCCCCTTGAGGCCATTTCTGTGTGGCCCCAGCTCCCTGCTCATGTGGGCAGAGGACTTTTCATGCAGATCTCAGACACCAAGCAGTCTGGCAGGGGATGGCTTTGAGGAAAAGGTCTGAACTGGGCCAAGATGTTTCCTCTTTTCCTTGCAACAGCTTCGGTGGACAGTTGAGCCAGCCAGCCACTGGCCACCACGGGGAGCCATCTCGTTGGACTTTAGATGATAAAATGCTGTCAGGAAGATGCTTGCTCTAACCTTGGGGGCCAAACACACGAACTCGGAATCCTTTCTATCTTAATCTTCCAATGGGCTCAAAAACCTTGGTTACTTGGCAGTTTTCTATCTTTTTTCCTGGCCTTAGGGTAGTGCTGATAGTCTTTCCAATTGTGTACACATTCAACTTCAAATCTAAAAATTGCAAGGCTATTTTTATTTCTTCTCAGAACTGTGTTGATAAAATTTGCTTGATGTATTGGGCTGTATTTCTGGAATAAATTCTACTTGGTTATAACGTGGTATATATGTTATTAGATTTTGTTTGATGATATTTACTATTTTTACATTGACATTTAAAAATGAGAATTGAGTTTCATTTTTAGGCAATGGTTATAGGTTTTCATATCAATACTATGTTCACATCAACAAACAACTTAAAATGTTTTTACTTTCATCTATGATCTTGAACAGTTTTCTTAGTAGTAAGATTACATCCCCTTCAAAACCCAGGTGGAAACAAACAAAACATTGAGAAACAAATAATTAAAAATTCTCACTATTTTTTCCATGGAAATTGTCCTTTTATACTTTATACTACCAATATATTTAGTTTCATAGTGAGTAAAGTAAATACTTATGGAGTTGCATTTTGGAGTAAATGGAAGCTTATGTATAATTTCTCTCTTTGTTTAATTATTTAATGCTTGATATTCCTCCTTCTTATACTGTACATTCTCCATTCATCAAACTTATTATTTTTTAATGTGTAGTGAAGGTTTTTCTATTGTGTTGATTTTTCCAAGAAAGAGATTTAATGTTTACTCATTTATTAGTTATAATTTTTCTGTTTCCGACTTATTACTTTCTGGTCTTATATTATTTATATGAATGATTTTATATTATTTATGTTATTATTGAATGGCAATTTTGTGTAACAGAGTTGGGGATTTTTTTTTTTTTTGGCTATTCCATGACTTCACGACAAATAGGTATTGCTAAATATTTGAAATCATGAAAGTACATGAATATATGGGCTTTGGCAGGGGAAGATCAGATAACTGAAATCGACCCAAAGAGTTGCTGGTAAAAAAATACACATTTGTAAGCAATCAAGATTTGCTTTCAAATTAGGAGACTAGAGACTGGATTGTCATTTTCATGTATGGATGCAAATGTTTTTAAAATTCCATTTCTAAAACATAAAATGTCTAATATATTAACTTCTTTATTGAATGAACATGAGTTGAACATTTATCATGTGCAATGTGCTATGGAAATGTTTAGGGAAACAGAGATAAATAAAACACAGAAATAACCTTGAGAAAGTTTCCCTTCTAGAAGAGACAAGGCAGACAGATACACACCCATACGTGTGCACACTCAGCTACACATAACTCAGGCACACCCACATGCACTCCATCACTCACACACACATGTGTGTGTACATGTCCACATACAAGCTTCCATCTCATGCTTCAATTGTTTATGAGAGCATGCATTGAAAAAACTCTTGGGAACACAAGACACATCCTTGAATTTGCAGTGGAAGAGGCGGAAAGTCTTAAGAGAGGCATACATACTTGAACTGGATTATAAAGTGTTGTGGGAATACTGCCAGTTCTAGGAAATAGGGAAAGGTAGTTTCTAGCATGGAAAACTATTATCACATGAAGTATCATGAACTTGTAATGAACATGCTGAATGTAACTAACATAGCTGGAGAAAAAGAAATAATTGAAAGGCAGTGAATGAGGCCGGGATTATATGTCAAGAGAAAAATTGCAAATAATTTTCAAAGCTCCTGTAAACTATATTTAAATTATATGGAAGGCTGATCCCAGGCTTTCAATTTGCTTATGACTCCTCTTTTGTTCCAATCCTTTGCTTTCTGTTCCAGTTAGTAGTTTCCAGGCTTGATCCCATCCTCTACCACCTTTTGATGTAATCTCATTTCTGGCATACAGCCTGCACCCTACTCCTATCATTTTCTGATATATATTCTCATCTCTCACCCAGCTGTACAGCTGCTGCTGCAGCTAGCTGAGATGTTTCTCTGGAAGCCATAATACCTGTTTGCTTCCCACCAGCCTCTGCATGAGTCAGACAATTTGGCTGCAGTAATGTGGTGAGGATTGCAAATGTGCAGCTGAGACATTCTATTTGCTGTGACTCCATATGCTGCCCATTAAATTCTGGCCACAATCTTACATGTTTTTACAATGACCCAAAGCAGCTTTCCTTTCCTCGGTGAAAAATTGATACTTTTCATAAAGCCCAGTACCCTGGCATGTTCATAATCATTCACTTGTCAATTGTTGCTTTGGTGTTGAACACCCTTTGAGCCTTTTCTATTGCTACCAGCTCTGGAAGGCAGTCAGAGTCCCTGACCAATCTTGAGAAGAAGAGAGAACTTGCATCAACATGATCAGCGAAACCTCAACCAATTCAGAAATTCAGGTGGACAGGTCACATGTTTTCACAAAGCATGTCTTCAGCGGGGAGAGGATCTGATGAGGGAGAAGGAAGGGGTGCAGTATATTTCAGAGGATGCACATGGCTGAGCCCTGATGCTGTGCTTTCTGGAGAAAAAAAAAGCCAAGAAACCTCAAGCTGCTGTTGAGTCCTCTCCACAGGCCCTTGGAAATGAATGGTCTGGAAGGCCCTCAGCACATGGCTTAACTTTTCTCTATAAATCAGTAACTGTTCCCCAGGCAATTTTGGAGTCAGACTGTGTAGTTCACATTCTAAAAATTCTTCTGGAAAGAAAGATGGGGTGGCTGCTTATATCCCTAGCTACTTCAGTTTCCTTGATTCAAAAATCTTGTATTGTCAACTTTGCTCTTCCCAAATTCATCATTATATGGGCGACATTGAGTATATTTTTAGAAATTGGCCGTTTTCTTCATTCAGATTAAAGCCAGGAAACAGAATCTCTCTCTCTCTCTCTCTCTCTCTCTCTCTCTCTCTCTCTCTCTCTCTCTCTCTCTGTCTCTCTCTCTCTCTTTCTCTCCCTTTACAAGTTTGGCTTCATTTTGCATTAATTGTGTAGAGATTATTGATTCAAGTTCCACCATGTTTTCTTTACATGTTGAGTATGACAGAGATGAAGCCATTAGTAGTGATACCATCTTCTGTCAGACACACTTTTAGAGAGGCAGACTGAGACATGAGTGACACTGCTAGAGGAACACAGGTTCACCTCCATTTCTCTAGCACAAAGCCCCTGGTTCACCAAACATACTTCTAATGCTTGCAATGGTGGATAATACTTTTTTTATTTTGTGAGAACTTTGAATTTGTATTTTGCAACAGTTGCTTCTGGCACCTCAGGGCAGTGCTTCTACTTATTATTTATGATTAAGTTTATGGATCTATGAATATCATGAAATTTCATGCAAAATTTGTTTTCAAGAGTATTTATTATATTGGGATCTATTATTGTAATCAGATTCACAAAAATCTAATCAAGAAAAAAATAAACCATCCAGACTTAATTCAGATTGTATCCTTTCTAAGGTAGACATATTTCTTTTAATAAAAAAGTTGCAAAATTGAATTGAAAGATCAACATTTGCAGACCGCCTAGGTACTGGGTCTTGCACGAGTGCTTTGCACATCTCTGTGTAGTTAAACCAGTCATGTGCCTGCATTCTCAGCTACTACAGAGGCTGAGATGGGTAGATAGCTTGAGCCCAGGAGTTTGAATCTGCAGTGAGCTATGTTGCACCACTGCCCTCCAGTCTGGATCGCAGAGTGAGATCCTGTCTTAAATTAATAAATGTAGATGAATAAATAAAAAATAAGGCAGCCACACCATACTGTCCTTTGTCAATCTGGCCTAATTGTGAACACAGGCAAGTATTCCAATTATCTCTGACAGGGCATAGCCAGATTGAGAATGACAGGTAAGACTTTACTGAACATTAGTGCCAAGCAAAAGGTAAATAAATGCAGTCAGTGCCATCTAAGTAGATGAACTTCTTTAGAAAATACGCTCACTCATCTTCAGCATGTATTCTATGCAAGGGTTATATCTTGACCTATTTTTTGTGTCACCCAAGAGTGTCTCAAGCATTTCAAGACATTCTGACGTGTAAAATGGGAACTCAGTTTGAGAAGTTCAATTGGATGGCCTTTCCCTGTGATTGACAGTGGGAATGAGCTGTCCCTACTTGTGTTTGTCTTTTTAACTCACCATTCCCTTAAAACTGGTCTTGATTTTCTTAAGTCTTCTCATAATGCTATTCTTTTTTATTTTCTTTCTGGCTTAGTCCCTAAATCTGCAAAACTACCTCCAGGCTGAAGCAAAGGTATCTATTTAGATTGAAACTTTCTCCTCTAGCTGGAAGACTAGCTTACCAAATGCATGGGGTCAATAATTGGTACCTGCTTTAGGCAGGAAAGCAAATATAGTACATACCCAGAAGGCCTGGAGTCCATTTGCAATCACCTCTTGGATCTTGGAGAAGTCCATTTCTGCAGTGTTTTCTCTGCTGTCTGCCCTCTAGATGGTGGAGAGTAAATGTATCTGACAGTATTTGCTTGGTTCAGTGGCTCTCCTTTTGCTTACTGATTAATTCTGCCAATATCTGGAATGTCAGATACAGCACCTACATGTCACGGCAAGCTCACCTTAGCAGACCACGTCATTACTCAGCCATTCACTCATTTTCACGCAAAAATATGTAAAAAGATTGTAGACATTGTGGTAGGCAATGACTACCATGTGGTAGGTAATGACCATAATGACTAAATCTCTTCTTTTGGACTGCTTCTGTTCTAATGGAAGAAGCAAATGAAGAGGCATGGGACCCTACAAACAAGGTACAAAGAGTTCTTTTGTCGGACCTTTGAGCAGGCTCAGGAATGGCTTCTCCCCAACAGATCCAGCCCACAGGGAGGAGATTTTGGGGAGCTGGGTTTAGAGGAGGAGTACAGTTTCTTCATACAGAGAATAAGCCAAGGGAGAATTCTGGAAGTCAAGTAGTAACTTGCGAAGGAGATTTCTTTGCTTTTTGTGAGATGTAAGAGTCACATTTGAGATGGCAGCCACTCATGGGAGAAAGGCCACTTCAGAGCTCCCTATCTATTCCTTTCAGAAGGTATGTCCTGGATATGCTATATTTTTATCATGGAGAGACAAGAATATTGGTGTTCTCTTCCTTTAAATTAATCTCAATATCTAAAGGACATTTAATCATGTCTACCACTTTATGCAAAGCAACAAAGTAGAACAAAATTGACTGTTTCAAAACAACTTTAGCCTCTAAAATCCAGTGCATCCTCTGGGTTCTTATAATTTTATATTTACCTCTACAGGGAAAATAATAAATATTTTAAATTGATAACTATACAAGAACATTATTACAGTAAATGTAAAGGTGAAGCAATTTTAATTAGAGACCCATCAATACTAATATTTAAAATGAAATTAATGCTGAATTAAGTCTGCATTCATTTGTTTAAAAAAAGAAAAACAACTCGTAGGAGGCCAACTCATCACAGACAATTCTATAAACTTTAATCAGGTCAATTCACTTCAATTTGATTCAATTCAAAAATGTTCAACAAGTATTTTCTGTGCTTTTTACTTAGTGTCAAGATTTATTGCAAAGCAGAGGTGCAGACATGATCAAGATATTTATTTCCTACTCTCAAGGAAATTAATAATAATAATAATAATATAGAAATATGTTCAATGTGCTGAGAAACAGGAGCTCATGAATAATTCAATCTGGGGAAAAGAATTCTTCAAATAAGTAGTGGTGTTTTACACCGAGCCTTGGGAATTTAGAGAGATTTCACATAGAAGAGTAAGATATGGAAGGAGGATATCCCAGATATCAAGGCAGGGAGATCAGAGCCTCAAAGCCGGCAGCACTGTTGTTTCATTAGGCATGTGGACAGATCGCTGTGTTCATAGCACTGGTTGTACTGGGATACAGGCAGAGCATGAAATAGAAAAGGTGGGCTAAGGCTTGGAAGGCCAACCTCTGCCATGGTGAATTCCGTAGTAATGTTGCTACACTGCAGAGTAACATCTTGATAAACGCTACAGCAACATCATCATATTTGACATCATAAAAATGCATCAAAATCTGCATTTTATTACCAATTATAGTGCTTTTTAAAGATTCTGTTTACGTATTGTTGCCTCTGTTGACCATCACTCTGCAAACTCTGATCTCACCAGAGGTTTTTGCATCAGTGTAAAATGAATGATTTTGGTGGTACATTTGGCAACTGTCTTTGGAGGCAAAAATGACAAATAATCAGAGTGGACATTTCCAATCACAGATCAGGTAATGGTCTGAAAAAAGAGGCAAGTGGAGATATCTACCTAGAAACTTTTCCCATCTATAGGAAAGAATTTGAAAATAGACTGAAAATGCAGCAAAATTACAAAATTAAAAATAAGAGCAGTAACAAACTCATGAGCTCTTATTGATGAGAGATGAAAATAGGTAATGTAGGTCACAATTTATTTCAGTGAACCAATACAAATCTAGAAAGAAACTGTATTGTGTAGTAATTCAATTTACTTTTCATGTATTTAAGAATTTAGTTATTCAACACAGAGTGACTGACAAATCACTCATCAGTAGTGGTAATTCTGTTAAAATGGACTTCAAGGGCTTTCATCTCTCTTACATTTTGGAGGACATAGGAAGATAATCAGATAATCCCAGTGCAGTGGGACACTTACAATAAGAGCAGCAGCATTTCCATGAGGTAAATGGAGTAGCAACTGATTAATTCTGGATAGATTAATTTTCTCTGAATTTACAAAATAAATATGTTCTTGCAGTTGTCAGAATGAATTGCATTCTTACTTGCAGGCAAGCCTTCTTTGGGCCATACACTCTTCACATTCAATTATGTTCATTTAATTCCGTTTCTTTAAAGTTAACATCTTCTGGGGTCATGACTATTTGCCGGCTTAAAACTAAAAAGCAGAGATTATTTAATATGCACTACATTTTCAATTAGAAACTTTTATAAAAGGAAAAATAAGCAAATTCAAAGTTTCTTAACACAATTTTGAGCACTGGACACTCACACCTCTGCCTGAGCTAGAAATGTATCCTTTCCCACATTTGATTCCACACTGATGGGAAGATCTAAGACTTCTTCCAGAACTGTGCCATTTTTCTGTCAGCGATTCTGTTTCACTAATGCATCCTAAGGTATGAAATGATACTGCAGATTTCGCCATCTCAACATTTAAAATTGATAACACACATCTTAAATGTGTTACTGTATAATCATGGCTCTTCGTAGGCAACTATTTCATAAAATACTCATGATATTGAAAGCTAGGTGTAAATGAGAACTTTCTATTAGTACATCTTCAAAACCAGGGACTCTGTCTTGCCCGTCTTCCATTTTCACACCTCTCTTTCTCCTTCTCACTACTGCTAGCAAAGCTTCTCTGCTTTTAATGACTTGTATGATTACATTTGGCACACCTGGAAAACCCAGGATTATCTCACCACCTCAGGGATGGAATATTTAATCACATCTACCAAGTTACTTTTGCTATGTGAGATAACGTATTTTCAAGTTCTGAAGTTGTTAATTGCCTGTAATTCACTTTAACAATGTATAATTTAAAATAGTAAGAGACAATAGTGCAATATACTTGTTTATAAATTAATCTTAACCTGCAAATCCAGGTTGATGAGTTGAAATCTGGATTACCCTAATCAGAGTTATACACACCAAAGATGGACAGTTAGCATAAGAATTTCTAACTCTAAAGTTCTTGAACTCCTGCTATCTCAACCTGCATCAGAAATTTTGTCTTTAGATGATAGCAGATAGGAATAATTTTTCATGACTGAAGTGAGTGATGTTTATACATGAGGTAAATGGTTGGCTATAAATTGGTACAGTTATTTCCATATCTCAGGTGAATGGGTATAAAAATGTGATGTGCCCACACTTCTTGCACCTTCGGAGTATTAATCTAGATCTTGAACTCTATGTGGTCCTGGGCGCCCACTTAAAGGCAAAGTCTGTTGTCTTATCCACCTAGAGGTTTGGGATACAGCAACAACATAACATTATACTCACTTTAGATGGAACCATTTAACAAAGAGAATCTTAGAGAAACTTTACTTAGGATAGACAATAGGAATCCCAAAAAGCTTGCAGGAGGAAGCTGTAAGTTCTGGGTCTCTACTTGAAAAGAAAATGCTCGTTTGCATGCTTTGCAGTCTTGTATTATACTTCTTTTATCATTCTGGTAGCAAGACTGTGTATGTGTGTATGTGCATCTGTGTGTGTTTAAAGAGATCATTTCTAGCCTCTAACTCGTCCTTTACTGGAGGTGATTAGTCTTGATGAAAACAATGTGACAATGTGACCATTACTGAGCAATCAAAATGATTCAGATTATTTCTCAACAGGAATGGGTGTGGTACCCTCAGGGTGTGTAAAGAAAAGGGGACTATTTTAGAACACTGATGTATAATTTTTTAAATATGTGTGTTAAAACCAAGTAAATAAAGTGAATTGGTAGAAGTCTTTTTTATATATTGTGAAAAACTGCACAAAGTAACAAGATAGTCATAAATATGCAATTTATTGAGCAGAGCCATGTAATTGTTTTAGATCAATTATTTAACTTAGTTCTAATAAAAGCATTATGTAGTAAGAATCATTTTACACTTTCAATCTACAGATGAGGAAACTGAGGCTTGCAGAAGACTGGTAAAACCTTACTTAAAGTCATATATACAGTAAGTTTTGGAAGCAGTAAGTTTCAAATGCAGATATATAATAAGTGACACCAATATTCCCACAAGCGACTGAATAAAGAGTTCCTTATTTTAAACTTCATAGGATGCTGGCATATATTACATATTCAAAAGGTCTTCAACTCCTTTCTCCTCCTTGTGCTACAGATAAATAACAGGAATATGGATATGTCCTGTCAGAGAAAGAGGATATTCTGGTAATAACAACTTCCTTTGAAGCCATGGAGGTTGCTCTTGCTGCAAATACTGCATTTGTTTATTATGGAATATATGGCAACAGAAAGGCCCTTCCTATCTGGGATGAACACATCAGTTTCTGTTTCCACTGAATGTAGTTAATAGGGCAGAGTCCCCAGTCAATATATGTCGTCACCTAGTTGTCAGCAGAAACAAGAAAACGTGAAAAGTGCAGGCACAGAATGAGGAGGCTTATAGACACCAAGTTTGTCTTCCCCCTCAGTTAGAAGTAGATAACTGAGTACTTGGGATTCTACCTAAAGGGCAATTAAGCTATTAAGCAAGATGCATAATGTAGATTTAAGTGAATTTTACAAATTAAAGGCATAATTATGTTTGTTCTTCTTGATGTCCTGAGATAGAAGCAGACTCATGTAGAGGAGACACCATTAGAGAAAACAAGAATGTGACCTCAGAGCCTTGGAAAGATATAAATAACTGCTGAGGTGTGAGCATACTCATAGAGAAGCTATTTTGGAAGTCTTTGGAAAATCAGATGATTTTAAGAATATACAAAATGCCAACCTCCAAATAATTTACAAAACACTTTGAATGAATTTGGGATTACATTATTCTCATAGAAACAATCCTACTGCTTGTTGGCATTTTGGTTTTAGCCACAATAATATTGTGGTTGGCATTTTAATGTCTTTTTTTTAATTCAGAAGACATTTTAGATCGTTACATTCTACGCTTGTTTACTCAGCACACACTGATTCTTATTGATTATTTAGCAGGATACGAAGAAGACATGCTAGCATAAGGCATAGCCTTGACCTTAATAAATGGACAAATCAATGGCAAGTTTAGACATGTACCCAAAGCACTAGGGCCCAAAGTAGTGATATCTACTCACTCGGTAAATGCTTATTAAGTACTTTATTTATATGTGCCAGCCTCTTTCCAAAACTACAGTGAAAATCAAGACAGAAACAGACAAAATATAAAACAACTACCCTGTCTCTCTAAAATTTACATTACCCAGAACGTATAGCTTCCTCCTGCAAGCTTTTTGGGATTCCTATTGTCTATCCTAAATAAAGTTTCTCTAAGATTCTCTTGGTTAAACGGTTCCATCTAAAGTGAGTATAATGTTATTTTGTTGCTGTATCCCAAACCTCTAGGTGGATAAGACAACAGATTTTGCCTTTAAGTGGGCGCCCAGGACCACATAGAGTTCAAGATCTAGATTAATACTCCGAAGGTGCAAGAAGTGTGGGCACATCACATTTTTATACCCATTCACCCATTTACATTTTGGTTGTTGGTGAAGTATAATAAAAATGAATATAGAAAGCTTAGAATTCTACATGGGATGGTAGGCAGAATAATGCTCCCACCAAAGTGACCATCTCTTAATCCCACAATCAAGGAAGATGTTACTTTACTCGCAAACTCAGCTTTGCAGATAGGATTAAGTTTATGCACTTTAATAAGAACTGTATCCTGGATCATCCAATTGAGACCAACTTAACCACATAAGTCATTAAAAGCAGAGTACATTTTCCCACTGCAGTTGAAGGAGACGTGATGAGAGAAGCAGGATCCAAGAGGTTATACATCAACCGCTTTGAAAACGGGAGCCATGAGTCAACAAACATGAGTCCCTCTAGAAACTGAAGAAGGCAAGGGGTGCGTTCTCTCCTAGAAACTCCAGAAAGAAGCACAGCCTTGTGCAGTGCTCAGCTCAGTGTAGTGAGTTCCAAGCTTACTTTGTTTAAGTCCCTAAGTTTGTGGAAATTACTTACGACAGCAATAGAAAGCTAATTCAGATGCTGAGAATATTATAGAAGCACAACACATAGAAGATAAAAGGGAATGTTGGTGGCAGATGAAGTTGCAGTTTTCCTTAGGGTGGTTAGAAAAAGCCTCCTGGAGAAGACAAGCGGGAGTCAGGGTGGGAGAATCCTGTTGATCAGGGAAAAGCATGCCAGACAGAGGTATAAGACATTGCAACACATGTTGCTTTGCAGAAATAATTAATGTCCAGGGGCAGAGAGAAGATGAGGCAAGGGCAGAAAGTGATTAAAAGCTATCGTAATGAGTCTGATTTAAACTATTTCAGGAGTTGTGAAAGGAAAATAAAATCTCAGGACCCTGAATGCACTATGCCATAGGGAAACGTTAAACTGAAAGCTGAGTCACACAAACAAATAGCTGCAAAGAGAAGGCCAGATGTCTCCACAGGTGCTACTCTATGTTTACTTTATCTTATGTAAAGTGCTCATTTACTGAGCAGGAGAGGAATACATAATCGGCTATTCCTCTTTCCCCTCCTTCACATTTAAAACGTGGATTCAGTGAACGTTGATGAAAGCATAAAAAAAAAAAAAACCAGCAACCACTTTCCTCTTTTACCTACACTTCCCTTCTTCTTTCTTCTTTTCCATACTGCCTGGCCTTTCCTTTTCAAATATTGATGGGCACAGACCCTCTTTGGTAAAAGCATAGATCACAGATTGTCTCTGGTTTTGTGTTTCTTTTTCCTCAGGACGTCTTCAATCTTGGAAAATAAACCTCTAAATTGATTGAGACCTGTCTCAGATATTTTTGGTTTACAGAAGTTATACGTACTAAAATGTGATAATGGTGATACAAAGAAGAGAAAAAAAATTTTTTTTCTTGAGACATGGTCTCACTTTGCTGCCCAGGCTGGAGGGCAGTAGTGCCATCATGGCTCATGACAGCCTTGACCTGCTGTGCTGAAGTGATGCTCCCATCTCAGCCTCTTGAGTAGCTGGGACCACAGGCACATGCCACCATACACAGCTAATTCTTTTTACTGTTTCTAAAGACAGTGTGATATGGTTTGGCTCCGTGTCCCCAGCCAAATCTCAGCTTGAATTGTACTCCCATAACTCCCATATGCTGTTGGAGGGCCCTGGTGGGAGGTAATTGAATCATGAGAGCAGTTTCCCCATATTATTCTCAGGGTTGTGAATAAGTCTCATGAGATCTGATGGTTTTATCAGGGTTTCCACTTTGACACATCTTCCTGATCCTCTCTTTGCTTGCTGCCATTCATGTAAGATGAAACTTGCTCCTCCTTGCCTTCTGTCATGATTCTGAGGCTTCCCCAGTCACGTGGAACTATAAGTACAATTAAACCTCTTCTGTAAATTGCCCAGTCTTGGGTATGTCTGTATCAACTGTGTGAAAATGGACTAATACACATTGTTTATCTATGTTGCTTAGACTGGTCTTGAATTCCTGGTTTCAAGTGATGCTCGTGCCTCAGCCTCCCAAAGTGCTTGGATTATAAGCATGAGCCACAGCACACAAACAGGAAAGATTTTTAAAGCTGAATTTACTAAAAATAAATGCTGACTAGAAAAAGACCATATGCAGTTAAAATATGTTTGGCTAATCTAATAGCTAAATAAAATTGCACGCCACCGCCAAGTGGGGTTTCTTCCAGGTATGCAAGATGGTTCAATATTCAAAAGTCAATTATACATTTAAAAAACCTCAGGCTATCACATCAGGAGACTAAAGAAGAAATATAATTATATCAATAGAAGCAAAAAAATTATTTGACAATATTCAAAACTGATTAATTATAAAAATGCTCAGCAAACTAGGAATAGAGAATTTCCTTAACTCGATAAAGGACATCTACAGAAACGTACAGCTAACATCATATCTGATGGTGAAAAGCTGCATGTTTTCCCCCAAGATCATAATCAAGGCAAGGATACCACTCCCTCTGGTGTTACTCAACATTGTACAAGAATTTCAAGTGAATCCAATAAGGCAAAATAAATACATACATACATACATACATACGTACATACATACATACATACATACATACGTACATGGAACATAGACTGGGAAGGAAGAAATAAAATTGCTCTTGTTTAGAGATGTCATAATTATCTATGCAAAAATAATCCTCAAAGAATCAACAACAACAACACAAAATCCTCCTAGAACTAATAAGTCATCATGGAAAAGCTACACAATACAAGAGTAATACCAAAAAAGTCCATTGCTTTCTTGAATATCAACAATGACTAACTGGAATTTCAAATGAAAAATATGGTGTCATTTACATTAACATCAAAATTAAATACCTAGGCATACAGCAAACAAAACAGGTACAAGATGCATACGAGAAATGCTTTCAAATTCAGATGAGGTCTATCACAGACTAAATAAATGGAGAGATATTTTATGTACGTTGATAAGAAGGCTCACTAGTGTAAACATTTCAGTCCCTTCCAACTTGGTCTATTGATTCAATGCAATCCTAATCAAATCCTAGAAAACTATTTTGTAGATATTAACTAACTTATTCTAAAATTTAGGTGTATTTGGTTTTGCAATAACTTCTTAGATACAACATTAAAAAGCACAATACATAAAAAAAGTTAAGACGTGAAACTTTTGTTAAAACTAAAAATTTCTACTCTGAAAAAGGCAATGTTAAGATTCAAAAGACAAACCACACACTAGGAGAAAAATATTTGCAAAGCACATAACTAAAAAAGAACTAGTAACCACAATTTACACAAATTTCTGAACTCCACATAAAATAACTCTAATTTAATAAAATGGGCAGCATATCTCAATAGACACCTCACCAAAGAATATATACAGATGGAAAATAAGTACGCGAAAAATGCTGAAAATCGTGTGTCTTTAGAGAACTGCAAATTAAAACAATGATGGCTTAATCCTACGTAACTACAAGAATGGCTAAAATCCAAAAACATTAACAACGGTAAATGCTGATGAAGCTGTAGAGCAGCAGGATTGTTCACTCATTGCTGCTGGGACCGAAAAATGATACAGTCACTTCAAAAGGCAGTTTGGCAGTTTCTTACAAAACTAAACATAGTCTTGCTGTATGATCCAGCAATGGTGCTTCCTGTTGTTTACCCGAATGAGTAAAAACCTATGTCCGCACAAAAAGGTGCACACAAATATTTATAGCAGCTTTATTTATAATTGCCAGAACTTGGAGACAACCCAGGTATTTATGCTACAATAGGAGAACAGATCATTGAATTGTAGTATATCCATACAATGGAATACTATTCAGCAACAAAAATAAGTGAATATCAAGCCATGAAAAGACTTGGAGAAAACTTGAAGGCATATTGTTAAGTGAAAGAAGCCTATCTGAAAGGCTACATGCTGTATTATTCCAACTACATGACATTTGGAAAAGGCAAAACTATGGAGACAATCAAAAGATCAGTGGGTTTCAAGGACATAGGGAAAGAGAGTGAGAAAGATGAACAGTCAAAGCACAGAGGATTTTTACGACAATGAGACTATTCTGCAAAATATCATAATGGCAGATATATGTCATTACACATTTGTAAAACCTATATAATATAAAGCAGCCTTAATGTAAACTATACAATTTTGTTAATAATACTGTATTGATATTGGTTCATCAATTGTAGCAGATGTATCACACTAATGCAAGATGTTTGTAATAGAAAAAACTCGAGGAGGAGGGTGATGTACTTTCCACTCAATTTTACTGTAAGCCTCAACGTGCAAAAAAATAATGCCTTTTAATTAAAAGGAATAATAATTTTTGGAATTAATGGTGTGATATCTTGAATGGCAGTTGATTAAAAAGAAATCAAGAAATCACGAGGAGGAGCAGCTGTCAGGCTCTATAATACAATAATCAGGTAGGCTAGTGATAGTGATGTCATGAGGATAGGTGGAAATGTGGAACGGATGGTTGGGGTAGAATTATATGCGAGAGAAAAGTAGTAAAGATGTGGCTATTAACAGCATAATACACAAATCCAGGCTGAAGTTCCATATCACCTCCTAGTTTAACTTTTAGGTAACTGTTCTTTATCCAACAGGTGGCTTCCATTGACTAACTGGCAGGTCTTTAGAATCTAGTTGAAGTCTAGAATCTGTTCCAAGTCTAGGAATATTCATTGTATTCTAGTCAAGTCTAGAATCTAGTCTAACTATAGGCATACTCACTGAGTTGGCTGTGGAGGTATTGCAATCAATTTATCCAATTTTATTATACGTGTGTTACTTAAACATTAGAGTCAGAGACAGAACTGCAACCTAGACCAAATATTGAATTTAAATGCATCCATGTGGGAGGTGGTCAGTAAATGCATGAGCAGCAGCACTTCTTGTGTTATTTAGTACTTAAAGAAAATGAAAGTAGAAGGAAAAAGTATATAAAAGAGAGAATAATATTTAAAATTGTACAGGAAATAGCCAACACATACACACACACACAGCTCAGGGCCTGCCTTAAGAGGACAATGCTCATGGTGATGTAGGTGTTGCAGCAGGAGACAGCAAGGCAGTGGTACCAGAGCCTGAGCATGGGCAGAAGGCACACTGCCACCCATGGGAATGGGTGTAGTATAAAATCATCAAAGATAGGCATTTAATCTATATTTGGTTCTGTATATCACAGGCAACACACACACACTTAGATGTATATAAATATATGTGAAGGTATGTTTGTCTTAGACTTTCATCGTGGCTGTTGTAAAGGTGGAGAGCAAGTTATTCCATTATAAAAGAAATTCTTTCTGTTGACAAGACAATTCTCAAGCTTCTCTGCACACAAGAATCACCTTGAAGAGCTTTTTAAAAGAGTGATGGCCCGAGATTCTGATTCCTTTGCTTTTTGTTTTGTTTTGTTTTTGTCAAATAGATTTTATTTTATTTCGTTTTTATCTTTTTATTATACTTTAAGTTCTGGGATATATGTGTAGAATGTGCAGGTATGTTACACAGATATACATGTGCCATGGGGGTTTCCTGCACCCATCAACCCATCATCTACATTAGGTATTTCTCCTAATGCTATCACTCCCTGTCCCTATCCCCCAGCAGGCCCAAATGTGATTCCTTTGTTTCTAATGAGTCTCTGGAATCAGAATTTAAAAGTAAAATTAAGATAATGTTGCCATTCTCAATCTACACTTTGAAAGTCAATGAGCATATTTTTATAAAATTATCTGAGCTTTCAGACTCTGGAGGGTAGCCACTGGTTACCAATCACAGTTGTGTAGTGATTCTTTCCTAATTCAATTAAATTGATTTCAATTCAATTCCACAAACATGCATTCATGACATGCTAACATAGCATTTAGACAGCAAAGAAAGTAGTAAGGGCACATACTTCAATCTCTTATATATCATTGGTGCTTCTTCAGGGACCGGAAAGGTGCTATAATTTAATATGAATATGTTTTGAAGAAAAACATTTTACTTTACACTTCTAACAGTTGACCAAGGTATAGCCTTTCAGTTTAAAATAAAGTCTGAATTTTCCTTCAGGCTTTTTGTCTTCTTAAAAGTGCTGAAGCACCTTTTAGCTAACATTTTTGACTTATCTCAGAAATATTGACGCCATGGACAGTTAATTAAAGACTAAATATTTGTGTAAAGTGCTCCTATCCAATAATAGAGAAATTGTGTTATGAAACAGGATAATTTTGGATCTCCTTTGAATGTATTTATTTCTCCTCTGTGATTGCTTAGATACATACATCTAGCCAAAAAGAAAAAGAAAATTCATAAGTGGTAAGATCCCATTCCAAACTCATAGGTTAATGAAGTGCCTCATTACTTGGTTTCTGTTGAGCTCACTAATTTTATAATTTCTCCCCTCCCATCTCAATCCTTGCCCCTTCCCTCATTTAAAACAACAATGCAAACTCTGAGAGTGGTGAGGATTATTCAAAAGAAATAAAATCATGTTTTTGAATAATAGTTTGCATTAGGCACTTTGTGTTACAATATATTTTAATCGCCATAGCATTAGAAGTGGGCATAATTAGAGTAACATAATTGAACAAATTAAAATTCAGAAAGCTTAAAGAAACTGTCCAAAGTTTCTTGAACCCAATTTTTGTAGTAAAAACCAGGTTCTTGTCTCACAACCAGGAAGTATTAGGCTTGCAGACACTTCGAAGTATGAGGAGGTTATGGAATGTGTTGGGTGAAAAGCAAAAAGGAAAAAAACTCAGCAAAGGAAGAAAGGTTCCTATTCACAGGCCCCTATCTCACAGATTGAATCCCAGGTCCCTTTAAGGAACCTTCATTGTTTCCTCCAGTTTTACGCATTTTTAGACCATATCAGCCTTCAGTGTTCATCTTCAACGCTGTTTTGATGTGAAGCCATGTGCTTTATTACCTTGACTGTTTACTTCTGGAAGAAGAGGCGTATGATCTTTATGCATATTTATTTATTATCCCAACCCAGCTCTGCCTCCACATTCTTACCTAGAATCTAACAAAGCCTTCCCTTGGCAAATTGATAAGTAAATGAATATTTGTACCTGATTTTTATTGTTTAGATTTATATATAAATTTTTGACGGGTTTTCAGATATGGTAGTATTGTACCAAAATTCCTACCAATTGCATTGAAGACTCACCAACATCACTCTCAAATGAAGAACTCTTCCTCTAGAAGTAAACCGTCAAGGTAATAAAACAGTAATGGTCCCTTAAAGTTTTACATTCTTATACATTTACTTATTTCTGTGTGTTTCTAAATGGAATAGTAATACTGACAGGATTCGTTTCTTCTTGCAGGTCCTAAAGAAGATTAGCTAATATTAAAATATAATTACCATCTTATGTCTCTATTTTTAATACAGATGTAACTTGTAAAGTCTTTCTTTCATTATGTTTATTTCTTTCTGACAGATTGTAGATTTAATTGAAGTTTCTTATCCTAATAAGAGTATTAATATAATGAGTTAAAATTATGATTTCATTATATTTCAGACTTTATCTTGTTTCCTATTTAATGCCATATAAATTAACTTGTTCATGAAAGTAAGTCAAATTAATGCATGATAATCTAATGAATAATTTAAGAAGCTTCTGACGGAAAAAATGTGTGCTTGAAAATATGTTTGAAATCCAATGCTTAAAAGTATTGGAATACTTACAAAGAAAAAGTTTGAAAGAGGCAGACATGTCAGATTATGCCAAAAATAATTGATCTAGTCACACCCAAAATTGTTCTGTATCTGTACCTAATTAATAAATATGAATATTATCTCTTGGAATGGAAACTTTACTATTTCTTAATTTCAGTATTATGGAAGTAACTTAAAATACAAATAATATCTGGGCTGAATTTTTGGACATACTTGTAGGTACATTAAATATGTAGACTGTTTACTTACTGGGACTCACATTCTATTTTTAATATTTTGAAACAAACAGAAGGTTGCATAAATAATAATTATTTAAACAAAACGTAGACATATTCTGGAATCTTACTTTAACTAAAATTATTCTAAATGAAAATTTAGCTTTCCAGTGCTTTTATATTTCCCTTTTGAGAGACTCATTTAAAATAAACGTGATGAGAGATTTTGTCTAAAAACAAATTTTTGGAATATATTATATAATATGTATGGAGCACATTTGATATTTAACAAAATCATGTAAAAGTGATGCAGAATTTTTTTGTTCCTGAATTCAGCTAAATCTGAGTTCTTGTCTCACAACCAGGAAACATGAGGCACGCAGACACACTGAAAGGTGAGGAGTTGGGAATTCATTAAGTGAAAGGAATGCTCTCAGCAAAGGACCAGGGTCTTGCACACAGGTTTCCACCTTACAAATTGAATACCAGAATTCCCACAAGAGCTGAAGAGACCAGGCTTCTCCTCTGCATAAGGTGTGAATTCCTGGTGGCTCTATCCTGTTCCCTAAGTGTATGTGGGCCTCCAGTCTGTTGCAGGCATACCCAAGCAAGATGCTGTGCAGGTTCCTGTATCTGTACAAAACATTTGGTTTAAACACTTATTTGGTGGGATGGAGATTCTCTGGGGACCCTTCCTTATATGCCTAGGCATTTGTCTGCCTCCTGCCTCTATCAAAAGCTTAGCAGACTAAGTTACCTAACTAACCCCTGCTTTATACTACGGCCATAAACAAGTAACAAATGCCTTAAGCCTTAATCTATCCAATGTAATGAGGATAATGATGAGCACCATCCCACAGAGCTATGGAAATTCAGAACCATGGTGCCTATGATGTTCTTAAAACAATGCTGCAAGTATGAGTTACTCAAATTAATTTTCATTTCTTTTTCTTATACCTTCATTTCTTTTCCATGTGCACTAGTATTGCAAACAATAAATCCATGATTACTATCCTAACAATAAATTTCAGTTGTATTTGTTATGTTCTATCCTCATTACCCAATGTAGTCTGCAGCCCTCTCAATCCCTCAGCCCTTTCTATCTAGTGGTGATGATCTCCTGATCTTGTTCACTATTTTTTTTACATTAATATATTTCTTACTTGCATTAATACTTACAATCTGGCTTTTCAACTGAAATGCAGGTTCCATAAAAACACCATTTTTTACATCTTTATTCATTGTTTATGCTCTAAAGTCTTCAACAGTACCTGCACATATTAGATATTCAATAAATAATTTAAAACTAAAATTTAAACATAACCAATATTTTAATAATTAAAAGGCCAATTTCTTATAAAAGGCTTATTCCATCAAGAAGACATAAAAATCATAAACATATATACAGTCTGAGGAGAAATTTAAAGATAAAAAATAATAGTTGGAAATTTTTGAGCCCCACTTTCAATAATAGATACAGCTAATCTAACATTTATGGTCAAATGATTTTTGACAAGAATGCCAGGATCACTCAGTGGTAGAAGGATACTCTCTTGACCAGTGGTCCTGAGACAATGAGATATGCACATACAAAAGAATGAATATGAACTTCTAGCAAACAAAATACAAAAAAATTAAATAAAAATGGATCAACACTTTAATATAAGAGATGATATTATAGAATAATTTGTAAAATGTATAGGTGTAGGCTGGGTGCCATGGCTCAAACTTGTAATCTTAGAACTTTGGGAGGCCATGGAAAGCAGATAACTTGAGTCCAAGAGTTCAAGCCCAGCTTGGGCAACATAGTAAAACCTTGTCTCCACAAAAACTACAAAAAATTAGCCAGGCATGGTGGCCTGTGCTTGTAGTCCCAGCTACTCTCCAGAGGCTGAGGTGGAAGGATCAACTGACCCCAGGGGTCTGAGGCTACACTGAGCCATGGTCATGCCACTGCACTGCAGCCCAGGTAACAAAATACATGCATAAATAGACTTCATAAATCTTTCACCTTTTATCAAAGATTTCCATGGAGAGGAACATGAGTTTTTAACTAATTTTTTGATGCTTTATTTTGGTATGGTTAGATTTAAAAAAAATAAAAAAAAGAAAAAGAAAAGAAGAAAAGAAAATAAGTATAGGTATAAATCTTCATAACTCTAAGCTATACAGTGGTTTAATAGATATGACACTAAAAGGAAGATAATTTAGACTTCATCAAAATTAATATATTTTTACTGAACAAATACCATCAATAAAGAGTGAAAATATAAGTCATGTATAAAAGAAGATATTTATAAATTCTACATTGATAAGGTACTTGGTGTCCAGGATATATTTTAAAAACTCTCAATTACATCTTAAAAACAAAAGGAGAAGTATTCAATTAAAAATAAGCAGCAGTGACTTCATAGAACACAGAGAAGTGGAAAGCTTCAGGAATCTGTTCCGCCATCAAAAAAACGGATTCGCAGGATCTGTCTGAAGCAACTATTTTGGAACTCTGGATCTCATAGAACACTTGAAGCATCTAGAGAAGAGATTGATGAGAGGTCAGTGAAAAGACTGGCAAATTTTGGTCAGGTTCAGCTCTTACAGTAGTGTCTATCAGCTTCCAACCCTTATCCCACAGCACAGAACTATAAACCACATTCAGGTCATCTTGCTGGAGTCAGGATGGGCAAACGAAACCTTGTCCTCCAGGTATCAAGGCTGTGTGTTTTGATAGCTAATTGCTGCTTGTGATCCCATAGGGTCATTGTTTCAATCTCAAAGGGGTGAAATTGATTCACAGACAGCAAGAGATTCAAAGAGACAGAAATTTTGCTCCCTACCAACTTGGGAACTAGAAATTTAAGGGAATTATTGGCACGTCACTGATGACTGAAGATAAAATGGAAGAATGGAACAGAAACTTTAGCGACCATACACAAGAAACATGTAAAATCATTTGCAAATAAATGGTTTGCAAAATAGTTTGGAAAATCACAGTAGGATTGCTTCAGGCATAAACAAGCAAGGAACAAGCATTCCTTGAGAAAAAAGAGCATTAAATTTTCAGAATTACCACACATTACTCAGAATTTTCTCCAATAATAAACAAACATTTTAAAACATAAAGAAATAAGAAAATACGACCCATTTACAGAAAATAAAGAATTTGATTGAAAGAATCCCTGAGAAAGCACAGACATTAAAATTATTAGTCAATAATATTAAGTCAGATGCCTTAAATATGTTTAATGGGTTAAAGAAAACATGTACAAATAACCAAAGAAATCAGAAAAAACAATATCTGAACAAGAGGACAATATAAAACAAATACATCAAAACAAACAGAAAAATTCTGGAAATTTTGATAATTTCTTTAGTAAAACAAAAATAAAAACAATGGTATATTCACATAAGCAGAAGAGAGGAGTAGCAAGCTTGAAGATAAGACATTTGAAATTATCCAGTTGGAGGAGCAAAAGACTGAGAAAAATAAACACAGCTGAACGACCAGTGGAATACTATCATGCTTGCCAACATATACATTATAGGAATACCAGATAGGGAGGAGAGAAAGAAAGGGGAAAAAAAATTATTTGAGGAAATATGGCTGAAAATTTGCAAATTTGAGGAAAGATTTAAATCTGACACCTACAGCCTCAGCTAACAAATACCCTGGAATCCATGCCATATGGAAAGATATATTGTGTTTACAGGCTGGAAGAATTAACATTGTTTAAATGTTCATATTACCCAAACTGATCTATAGATTTAATGCAATCCTTTTCAAAATACATGTGCATTTTAACAGAACTATAAGAAACAAGTTGAATACTGAATAGTCAGAGAAATTATGAGAAAGAAAAACAAAGCTCGAGGATCATTTATTACTTTCAAAATTGAGTTATTAGAACAGTATGGTAATGTCATAAAACATACAGACAGACAAATGGAAAAAATACAGAGGCCAGAAAAAATTCTATATCTTTGTGATCAATTGATTTTTGACAAGGGCAGCAGTGGCAAAATGACAGTCTCTTCAATAAATGGTATTGAGGAAACCGAATATGCACATGTCAAAGAATGAAATTGAACTCTTATATTTCACTGTATACAAAAGTTAAGTCTACATAGAATGAAGATTTAAATATAAGACCTGAAACCATAATGCTCCTAGAAGAGAAAAGTAAGAAAAAACTACCTAACACTGGATTTGGCAATGATTTAATGGATACGACACTGAAAGCATGGACAACAAAAGCGAAATAGACAAGTGGGATTGCATCAAATCAAAAAGTTTCTGCACAGCAAAAGAGACAATAGCTTGAAAAGGTAATGATGAAATACCTGCAAATCATGGATCTGATAAGGAGTTAATGTTCAAAATATTTATTAAGAACTTTAGTAACTTAATAGCAAATAACAAATGATCTGATTAAAAAGTGGGCAAAGGACTTGAGAAGAAATTTCTCGAAAGAAACACACAAATAGACAAAAGGTATATGAAAATCTGCTCAACATCACTAATCATGAGGGATATCCTAATTAAAACCACAATGAGATAGTAGTACTTCATCCCTGTTTGAATGGACATTATCAAAAAGACAAAAGGTAAGTGCTGTTGAGGTCATGGAGAAAAGGGAACTGTTTTGAAAAACTACAGTTCAATTTCACAACCTGGATATTAACACTGATACGGTGCACTGATTTTGTCCTGATTTTCCCAGTTTTACATGTACTAACCCCTCTCTCTCTCTCTCTCTCTCTCTCTCTCTCTCTCTCTCTCTCTCTCTCTCTCTCTCTTTCTCTCTCTCTCTCTTCCCTCTGTGTATTTGGCTGTATATATTATTTTCACTTATGACTACCACCACAGTAAAGATACTTTGTTCCAACAACACAGAAAATTTTGTGTTGTTCTTTTGTAACCACAACCAATGATTCGGAATTCATTTCAGAGATCCACTAAGGGAAGCTGAATTGAGATCCATTTAATTTGGACTTGAAATTATATACAGTCACTTCCGTGCACGACTAGATTATCATTGCTATCCACCTCTGTATAAGAAACATTTCCAGAAACACCACCAAATCTCAACAGCAGAATGACAAAAGATGTGAATATGGAGAGAGAAGGGAATTCTTATACATTGTTGGTGGGAAAGTAAATTGGTTTAGTCATTATGGAAAATAGTAGAGAGATTCCTTAACCAAATATAAAATAAAACTAGCATGTGATCCAGAAATTTCACTTCTAAGTACATATCCAAATGAAATCACTGTCATGAGGAGATATCTGGGCTCTCAGATATCTTTTCACAATAGCAAAGATAGGGAAACAAACTAAATATCCATCAGTGGATGAATAGGGAAAATGTTATGTAAACACACACACACACACACACGCAAATACTATTCAGCCTTTAAATGAAAGGAAATCTTGTCATTTATGTCAACATGGACGAACCTGGAGAAAATTATGCTAAGTGAAATGAGCCAGATACAGAAAGGCAAGTATTGCAGGATTTCACTTATATGGCCAAACTCACAGAAACAGAGAGTGGTATAACAATTTCTAGGGCTGGGGAGAGAAGAAAATTGGAAGATGTTGATTAAGGGGTACAAAGTTTTAGTTATGTCAGATGAAAAAGTTCTGGAGTGGAATTTACAAAGAACTCAAACAGATTTACAGGAAAAAAACAAACAAGCCCATTCAAAATTGGGCAAAGGATATGAACAGACACTTTACGAAAGAAGACAGATATGAGGCCAACAATCATATAAAAAATGCTCATTGTCATTGGTCATCAGAGAGATGAAAATCAAAACCGCATTGAGATACCATCTCACGCCAGTTAGAATGGCGATCATTAAAAAATCTGGAGACGACAGATGCTGGAGAGGATGTGGAGAAAAAGGAACAATTTTACACTGTTGGTGGGAGTGTAAATTATTTCAACCATTGTGGAAGACAGTGTGGCAGTTCCTCAAGGCCTTAGAAATAGAAATTCCATTTGACCCAGCAATCCCATTACTGGGTACATATCCAAAGGACTATAAATCGTTCTACTATAAGGACACATGCACATGAATGTTCATTGCAGCACTGTTTACAATAGCAAAGACCTGGAATCAACCCAAATGCCCATTGATGATAGACTGGATTGGGAAAATGTGGCACATATACACCATGGAATATTATGCCGCAATCAAAAATGATGAGTTCGTGTCATTTGCAGGGACATGGATGAATCTGGAGAACATCATTCTCAGCAAACTGACACAAGAACAGAAAATGAAACACCGCATATTCTCACTCATAGGTGGGTGATGAAAAATGAGAACACATGGACACAGAGAGGGGAGTACTAAACACTGGGGTCTATTGGGGGAAAAAGGGGAGGGCCAGTGGGAGGGGGAGGTGGGGAGGGATAGCCTGGGGAGAAATGCCAAATGTGGGTGAAGGGGAGAAAGCAAATAAAACACACTGCCATGTGTGTACCTGTGCAACTGTCTTGCATGTTCTGCACATGTACCCCAAAACCTAAAATGCAATAAAGAAAAAAAAAAAAGAAAAAGTTCTGGAGTGCTAAGTTACAGCAATGTAACTATAGTTACCAATATTGTATTGTATACTTAAAGTCTGCAAAAACAGTAGATCTTCAGTGTTTTCACCATGAGAAAAAGAAAAGAAAATGAAAGCGATAACTATGTGAGGGCGTGGATATGTTTATTAGCGTCATGCTAAGATTATTCTATAATGCATATTTATACTAAAATATCAATTTGTATATCATAAATCTATACAATTTTTATTAGTCAATTATTCCTCATTAAGGCTGTAAAAATACACAGGAAAGGGGAAAATAAGGAAATCAAAATAGTATATCACAATCAGACTTTTAAAAAATCTCAAATCAATAACCTAACTACAACCTTAAGTATCTAGAGAAATCAAACCCAACTCAGATCTAGCGGAAGGAAGAAGAAAAGAAATAATGGTTAGTGAAGAGGTAAATAAAAAAACAAAATAGCCATAGAGAAAGTAAGCAAAAATAATTTGGTTCTTTGAAAAAGAAAAGCAAATGACAAACTTTATTTATATTAAACTAAAAAAAAGAAAACTCAAATTAGCAAACACGTACTAAAAGTAGGGAAATTACTACTAGTTTTGTAGAAGTAAAAGGGATTCTAAGAGAATATTACAAAAGTATACACTAAAAATTGGATAACCTATGTGAAATGGGCAAATTTTTTAAAATATACAATCTGTATAAATTAACTCAAGAAGAAATAGCAAATCTGAAGACATACAATAAGTGAAGACATTGAATCAATAACCAAAAACTCCCTCCCCAACGAAGGAAAAACCCAGGGTCATTGGCATCACTGCTGAATTCAGCCAGGGAAAGAAAGCTTTAACACCAGTTAGTCTCAAACTCTTGCAAAAATATTGAAGAAAAAGTAACACTTTTTTTTCTATTATGTCAACATTACTCTAGTAGCAAAGCTAGACAAAGATATTACAAGGAAAAAAATACATTCAGATTAATATCCCTGATGCATTTGCAAATATTTGCTTAATATATTAGCAAATAAAATTTAGCATCATATTACAGGAATAATTCACCATGATTATGTGGGATTTTTTTTTCCTGGAATGCAAAGAATGGATTAATATACAAAATGAATGAAATATAACATTAATAGAATCAAGGATCAAAAATGACATGATTATCTCAATTGACACAGACATTATAATCTTATAGGTCACAGGTAGAATACCCAAAAAAGCCACAAAGTAATTATTAGAGTTAATAAATAAATTAATCTAAGTTCTGATTATAAAACCAACACACAAATAATCATATTCCTATGCACTTGAAAGAAATAATCTGCAAAAAACTTTAAATGAACAATTCAATTTATAATAGCATCTAATCTAAAAAATAAAATAATTAGAAATAAATTTAACCAGGGAGGTGAGACATATAAAATATAATCAGGTAGGTAAGACTTCTATCAACTATTCTAGAATGAGATTAAAGATGTAAATCAATGGGAAAACATCCCATTTTATGCATTAGAATGCTTAATGTTTTTGTGATTACAATGCTACCCAAAATGCCATACAAATTAAATTTAATACATATCAAAACACACGGGTTTTTTTTTTTTTTTTTTTTTTTGCAAATTAAGAAAACCCAGTCCAAAATATATGTGGAATATACAGGAATTCTCAAAAACCGAAGCTATCTCAAACAAAAGAACAGGATTTAAAAACACACACTTGCTGATTTTAAAACTTACTTCAAAGCAACTGTAATTGAAACCATGTTGTCCTGGCATAAGAATAGGCATATGGACCAAAAGCTTGTATTAAAAAACCCAGAAATAAACTCTCAAATATCTAGTCAAGCGATTTTTTACCAAGATGCCAAGATAATTTGTTTTGGTTTGAATTTTGTCTTCCCCAAAATTTATATGTGCAAGTACTAATCCACAGTGCCTCAGAATGTGACCAAGTTTAGAAATAGGGTGATTGCACATGTAATTAATTAGAAGGCCGGGCGTGGTGGCTCAGGCCTGTAATCCCAGCACTTTGGGAGGCCGAGGCGGGTGGATCACAAGGTCAAGAGATCAAGACCATCCTGGTCAACATGGTGAAACCCCGTCTCTACTAAAAATACGAAAAATTAGCTGGGCACGGTGGCGCATGCCTATAATCCCAGCTACTCAGGAGGCTGAGGCAGGAGAATTGCCTGAACCCAGGAGGCGGAGGTTGAGGTGAGCCGAGATCTTGCCATTGCACTCCAGCCTGGGTAACAAGAACGAAACTCTGTCTCAAAAAAAAAAAAAAAAAAAAGAAAAGAAAAGAAAGAAAGAAACGAATACAGATTTTAGTAGCAAGAATTGGGGTACTACTCCAATAAATGCCTAGAAATGTTGAAGTGACTTTGGAATTGGGTAATCAATAGAGGCTGGGAGTTTTGAGATGCATCATAGAAAAAGCCTGGATTGTGATAAAGAGGTGGTTGGTAGAAATATGGATGTGAAAGGCAATTTCATCGAGGGTTCAGAAAGAAAACAAAAGCTGGAGGGAAAGTTTTTATGGTCTTAGGGAATACACATATTATCATAAACATAATGCTGCTAAAATATGAATGTTAAAGTTACTTCTGGTAAGGTCTCAGGCAGAAATATGGTAAATTTTATTAGACTCTGGAGGAGACGTGATTCTCGTAGAAAGTGACAGAGAACTAGGTTGATGTGTGTTCTACTATTTTGTGGAAAGTAAAAAGTGTAACTGAAGAACTTTGATATTTAATTGAGGAGATTTATAACCAAAGTTTTGAATTCACAGCCTGGTTCTCTTTGCTATTTATGTGAGAGGCAGAGACAAATTCAAAAAAGAAATCACAAGCAAAAAGAAACCAGAACTTCGAAGATTTTTGTAATGTAAATAGCCAATTATCAGTCTATCACCATTTTTTAAAAATTGAAAGAATATGCTCTGGAGAAAACACCAAGGGTGTGGCTGAACAACCATTTACATAAGATTGGGCGTATAACCTGTAACCTGAGGATTTAATCAACCATCTCAACAGAAACCCTGACAGATTGGACTAAGGAGAGAGAACTGAGACACAATGAAGGAAGGCTGCTATATTTTGGGGATTCTACTGGTAAGAAACAGGCTGATCCATATTATCCTTCACAAAAGGGAAGAATGAGAATGAGGGTGGAGCTACCTCCTCAGTTCCAGTGAGTGGGGCTGCAACCCAGGGCAGGGGTGGCTGTCACTCTTGTGAGCCTGAGCTCAGATCATTTTGTAAAAGAGAATTATTTTCAAGCCTGAAAACCTAACAGAGGTTTCTCTGACAGTTTTCAGACTTTCTTGGGACCTATGATCCCTTTTCCTTCTTCCAATTTACCCTGATATGAGTCAGAATATCTATGTTATCTATATCTGTCTTACCATTACACAGTGGGCTGACCTGCCTCCTATAGCTGTGATTGTGGATCCAGTGAAGGGACTTGAGTATGTATAGGCCTCGTAATCCACAGGGGTCCTAGAATCAATCCTCCTTGAATACTACTGTATATTGGAAGCAGATTAACTTGTTGCCTGGTTTCACAGATAGAGATAAATGTTGCTTCAGAAAGAATCATGACCTAAGTCTTACCCACACCTAATTTAGAAGATATTCGGATGAGATTTTGTACTTAGAGTTGATGGTGAAATAAGTTAATAACTTGGGGGATGATGGAATGGGTTGAATGTATTTTGCATGTGAGAAGGACATGAATTTGGGAGGACCTGTGTGCAGTGTTATGGGGTTGAATTCCATCTTCCAAAATTCACTGTAAATTCTAATAGCAGTACCTCAAAATGTGACCTTACTTAGAAATAAGGCCTGTTTTAGTTCATTTGAACTAATCTAACAAATTACTATAGATTGCATATCTAGAGTATACTATATATTTATCTCTATATAAATATAGTATGCTATACTATTTATCAGCAAGAGCATAATAAATAATAAATAATAATTTATTAAATATAACAGAAATAAATAACAAATAATAAATAAAATAAATGTATTCCTCACAGTTCAGAGACTGAGCAGTCAAAGATCAAGGCACCAGCAGACTCAGTGTCTGGTGAGGGACAACTTTCTAGTTCACAGATAGCTGTCTTTTCCTTGTATCTTCACATGGTGGAAGGGGTAGAGATCTCTTGGGCCTCTTTTATAAGTGCACTAATCTCATTCAATAGGGGTCCACGTTCAGTTCCTAATCATCTCCTCAAAACTTCACCTCCTGGTACCATCACTTTGGGGGGTTAGGATTTTAACATACAGATTGTAAGGGAGAACACAAACATTTGCACAATAGCAAGTCCAATGCAAACGTAATGAGTTAAGATAAGGCCATTCTGGAATAGAGTGGACACCTAATGCAATATGACTGGTATCCTTATAAAAATGGAAAATCTGGACACAGTGATACCAAGATAATGTAATGTGTAGATTGAAGTCATGCTACTACAAGTCAAGAAAGTAACAGAAGCTAGGAGGAATACCTGAATTAAGTTCTTCACTAAGACCTTTAAAAGGAGCATGGTTTTGCCAACAAAACTGTGAAAACACAAATTACTGTTTTGAAAAAGTAATTTGCTGTATTTTGCTACTGATGTCTTAGCAAACTAATATATGACTCAGTGGTGGAAAGAAAAGTCTTTTCAGCAATGGTGCTATAAAATTTAAAATTTAGGTATCTACATTTAAAAGAATGAAGTTGGACTCTTACCTTACACCATACACAAAGTATAACTAAAAATGCATTAAAAATTTAAACTTAAATGCTATAACTATAAAACTGCTAAAGAAAACATAAAGAAACATCTTTACATTGGATTTGCCAACTTTTTTTTCCCATGACACCATAAGCACAGGCAATAGAGGAAAATAACAGGTTAATTTCACTTTTTTTTTAAAGGGCAGTATCAAAAGAGTGAAAAGATAACCAAAAAATGAGGAAAAAATATTCAAAAATCTATATCTTATAAAAAATTAATATTCAGAATATATAAAGAACTCCTACAACCCACAAGAAAAACCAAAGAACCCAATCTGAAAAAAAAGGATTTGAGTAGACATTTTCAGAAAAGATGTACAAATGGCAAATAATCACAGCAAAAGAGGGTCTGTAGCGAGATACTAATGCACACCCTTTAGGATGTCTACTGGCAAAAGTATGAAAAATAAGTATTGGCAAAAATATTGAGATATTGGAATCTTGTACACTGCTGCTGGAAACATGAAATGTTATGACCACTATAGAAAAATCGTTTGGCAGCTCTTCAAAAACCTAAACCTAGAACCACATTTCAATATGGCAATTCTATTCCCAGATATTTGCCCAAAGGTTTTGAAAGCAGGGAATTGAATAGATGCCAGTGTTCACTGCAGTACTATTCATAGTAGTCCAAAGGTGAAAACAACCCAAGTGTCTATCAAACAATGAATGAGTAAACAAAATATAGCATTTATGTATAATGGAGTATTATTCAACCATACAAGGAATGAAGTCTTTTTTTTTAATATTATCTTCTTTTTATTGTACTTTAGGTTCTGGGGTACATGTGCAGATCATGCAGGATTGTTGCATAGGTACACACATGGCAATGTGGTTTGCTGCCTCCATCCCCCCGTCACCTACATCTGGCATTTCTCCCCATGTTATCCCTTCCTGACCTCCCCACTCCCTCTGACCCTCCCTTGGCCCCCTGAACAGACCCCAGTGTGTGATGCTCCCCTCCCTCTGTCCATGTGCTCTCATTGTTCAACACCTGCCAATGAGTCTGAATGTGTGGTGTTTGATTTTCTGTTCTTGTGTCAGTTTGCTGAGAATGATGGTTTCCAGATTCATCCATGTCCCTACAAAGGATGCACACTCATCATTTTTTATGGGTGCATAGTATTCCATGGTGTATATGTGCCACATTTTCATTATCCAGTCTATCATCAATGGGCATTTGGGTTGGTTTCAGGTCTTTGCTATTGTAAACAGTGCCTCTATGAACATACTTGTTCATGTGTCTTTATAACCCTTTGGATATATATATCCAGTAATGAGATTGCTGGGTCAAATGGAATTTCTATTTCTAGGTCCTAGAGGAAGTGCCACACTGTCTTCTACAATGATTGAACTAATTTACACTCCCACTGACAGTGTAAAAGTGTTCCTATTTCTCCATATCCTCTCCAGCATCTATTGTCTCCAGATTTTTTAATGATCGCCATTCTAACTGGTGTGAGGTGGTATCTCAATGCTGTTTCGATTTGCATTTCTCTAATAATCAGTGATGAAGAGCATTTTTTCTTTTTTTTTGAGATGGAGTTTCGCTCTTGTTACCCAGGCTGAAGTGCAATGGCGCAATCTTGGCTCACTGCAACCTCCGCCTCCTGGGATCAGGCAATTCTCCTGCCTCAGCCTCCTGAGTAGCTGGGATTACAGGCACGCACCACCATGCCCAGCTAATTTTTTATATTTTTAGTAGAGACGGGGTTTCACCATGTTGACCAGGATGGTCTCGAAAAGAGCATTTTTTCATATGTTTATTGGCCTCATATATGTCTTATTTTGAAAAGTGTCTGTTCATATCCTTCACCTTTGAATGTTTTTTTTTTTTTCTTGTAAATCTGTTTTAGTTCTTTGTACATTCTGAATATTAGCCCTTTGTCGGATAGGCAGCTGGCAAAATTTTTTTCCCATTCTGTTTGTTGGTGGTTACTCTAATGATTGTTTCTTTTGCTGTGCTGAAGCTCTAGAGTTTAATTAGGTCCCATTTTAATTAGGTCTGCCTTTTGTTGCAAATGCTGTTGGTGTTTTAGCCATGAAGTCTTTGCCTATGCCTATGTCCTGAATGGTTTGTCTAGGTTTTCTTCTAGGGTTTTTTATGGTGTTAGGTCTTGCATTTAAGTCTTTTTTCCATCTGGAGTTATTTTTAGTGTAAGGTGTAAGAGAGGGTCCAGTTTCTGCTTTCTTCACACTGCTAGCCAGTTTTCCCAACACCATTTATTAAACAGGGAATCCTTTCCCCATTGCTTGTTTTTGTCAGGTTTGTCAAAGATCAGATGGTTGTAGCTGTGTGGCATTGCCTCTGAGGTCTCTGTTCTGTTCCATTGGTCTATATCTCTGTTTTGGTACCAGTACCATGTTGTTTTGATTACTGTAGCCTTGTAGTGTAGTTTGAAGTCAGGTAGTGTGATGCCTCCAGCTTTGTTCTTTTTGCTTAGAATTGACTTGGCTATGCAGACTCTCTTTAGGTGCCATATGAAGTTTAAGGTGCTTTTTTCCAGTTCTGTGAAGAGGGTCATAGGTAGCTTGATGGGAATACCATTGAATCTATAAATTAATTTGGACAGTAGGGTCTTTTTCACAATATTGATTCCTCCTAACCATGGGCATGGAATGTTTCTCCATCTATTTGTGTCCTCTCTTATTTCCTTGAGCAGTGGTTTATAGTTCTCCTTGAAGAGGTACTTTACATCCATTGTTATTTGTATTCCTAAGTATTTTATTCTCTTTGTAGCAATTGGGAATGGGAGTTTGCTCATGATTTGGCTCTCTGTTAGTCTGTTATTGGTGTATAGAAATGCTTGTGATTTCTGCGCATTGATTTTGTATCCTGAGACTTTGCCTAAGTTGCTTATCAGTTTAATGAGATTTCGGGCTGAGTTGATAGGATTTTCTAAATATAGAATTCATGTCATCTGCAAATTGAGACAATTTGACTTCCTCTTTTCCTAATTGAATATGCTTTATTTTTTTTTCTTGCCTAATTGCTCTGGCTAGAACTTCCAGTACTATATTGAATAGGAATGGTGAGAGAGGGCAGCCTTGTCTAGTGCCAGATTTCAAAGGGAATGCTTCCAGTTTTTGCCCATAGAGTATGATACTGGCTGTAGGTTTGTCATAAATAGCTTTTATTTTTTTGAGGTATGTCCCTTCAGTACTTAGTTTATTGAGAGTTCCTAGCATAAAGGGCTGTGGAATTTTGTGGAAGGCCTTCTCTGCATCTATTGAGATAATCATATGTTTTTTGTCTTTGGTTCTGTTTATGTGGTGAATTGCCTTTATAGACTTGCATATGTTGAACCAGCCTTGCATCCCTGGAATGAAGTCTACTTGATCATGACAGATAAGCTTTCTGATGTGCTGTTGCAATTGGTTTGCCAGCATTTTATTGAAGATTTTTGCATCTGTGTTCATCATGGATACTGGCCTGAAGTTTTGTTTTTTTGTTCTGTCTCTGCTGGGTTTTGGCATCAGAAGGATGTTGATCTCATCAAATGATTTGGGAAGGATTCCTTCTTTTTATGTTGTTTGGAATAGTTTCAGAAGGAATGGTACCAGCTCCTTTGTACATCTGGTAGAATTCGGCTATGAACCCATCTGGACCTGGACTTTTTTTGGTTGGTAGGCTATTAATTGCTGCCTCCACTTCAGCCCTTATTATTGGTCTTTTCAAGGTTTTGACTTCTTCCTGGTTTAGGCTTGGGAGGGTGCAAGTGTCCAGGCATTTATCCATTTCTTCCAGGTGTACTGGTTTATGTGTATAGAGTTGTTTGTAGTGATCTCTGATGGTAGTTTGTATTTTTGTGGAATCAGTGGTGATATCCCCTTTATCATTTTTTATTGCATCTATTTGATTCTTCACCCTTTTCTTTTTTATTAACCTGCCAGCAGTCTTTCTACTTTGTTGATGTTTTTAAAAAACCAGCTCCTGGATTGATTGATTTTTTTGAAGGTTTTTTTGAGTCTCTATCTCCTTCAGTTCTGCTCTGATCTTATTTCTTATCTTTTGCTAGCTTTGGAGTTTTTTTGATCTTGGTCTTCTAGCTCTTTCAATTTTGACAATAGGGTGTCGATTTTAGATCTTTCCTCACTTCTCATGTTGGCATTTATTGCTATAAATGTCCCCCTAGACACTGCTTTTAATGTGTCCCAGAGATTCTGGTATGTTGTGTCTTTGTTCTCGTTGGTTTCAAAGAACATCTTTATTTCTGCCTTCATTTCATCATTTATCCAGTTGACATTCTGGAGCCAGTTGTTCAGTTTCCATGAAGTTGTGTGGTTCTGAGTTAGCTTCTGAATTCTGAGTTCTAATTTGATTGCCTTGTGGTCTGAGAGACTGTTTGTTATAATTTCCATTCTTTTACATTTGCTGAGGAGTGATTTACCTCCAATTATGTGGTCATTTTAGAGTAGGTACAATGTGGTGCTCAGAAAAATGTATATTCTGTGGATATGGGGTGGAGATTTCTGTAGATGTCTATAGGTCTGCTTGGTCTGGATCTGAGTTCAAGTCCTGGATATCCTTGTTAATTTTCTGTCTCATTGATCTGTTGAATATTGACAGTGGAGTGTTAAAGTCTCCCACTATTATTGTGTGGGAGTCTGAGTTTCTTTGTATGTCATTAAGAACTTGCTTTATGTACCTGGGTGCTCCTGTATTGGGTGCATATATATTTAGGGCCATTAGCTTTTATTGATGCATTGATCCTTTTACCATTATGTAATGCCCTTCTTTGTCTCTTTTGATCTTTGTTGGTTTAAAATCAATTTTATTAGAGACTAGGTTTCCAACTCCTGCTTTTTTTTTTTTGCTCTCCATTTGCATGATAAATCTTCCTTCATCCCTTTATTTTGAGCCTGTATGTGTACTTGCACATAAGATGGGTTTCCTGAGTACAGCACACAAAGTCTTGACTTTTTAATCCCATTTGCCAGTCTGTGTCTTTTGATTGGGGCATTTAGCCCATTTATATTTAAAGTTAATATTGTTATGTGTGAATTGATCCTGCCATTTTGATGCTAGCTGGATGTTTTTCCATTTGACACATTTTTTTCATTGTGTCGATGGTCTTTAGCATTTGGTATGTTTTTGGAGTGGTTGGTACTGGTTGTTCCTTTCCTTGTTTAGTGCTTCTTTCAGGAGCTCTTGTAAGGCAGGCCTGGTGGTGACAAAATCTCTCAGCAATATCTTGTCCATAAAGGAATTTCTTTCTCCTTCACTTATGAATCTTAGTTAGGCTGGATATGAAATCCTAGGTTGAAAGTTCTTTTATTTAAGGATGTTGAATAATGGCCCCCACTCTCTTCTGGCTTGTAGGTTTTCTGCAGAGGGATCTGCTGTGAGTCTGGTGGGCTTCCCTTTGTAGATAACCTGGTCTTTCTCTCTGGCTTCCCTTAGCATTTTTTCCTTCATTTCAACCCTGGTGAATCTGATGATTATGTGCCTTGTGGTTGCTCTTCTTGAGGAATATCTTTGTGGAGTTCTCTGTATTTCCTGGACCTAAGTGATGGCCTGGCTTGCTAGGTTGGGGAAGTTCTCCTGGATAATACCCTGAAGAGTGTTTTCCAGCTTGGATTCATTCTCTCCATCACATTCAGGTACACCTATCAAACATAAATTAGGTCTTTTCACATAATCCCATATTTCTTGGAGGTTTTGTTCATTTCTTTTCACTCTTTTTCTCTATTCTTGCCTCCTCATTTTATTTCATTGAGGTGATCTTCAATCTCTTATATCCTTTCTTCTGCTTGGTCAATTCAGCTATTGAAACTTGTGTATGCTTTGTGAAGCTCTTGTGCTGTGTTTTTCAGCTCCATCAAGTCATTTATTTTCTCTCTAAGCTGTTTATTCTAGTTAACATCTCATCTAACCTTTTTTCTAGGTTCATTGGGTTAGCATATGTTCTTTTAGCTCTGAGAAGTTTGTTATTACTCACCTTCTGAATCCTGTTTCTGTCAATTCATCAGATTCATTCCCCATCCATCTTTGATCCCTAGTTGATGAGGAGTTGTGTTCCGTTGGAGGAAGAGAGTCATTCTGATTTTTGGTGTTTTCATAATTTTGGGGCTGGTTTCTTCTCATTTTTGTGGCTTTGTCCACTATGTGGTCTTTGGAGTTGGTGGCTTTTGGATGGGGTCTCTGAGAGGACATCCTTTTTCTTGATGTTATAGTTATTTCTTTCTGTTTCTTAGTTTTCCTTCTAACAGTCAGGCCCCTCTGCTGCAAGACTGCTGGAGGTCCACTCCAGACCCTGCTTGCCTGAGGATCACCCACTGGGGCTGCAGAACAGTAAGGGTTGCTGCCAGTTTATTCTTCTGTTATCTTTGTCCCAGAAGGGTACCAGCCAGATGTCAGCCTGAGCTTTCCTTTATGAGGTCTCTTTGGGTATATGGAGGTTGGGGAGCTGCTTGAGGAGACAGTCTGTCCCTTATAGGATCTCAAATGCTATGCTGGGAGCTCCATTGTTCAGTGCAGAGCTGCTGGGCAGGTACTTTTAAGTCTGCTATAGCAAAACTCACAACTACCTCTTTTCCCAGGTGCTCTTTCCTAGGAAGGTCAGCTTTATTTATAAGTTCCTGTTGTGCTGCTGCCTTTTTTCACAGATGCTCTGCCCTGCACAGAGTAGTCTAGTCATGGTCTGCCAGCATCCTGTGTCCAGCTGAGCTTGCTGTGAAACTCTCAATCCAGAGTATTTCAGATTGTTTGTTTTGTGGGGATGGTACCCACTGAGCCAGATCACCTGGCTCCCTGTCTCTGCCCCCTCCCATTTAATTGAAAGGGCAGCTCTGTTTCCCAGGCATTCCAGGCATCAGTTGAAATGGCTGCCCAGATTTGTCTGAGTTTCTGTGTGCCAACCTGACACTGGTTGAAACCTTTGTGCAAAAAACTCGTGGTGCTTTTTGGCCCAGGAATCTCTTGGTCTATGGGCAGTGAAAATTTGTTTGGAAATGCAATGGGAACTCACCCTCTGCATTGTTCTTGCTGGGAGCTGCACTCGGGAGCTGTTCCAATTTAGCTATCTTGGATCCTCCAGGAATGAAGTTCTGATATGTGCTATGACTTGATGAACCTTGACAACATATGGCAAGTAAAAGATGCTAGACAAAGAAAAAAAATATTCTATTATTTCACTTATATAGGTACATAAATGTGCAGTGTCTAGAGATAAAAACTTCAAAACACATTAGAAGCTTTGGGGGAGGGTAACAGGGAATTATTGCTTAATGATTACAGTCTTTTCAGGGTTATTAAGAATGTGAGAAATGGATAGCTGTGATGGTTACACAACATTCAGTAGGGGTCTACCTTAGCTCCTAATCACTTCCCAAACCTTGACCTCCTGGTACCATTACTTTGGAGGTTAGGATTTCAACATACAAATTGACAACATTATGAATGCAATTAATGTTACTTAATTATACACTTAGTGATTAACTTGAGAAATTTTATGTGGTCTGTATTTTCACAAAAATTTCTAAAAATAATATAATTTACTAAAAATAATTGACCTGCACATTTACATGGATAAATTGTTTGGTATATGAATGTATTTCAATAAAGTTGCTTAAAATGAGCCAATTATATGAATAGACTCATGTCAATCAGAAAAATAAATGCCTAATAAGTACACAAATAGATACTCAACATTATTAGTCATTAGGAAAAATGAAAACAAAAATTACACTGAGATACCAATTCCCACCCATGAGGATGGCTAAAAGAAAAACAAAATGATAACAATTAGATAAAACATGAGAAATTAGAACTGTTCTATATTATTGGTGGGCATGTAAAATGGCATAGTCACTTAGGAAAACAACTCAGCAATTCCTCCAAAAAGTTAAACATAGAGTTACCACATGATCAAGAAAATCCACTATGAGAAAAATTAAAACAGACATTCACATAATAAACTGTGCATGAATGTTCACAGGAGCATTAATCTTAGTAACCAAAAAGTGGAAACAACCCATCAAACATCCATCAATTGATAAATGAATAAATAAAATGCAGTATATTCAAACAGTGTAGTATGGTTAAGCAATGACAAATAATGAATCACTTTTACATGATGCAGCCACATAGAAGAACCTTGAAAACACTACACTATGTAAGTAAAATTATCACAAGAAAACTTTATATTGTACTATTTCTTTATATGAAATGTTCCAAATGAACAAATCTTTAGAGAAAGGAAATAGATTTGTAGCTGGAGGTTGGGAATGGATGAAGAGTGACTGCTAATGAGTAGGGGGTTTCTCTTTAAAATTAAAAAATCTTTATAAATTAGGTCCTAGCGATAATTGCACAACTTTGTGAATATACTAAAAGTTATTGAATTATACATTATAAGTTGAAGAATTTTGTTATATGTGAATCATATCTCAAACCATTTAGAAAACATAAGTGCTCATTTACCAATTAAAATATTTTAAAATGAAAGAAAATGTTGGTTATATTCATTCACTTTTTTTTTTCAAGATTTTAAGTTGAATATTTGGAAATAATCTTTATCAAAATTTATGCCAGTTTAAACCAGTATATTGATAAAGAAGTCCGGGATTCTCTTCAATTACCTCAATCTTTGGATCCTTTTGTTAAAGATCCAGTTCAAATTTACATTTTGCTCCTTAAATTGTTTTCAAGTTGACCTTAAAAAATTAACGTGAATGTTCACTTTATCAACTACTTCACACAGTCTTAAGACCAATTTCTGCAGTGCTTTTAAAACTCATTTTACCTTACAGATGTGTTTCCTTGGTCTCTATTGCCTTACTTTCATTTCTACTCTAATTTCAGCACATGTGCCTCTTCATTCCTTTAGGTCTAGTGAAAAGCAAACAAACAAACTTTTGATTGTCATTCAAAACAATTCACTATACTTGCTTTTTATTTCTACTCCTAGTCAATTTTCCATGTTTACGTCTGTAAGTAGTGGTATAGTTCTTGGACTAGGGCCATCATCTTAATTATCTCAACATCTCTCAGGACTTGGCACAATGTTTGGCATGTAATAGGTCAACAACACATCTTTCAATAAGTAAATGTGTACAAAAGTAGCTTAAGACGTTAGTTAAATCAATCAGATTTTAGCAGAGCTGATCATTATACTAACACTTAAAGGATTTTTCTCTGTAAATGACACAGACAATTTTAAAGGAAATTAAAAGTCATGGCTATTTTTTCTTCATATTCCCAAATAAATAATAGAAAGAGGGTAAAAAATTAAGCTCAGGTGACAAAATACTTAGCAGACGTTGCAATAACTATACTTCGTTTTACATTTTCAACCATTTAAGCCCAATTAAAAAATAAAAACCTATCAGGTAAGCCTATCTTTGTTACTTCTATTTTTTAGTTGGGTTTATTTACAAGACTGAGCTCACCTCTTTCTTTGAAGCTTTCTGTCACTTATAGTTCACTAAGGTATTTCTGTGAAGGATTAGGGATGAAAGGAATTTGTCATCGAAGGCAATTTTAGACTTAATGCCTCATTCACAAAAGGGAAAGAAAAATAAAGCCTCCCATTTTTCAGCCAGTCAGGTTTTTAAATTTGCCACAAATGAAAAGCTGAACTTGAGGGAAAGGATGATTTATTTGTTTGTAGGGACAAAAAGGAAAACTAGTCTGAAATCCCTCAAAGACCACCTATTTCAAAAAATAACAGAAAAAAATCACTTCCATGTGGGAATAAAGCATTCAATATCTTAAGCACTGTCTCTTAGACACACACACACACACACACACACCCCCTTCTTTGTTGACCAGAATATATGCCAGATGAAAAGGTCTTTAGAGTTTTGTAATGTGGAATTTTGATTCTTTACTTAAATCCCTAACCTGGAAGGTCAGATAAAGGTCAAGGTTATTACTACTGTCTCAGGTCCTCTACGTTATAGAAGTCTATAAACTTACATATTTATACCTTGTTATTTCTAAAGCAACTCCTAAAAGTCTAGCCTATTTGTTCTTCTACTCTCAAAAACTTTCTTAGCAGTTAGCACTAAGACAGTAGCCAAGGATTGTACCTAGGGTATGAGTTTAGAATTGACAGATTAAATTCAACTAACACTTTAAAAACTTGAAGTTGTGTGGAGTTACAAATTGACTTTGTAATCTAACTCATAAAATTATTATAATAACAATATGAGGTGGCATATTTGAAAGAAATTGACCCTCATTAATTTCTTTTCTAATTAAAAATTTACCAGTGAATACGGTCACCAAAAATGGGGATAATTTTGAATGGGGTATAAACCGAAGCAACTATTCAGAAAGATATTAGATAAAGCCAATAAATATATAGATTCACAACCTTTGAAATCTAGTAGTTCTACTTCTAGGTAATTATTACATAAATATATGCATTATGTGAAAAGGAGCTTGGGTAAAAATGTAGGAAAATATTGCTCATGAGTTAGTGTGACTCATTTGCAAATATAAGTGTACAAGAAGTATGACATCTGTTTAAGAAATGTTACATTTGACTGTGAATTCTCTATTTTGCCTAGTTGCTTGAAAATAATAAAGTTAACTTTCGCCAGCCTGAAAACAGAAAGCTTAAGTCGGAATTAATGCTGAATTATAAACAACAAAGTCCCTTTTTGTAAATTGGAGTCTGTGAACTGAGATTTGTATTCTCTAAGAGTATATCATCTTTTTTTCCCCTTGTACATTGAATTACTATTTCACTGTTGACCTTACTACCTAAACCTTCATCAATGATCTACTTTTACACTTTTCTGACATAGTGGAATCCAGAAACTCCTAGTAATGAAAATCAACCTGAATTATTTCAAGACTATAAAGTTAACAACAATTTTGCAAGCAATACCTGTGACAGAGAACTTATGAAATAACACAAGGTGATGTGCAACCATAAAATTCAGATGACAGGGAATTCCATAAGCAAACTGTCTAGTGTATTAAATGAATAAATTACAAGGGAAAATTAAAAATAATGAAAAAATCTGTAGATTAACAAAGCCACCACGGGGAAAGTTTAAGTACCAATTAAATATTTTTAAGCAATATAGAAATATTATTTTTAGTTGTTATGATGGTATTTACATTGTATTGAAAATAGATCCTTTATCTTTTTTGTTTTTAATTGTACTTTAGGTTCTGGGGTACATGTGCAGATCATGCAGGATTGTTGCATAGGTACACACATGGCAATGTGGTTTGCTGCCTCCATCCTCCTGTCACCCACATCTGGCACTTCTCCCCATGTTATTGTTCCCAGACCTCCCCAACCCTCCCTGCTGTGCCTCCTTTGCCCCCACCAACAGACTCCAGTGTGTGATGCTCCCCTCCCTGTGTCCATGTGTTCTCATTGTTCAACACCTGCCTATGAGTGAGAACATTCAGTGTCTGATTTTCTGTTCTTGTGTCAGTTTGCTGAGAATGATGGTTTCTGGATTCATCCATGTCCCTACAAATGACACAAACTCATTGTTTCCTATGGCTGCGTAGTATTCCATGGTGTATATATGCCACATTTTCCTTGTCTAGTCTATCATCGATAGGCATTTGGGTTCGTTCCAGGTCTTTGCTCCTGTAAACAGTTCCGCTATGAATATATGTGTGCATGTGTCCTTATATTAGAATGATTTATAAGAGACACATTTTGAAGTAGTTATATAATTATGAGGTTGTCTTTCTAGGATTTGTTTCAAAATAATCCACTGTGTATGTGAATGCTGGGGTTGGGGGTGGAGGTGAATAAGAAAGACAAGATGAAACTGTTATACCTCAGTGAGTTAGAAGGAAAGCATCATACTCTGAGTTCCAACTGAGAGTCCTTTATTGCCGGTGTCTGAGAGTCAGCTCTATCGGCCCGAATAGGGGGATGTGACTTCCTTTTATACCTAACCTGGAAGAGAGGGGAGGGGGATTCTAGCTGAAGTGGAATTTTACAAGCAGAACAAGCAAGTTAGTAGGAGGAAGCTGGTAACCAGGAAGCAGGAGGTTCCCATCTTTGCTGGTTACTAAGAGTATTTCCATACAATCATCAAGGGAGGTAGTAGGGGGGCTTTCCATACAATCAATCGCCAAGGGGAGATTTTCGCAATAGCAGGTAGACAAGGTAAGCAGGATGTGGTTACAACAGTTACAGGTACTGAGAACAGTGTGGCCTGAACCTCAGCGCTCAAGGCTCTGGGTACAGTGTGACACAGTAATGCACCTGAGGGGACCATGGCAGGGAGGGCAAAACTAAGCTGGAGCTTGTTAGGCTTATTTCTATGATGGAGTCAGGTTAGTTCATTTCAAAACAAGATTGATCCTTGTAAATCATTGTTGAATCTTGGAGATTCATTGGTGAGAAACTATTTCAGCATTTTCTCTATAATAAAAATGTGAATATTAGGGTGTTTAAAATGTATCTGAAGTAGAAAGTTGAAAAAATATCCTTTACTGTCAGACTGTAACACTGGTGTGCCAATAGTACTGTCTGCTATTAGAAATAATCATCTTTGTGATTTAAAGCCAACAGGCCAAACTTCCTGCTGATCTCATGAAATGTCCTTTCATTTAATTCATGTATTAATAAAGGCACAGCACCTACACAGTAATCCCTCATACAGTGAAGCATTTATAAACCAGGAATCTTATTTTTGTTGCATTAAAATTGTTTCTTGGGTATTTTTTAAGTATTGAAAAATTTATGAGAACATTTTCTTTGCCTTTGATTTTCTCATGTATGGAAAGGATTGTTTGCTCAATGTAAACTCAAAAAAATGTAAGCTCTTTATTTAAATTTAAGAGCTATTTGAGATAAGTTCCCCATACAATTTAAAGTGAATTAAAATGAACTTTTTTGAGCCAAACCTAAATAATTCACTGATGCTGATGTTACTTTTTTTTTTTTCTACTTTTAGTTATATGCACCTGAGTAGAACAGAGTCAAAGTGTGAGGAGCTAGTGTACTCAGAGATTCAGGAACAAATCCATTGAGTCATTTTTCCTTTTGTGTATTTTGTTTCCTGTAGCTATAGACATTTTAATAAATTGACCAGAGTCTTTACATATAAAACACTGTGGCAGCCGGGAGCGGTGGCTCAAGCCTGTAATCCCAGCACTTTGGGAGGCCAAGGCGGGTGGATCACGAGGTCAAGATATCGAGACCATCCTGGTCAACATGGTGAAACCCCGTCTCTACTAAAAATACATAAAATTAGCTGGGCATGGTGGCATGTGCCTGTAATCCCAGCTACTCAGGAGGCTGAGGCAGGAGAATTGCCTTAACCCAGGAGGCAGAGGTTGCAGTGAGCCGAGATCGCGCCATTGCACTCCAGCCTGGGTAACAAGAGCGAAACTCTGTTTCAAAAAAAAAAAATTGTGTAATTCTAACAGTCACTTGGATTTTTTAAAATAAGCTTTACATAAAGATTTTAAAGTTGAAAAATATAAATGAATAAGTTAATGTGCTATGATGAAAATTGTGGCAACACTTAGGTAAAGGAATAGTATTATTGTAGTTATTCTGATAAATTACTTTTATAGAATTTTATGTTAACCATGATTTCAATTTTTTTCTTCTTAATTTTCAGTTCATCTTTATAAGAGTGTTAAGTAATTAATATTATTAAAATTTTAGAAAAGGAAAAATAGGCTTGAAAGGTTTAATGACGTATGTAAGGTAGAACACTCAAATAGTAAGCAGGGAGACCAGGGACATAACTTAGTTCTGTTTGTACTGAATCTGGGATTTTTGCTATTATATCAGTCATGCTGTTATCTGTTTCAATTAAGTTTTAATAAGGGAGCTTGCAAGATCTCTTTAAAGACATTATTTTGGTATATTCATCGTGGTCTTGGGTCCTAAGTTAGCTTCTTCAACCTCTCATATCTTTGCAAGATACAGGAATATAAACTACTCAAAAATCCATGGCAACATTATATCAGCAAAATGAAGTAGATGTATCACACAGAAACATCAAAAAAACAAGCAAATACTATCAGAACCAACTTTTTCATAACTCTGGAAAACAGTCAAAGGTTAAGCAACCAGTAACTGCTAAATCTAGAAAAAGACAAAATAAAAAATGGAAGTAAAGTTTTATAGCACGTTTCCTTTACAAGGCCTCATCCCGTCTATAATGTGGCACCAGTCTTGCAAACATCAACCCATATTCCCTGAGTGGTATGAGTCCCTGTTTCAGAGGGAGCAGAGCAGATCTTATTGGCAATTCTGGCTTATGTCTGTTATAACTTGTCTGGGGTCTGTCTATAGAACTTGTACAACGTGATTGTCTGTTTTGCCTAATGCACAACTTAGAAAGGCTGGAAATGCAATGGGCATTGCTCAAAAACATTGTAAGTAATCAGATAATTTCAAGCTTTCCAGAGCATAAGATTATGGTTGAGACATGCTTCCTATAGCCTAAAAGGAAAATCTGACAAGAGAGATTCATTTGGAAAGTAGGACATTCAAAAGCATCTGTGTATATGGGGGAATTTAGAAAGCCATGCACTCCCAGGGCAAGACACATGCTCAGAAAAGACCTAAGAAGATGCAGATTTCATATTAGGATGATCACTAGATTCAGTGGAGCCTAAATTTCGAAACAAGTCCTCAGTATACAGCCAATCTGCAAAGGCCAGTAGAGATTTTATTTCTTTTCTTCTTTTTTCTTCTCTTTCTCTCTGTCATTTTCTCACTCTCTTTTTCTCTCTGACTATTGACATTCAATAACAATTCTGTAAAATCACAACAACAACAAATAAAAACAACCTATCTGGGACTCAGTGACCACATACAACAAAAAAATATAGACCCTGTAAATACAGTTCGCAAATGTCATTAAACAAATGGACTACTACAACCTTCAACAATCATAAAAAAGAAAAAAACTGTGGAAGAGAGAGAATTTAATTTCTAGAGTTACCATGCTATATTTAACATTCAAATGTTTGGATTTCAACAACAAAAACACCAAGGAAAGAAATAGGAAAGTATGGTCTATAAAAGGAAACACACACACACACACGAACAGTCCATCCAGACTTCCCCACTGTGCAATATATTCATGCAAGAAAACTGTACCTGTATCCCTTAAATTTATACACATTTAAAACAGAAACAAAATAAATTGTCAGAAATCATCCTTGGTGAGGCCAAGGATGGCCTCATCTTAAAGTCTTTAGCATTGGACATGCTAAAGACTTTAAATCAACTTTCTTAAATATGCTCAAAGCACAAAATAAAAACTTGGTCAGAAAACAAAAAGAAATATGAAAAATTATGTAGAAATGAAATGTGCATTTCAGTGAATAGATCAAAATTACAAAAAGAACAGATACTTCAGTGAGATGGTCTTCTTTTATCTTCTCCTTCTATCTGTCATTTTCTCACTCTCTTTTTCTCTCTGACTCTTGGCATTCAATAACATCTCTGTAAAATAACAACCATAACAACAACAAACCTAAGAAACTGAATATATCCAATTATATTCTCCCACAGCAGCAAAATTTTTGCAGCTGTTTATGATCAAAAATAACATATGGGAGCTTTGGGATCCATACAGGAGGCTGTAGAATGATGGTGGAGCCAAGACCATAGAAGGCCATTTTGATAAGTCAGGTCTGCGCTCAGGAAGAAAGGTCACCAACCATGGTCCTGGCTGCAGACCCAGAAATAGCTCCATCCTCATGTGGACTAAGGTACAACCCCATTTAGCCTTGGGCCTGATACTAGCACCACCTGCCAAGGAACCAAAGAAGAGTCATGTTCACCCATGATTTAGGAAACTGGCTCTCGAGTCTTGATCCTGACAGTGGATTCTGAAGTGCTCTGTGACCCAGCTCCAGTCTAAAATGGAAACTGAAATAAAAATATAACATAGCAAAGCTGATTAGATGAAGCAAACGCTGTTCTAAGAGGACATTATGCAGTAATAAATGCCTACATTAAAGAAAAGAAAGATTGCAAATAAATAATCTAACATTATACTTCAAGAAACTACAAAAAATGTCAAAAGGTAGTAGAAAAAATAATGTAATATAAATTAAAACAGACTAGAAAGACAACAGAAAAAAATGAACAAAACTAAGAGTTGGTTTTTTTTGAAGACAGACACAATTGCCAAATATAATTAAGCAATAAAACACAAGACTCAAATGAACAAAATTATAAATGAAAGATAAGATATTACAGCTGATTCCAGAGAGAGACAAAGTATATTAGAGATTACTGTGGACAATTAGATACCTTTGAATTACATAAACTAGACAAAATGAATAAATTTCTAGAAGCATACATCCTATGAAGACTGAATTGTGACGAAATAGAAAATCTGAACACACTAGTAACAAATAAGGAGATTGAAGCAGTAATAAAAAAATTCCCAACAAATAAAAGCCCAAAACGACTTGGTTTTATGGGTAATTTTTAACAAACATTAAAAGAAAAATTAATGATAATCTTTCTCACACTCTTCCAGAAACCTGAAGAAGGGAGAACACTTCCAACCTCATTTTACTAGATAAGCACTACTCTCATAATAAAGTTGGATGAAGACAATACCATAAAAGAGATTATAGGCCAGTATCCTTGATGAGAACATAGATGCAAAAATCCTCGAGAAAAGATAATATACCATGACCAAATCAGATCTTTACCTGGAATCCATTGAAAAGATAATATACCATGACCAAATCAGATCTTTACCTGGAATGCAAGAATAATTCCAAGGTAGGAGGTAGGACTTAACTCTGGAGGCAGGGCTTAGACTGTGGACCATAATGAAGACAAGCTGAAACAAGGAAGAGATAAAAGCATTTCTCCATAAGACATGGCCACTAAGGCCATGTCAGTTTACCATTGCCATGGCAACACCCACAATTTACTGCCCCTTTCTATGGCAACAAACCAATGACCTGGAAGTTATCATGCTTTTTCCTAGAAATTGCTGCATAATCTGCCTCTTAATTTGCAAGTCATTAAATGTGGATATAAAGATGACTGCAGAACTACCACTGAGCTGCTACTCTGGGCACACTGGCTATAGGGTAGCCCTGCTCTGCAAGAAGAGTACCTCTGCTGCTGCTGTACACTACTGCTTTAATAAAAGGTGCTAATACTACTTGAATTCACCCTTGAATTGTTTCCTGAGAAAAGCCAAGAACCCCTAACAGGGTAAGCCCCAGATTTGGGGCTCACCTGTCTGGCATCATCTGGCAACCACACAGGGATGAATACAGCAAGCAAGAGGCAGTGAGACAGTAGAGACAGCAACAATTAGTGTAGAGGCAAGATGGCAAGAAAGTGTTAGGAGAAATGGCAAGATGAAGGGATAAGTGCCCTGAAACATGTCCCTGTCACCCCTTCCCCTGGACTTTTCTCCTCTGATTACAGCAGTTATTTTATTTTCAGTTCTAAAATGAATGCCCTGTTTGAAGCCTTCTTTTGTCCTTTAACTCCCTGGGCAATTATTAACAGCAGAACAACTAGTTGTGAGAGGTCTCCCATTGGATTTACCCTGGGATGCCAGATTCGCCTTTTTCTGTGGTCCCAACTAGGCCTTTGGGTTTACTATTGGCCACTTCCTGATGCTCCAGGGTTTTTGGCATTTGGTTAGCCTCCAAACACTGACATTTCTGACATTTGGTGTGGGGGTCCTCACTGGCTGACATTAAGGTACTCTGGGTTTTCAGCATTTGATATTGTTGCTGCCCCATGAATGCTGTGGGGTTTTGACAGTGGCTTTTTTTTTCTAGGATTGTGGGTAAGAGGACCACCCTAAGTTAGATCTTCGTCTTACTTTTTCTTGTTTTCTGCCCTAAGCTATCATTTTCTGTAACTGCATTATATTTTCTGTTTGCTGTTTTTCCTTTTGGAGACACCAATTCCCTCTACTGTCCAGGGTGGAGTGTTGTGTTGCAATCTCTGCTTACTGCAACATCTGCTTCCTGGGCTCAAGTAATCCTCCCATTTCAGCCTCCCAAGTAGCTGGAATTACAAGCATGTGTAACCATGCTTAGCTAATTTTTGTATATTTTTGTGGTGTTGGGGTTTTGTTATGTTGCCCAGGCTGGTCTAGAATTCGTGAACTCAGACAATCTTCCCACTTCCGCCTCTCAAAGTCCTGGGATTACACACATGAACCATTGCACCTAACCATGCTTTTCATTTTCCTGTTGTTACTTTACTTACATTTTACCTTCAACACTTTGCTTTAAAAATACAACTTTTCTCATATTCTACTCACCAGCAAACACTTGTAATCCGCTTTTGTCTTGTTACTTATAATTATGCCTTCTCTTCACTAGGTGAAAATCTAAAAGAAAAACATAGCAAAAACAAAAGGAAATAAAGGAACATTTTGAATACATGTGCCATTTTCTGTGTATAATTTGGCTTCACACAAGGAAACATTTGTCCAGTTTTCAGAGCATATAGAAAAGTTTATAGAATAGTTTGTTAAGTTGACCATGTTATTTGATTTAACTTGTGATGACTTGTAAGAATTGTTGTCTGTTTGTTGTGCCATGAAGAAACGTACAGAAAAAGGTGTATCATTTAGCCAGTCAGTTATAATAAGATTAGAGAAAGAACTCAGGGAAAAGATGAAACTCCATCTGTTTCAGGACTGTTTAGTTGAGGCACTCAAGAAATATACTACTGCAGACCAAGACTTCCCAGAAGGGCAAGCACTGCTGGATCTACATTTCATTACTCAATCTGCTTCTGACATTAGGAGGAAAAATTGCAATTATTAGCAAATGCTTCAAGTCCCCTACCTCCTCCTGTTACCTGTCTCAACAAAAGTGTCACAAGATTGGCATCTGGGATGCTCAGACAAGAGTCCCCAACTCGCTGACTTCTGGGACAGAATCAGTGAGTCTACTATAAGCAAAAGGGTCACTGACAATGAGAATGTCTTAACTGTCCTGACTGTGAGAGAGAAAAAAGCTCCCCATCAATAATAGAGCTAACCTTCTTCCGCTAGTCCCAGTGAGCTGCCTTGCTCAAGTAAGTTTGCTGTGAGTCTTGGACCCTAAGCCCAACAGAGAGCTTCCTGCAGTGGCAGACAAGCAGCCACTTGAACAACATCTTTCTTCATTCTTTCATTGCTGGTTGAACTCTCTGGTAGCTTGAGACTTTGGGGGTCTCCCCTATAGCAACACAGTTTACCCTCTCCCTTCTTTATTTGATTCAATAAGATCTTCTTCCTGCCTCTTTCTGTCTTGCATACCTATTGGGGAAAACAAAATTTGACCACGTAGATAGGTCTCAACTTAGTAAATAACCTGAAGTCAGTTTTCTTTTGTAAGTTGTTTTATTTAATGAGCTTGTTTAGGTGTATGTGCAGGTATTGTGATATGTGTTGTGTCTAGCATGCTCTCAAATTACATGATAAATAAATGAGCACTCATAAATTAAACAAGACTATTCTAAACTTACTTGTTTGAGAGAATGTTAAGATGAAGGAGGAGTATCATCTTAATTGTTCTCACCACCAAAAAAATAGGTAATTATGTAAGGTGATGTTTGTATTAATTAACTTGATTGTGGCAATCATTTCACAAGGCATTTATTTATCAAATTATCATATAATGTACTTTAACCATATACAATATTTATTTGTCAGTTATACCTAAATAAATCTGAAAAGCAATTTTGAAAGAAACCATATATAAACCCTGGAGCTGAAAAGTTCAATAAATAAAATTTTAAAAATCACTACATGGGTTCAACAATGAATATGAGAAGACAGAAGGAGAAAGCAGCAAACAAAAAAATAGGACAATTAAAATTAGCAAGTTTGAGGATCAGAAAGAAAAAAGAGGAAGAAAAGCAAACAAAAAATAAAAGACCTGCAGGAAACTATCAAACAAATAATCGTATGTATTTTGGTAGTCCATAAAAGGAGAAAAGGGGGCTACAGAAGGGCAGAGGTCCATCTTCTATAGCAGCTTCCTGCTGAGTTTATGGGCATAGGCCCTTCCTAGCACCAGAGGAGTAAAATTCTCGGATACCTGATCTAAGAGGCCCAGAAGCAGCACCTTTCATTCTCCAGGTCAGTATATAGGATGGAGTAGAAGCCTACTGCCAGCATTGTCTGTACCTGGAACTGTTGTAATCTAGAAGACACAAACTTTACTAAGAGGTTAAACTAGCAAAAACCAAATTTTGGGTAAAGGGGCCAAGACTGTTCGATAAGTAAAGAATGCACTCTACCCTCTTCAACAAAAGGTTGTGGGACAACTAGATTTTTCCGTGAAGAATTGAGAAGTTAGACTCCTATCTTGTACTATATACAAAAATTAGCTCGAATGGAACAAAAGCCAAAATATAAGAGCCAATGCCATAAAACTTGAAGAAAAAAGCATACAGACAAATATTAATAATCTTGGATTTGGCAGTGGTTTCCCAGAGAAAAAGAACAAGCAAAAAAAAAAAAAAAGAAAGAAAAAGAAAAACAAAACAAACTAAAATATTCTGATACAAGCCAAAATAGACAAACCTTGAAAACATTCTCTAGGTGAAACAAGCCTGACACAAAAGGCAAAATATCACATTATTCCATTTATGATATATCTAGAAGAGGTAAATTTATAGAGATAGTAGATTAGAAGGTAGCTGGAGCTGGAGGAGGACAAAATGGGATACTATTACCTAAGTGGTTACAGAGCTTTCTACTTGAGGTGATTAAAAAGTTTTAAAAATAGTAATGAGGAGTGCAGGGCACTGCAAATATAATTAATGACAGTAAATTATACATTTTTAAATGATTTAAATGGAAATTTTCATTACATATTTACCACAATTTTTAAAAACTTAAAATTGTAAAAATCTGCATCACATTTACTTTTAAGTTGCATCTGTGTCTTATACCGTTCTAGGAGCATTGAAATATAGCTGGCACTGTTGTCTTTGTCCTCGCTTAATATTATATGTTTGTGCTGTTGTAATGCTGACCAAGGATTGTCCTAACCTCGAAAGAGAGATTACCTATCATCTATCTATCTATCTATCTATCTATCTATCTATCTATCTATCTATCTATCTATCATCTATGTGGTATATTATATATTATATGGATGGACAGATCAAAACAGAAAGATAGATAATCTTCTATTTGTGTATGTAAAGTTCACCCTTGAACAACATCAACACGGGGGTTGGGGTGATGACCCTTGCACAGTCAAAAAGATGCACATAACTTTGGACTCCAAAAACCTTAATTGCTATTTGCCTACTATTGACCAAAAGCCTAACTGATAGCATAGTTAATAAACTTATATTTTGTATATTATGGATTATATGCTGTATTCTTACCATAAAGTAAGCTAGAGAAACGAAAATGTTATTAAGAAAAATATAAGCAAGAAAATTATTTACTATTCATAAAGTGGAAGTGAATCATCATAAAGGTCTTCGTCCTTGTCTTCTTGATATTAAGCAGGCTGATAAGGACAAAGAAGAGAAGGGATTGGTTTTGTTGTCTCTGTGGTAGAAGAGGCGAAAAAAACTTCATGAATAAGTGGGCCCATGCAGTTCAAACCTGTGTTCTTCAAGGGTCTACTGTATATTTGTATATTTATCTATTAATGCAAATCAAAACCACAATGAGATGCCATCTCAAACCAGTCAGAATGGCTATTACTAAAAAGTCAAAAACAACAGATGCAGATGAGGTGGAAGAAAGAGAACACTCACAAACTGCTGGTAGGAATGTAACATTCAGCCACTGTGGAAAGCAGTTTAGTGATTTCTCAAATAACTTAATCGTTTGACCCAGTAAACCCATTATTAGACGTATACCAAAAGGAGTATAAATCTTTGTACCATAAAGACACATGCATTCATATGTTCAGCATAGGACTATTCACAATAGCAAAGACATGGAATCAACCTAAATGCCTGTCAATGGTGGACTGGATAAAGTAAATGTGGTACATGTATGCCATGAATACTAAGCAGCCATAAAAATAGAATAAGATCACGTCCTTTGCAGCAACACAAATGGGGCAGGATGCCATTATTCTAAGCAAATGAACACAGGAACAGAAAACCAAATACCCCATGTTCCCACGTATTAATGAGAGGTAAACATTAAGTACACATGAATACAAAGAAGGACACAATAGACACCATAGCCTACTTGAGAGTGGAGAAGAGGTGAGTGAGGATCAAAAATACCATGCTTACTACCTGGGTGACAAAATAGTATGTACCCCAAATCTCTGAGACACACATTACCTATATAAAAAATTGTAAATAAAAGTAAAAAAAAAAAGGAATAGAATTGACTCATGTATATTGAACTTCTTTTCTGAGACATTACTACAATTATTTATTAGTTAAAAGTTTAAAAATAAAGAATTTAATAAATAGAACTTCTTTCTTCCTTATTCATTAAAGAAATGCAGTGGTGCATTTCATTGCTAAAAAAAGAAAAAAACAGAAAAATTTCACAGCTCTTCTTGGAGTTTTCATTTAATTATACAAAGTGAACATATGTGTATGCATGTACATATTTATTATATATAACAAAATTAAAACAAAAAATGGTATGTATATAATACAATTACTTTAAATGGCAAAACCATTGTCACCCACCCATAATTGCCTGCATTCCTAGTCCCTTTCCCCAACATACTTTTCTAGCAACTCTAATGGTCACTTAATTTATTTATAAATATATTTTATGTTATTCTATCCATTTGTATATTATATATGTGTATATATGTGTGCATATATGTATGCATATATATATAGTATTGCAGGTGTGGGTGGTGACAACGGTTTAACCGTTTAAAATATTTTGGTCAGTTAAAGAATCATAGACAAGGTGATGCTTGAGTACTTGCAGTCGAAGACACTAAAGTGTATAAGCAGAGAATAATTCTAATAAAAGTGTTTCCTGAAGAGCCATTTAGACCTCTTGTAAAAAGTGAATGCTGGAGCATGGAAAACCAATCTGGAAGAGGCTTATTACAGCAATCCTACATGCGTAAATGTCATAATTCTGAATTATATGTTTCAAATCAAGCTTTGGACAGTACATGTTTGGACAGTATATTCTTGTCATAAAAAAATTACAGAAATTAACTCTTCCAAAGTGTTGAGAACAAGATTATTTGCCTAAGTAATAGTGGTCAAATTTTTAGTCTTCCCACTGCTTTCTACTTTTGAAATTATTGAAGACTCAAAAGAGATTTTATTAAAGTACATTACTCCTATCAATATTTATCATATTAGAAATTAAATCAATAGAATACAGAATTATCCATCCTCTCAGTCACCAGAGAAACTACCTAATCATGCCTCACTATGATTCTGGAACACTTCTCTACTAACTCATGATAAAACAAGAGAGTGAAAAAAAAACTTGATATTTAAGTTTACTAAGAAAGTCATGTTGATAGTAAGTAATTTTGTCTTCACTGAGAGTCTCACTGTCCTCCAGGGGACCTCTTACCCCCAACCATGACTGAAAATCACTGTCCTTGAAATTGTTTCATTGAGAAAGTTTCATTTTACCATTATCACAAAGATTCAGTTTAATCCAATAATAATTTGTCACTGTTTTCTCCTCTTTCTTCAAATCTCACATTCTTCCCTTTCTTTCAGATGATTAGTTCATGTCATACTTCATTGACTATATGCTTTTAAATGGGAACTCTCTTTTCTCTCCATTGGCATTGCTGTTCTCTCTCTATTCATATCAATTCCCGTTTTCCCTTTTTTACATCATGGACATTTTGCTTATATCTATCAAAGGCTAATTCTTCAACTTGTATTCTGAATTTGAACCCTTCTATCCTTTATGAGAACTTCACTTCTGCCAGTTCTTCTCTCTTGCATGTAAATCTGAATTAAAGCCAATGATACACTCTAGTTACCAAAGCTAAATAAAAAACTTAGAGTCATCTTGTAATCTCCTCTTTAATCAGTATTCACCATTCCAACTGCAAACTCAATTGATTCTACCTTCCAAAATACACATGTTAACCGTGTGCTCCTCTTAGTCTCCACTGCCAACACTTTAGCTCAAGCCAACATCATCTCTTGGCAGGATTACTGCTGTAATATTCCAGCTGGTCCTCCTGCTTGCACTCACATTGCAAACAATTCATTCAGCAGCTAGAGTAATCTTTCAAAATCATATTCTGGTATATTTCAAACACATAAATGGGTTAAAATAATTCTATAACCATCATCATGAAAACCACAAGCCAGCTCAAATACTAAAATACTACTACATTTGACCCCTTCCTATTCTCATATCTATTCCATCTTCTCCTTCCCTTCCCCAATGACTATCACTATACTAAAAATCTGCTCAAATACTAAAATTTAACTACTACATTTGACCCCCTTCGTATTCTCATATTTACTCCACCTTCTCCTTCCCTTCCCCAAGGACTATCACTATGCTAAAAATCAGCATTATTATCCTCTTGCTATTTTTGAGGATTTTAAACATATGAAACCCAACCTCAAACATTTAATTAGGCTTTTTTGAAGTATTTTAAAGTGAAATCCGACTAATCAATCACTGTGTATTCTTTTGTGACTTGTTTTATCCACATAGTTTTTGAAATTTTTGCATTATATTTATTTTCACTGTTATAAAGTTTTCCCCTGTAGTTATTTAGCCATTGTAGTGTTAATGAATATTTGAATCTTCACAGGTGGCACACATGATTTACTGCATTACTGGTGATTTTTTAATTAAAGAACTTTCTCCACTCAAGTTACACATTTTCATTTTGTATAGTGAGTACATTGTGTGGAGTTCTTTTGAAACTATGTAAAACATATTTCCTTTTCAAACTTTCTGATGTGTTTGTTTGTTCACACTATAGCAGTATGAACTTGTGGACTACTAATTTAGTCAATGAGTAATAATATGCTGTTATCAGTATGTATTCCAACACTCAAATTATCACAGATTTTGCCAGTCAGGAGCTTTCTATATGTATAATTATTTCTATGAATAAATACAAAGACAAACACTGGCAAACATCTGTCCTTGACCAAAATTTAGATGGGATCCTCTGAGCTCTCTTTTCAATTCAGCTTCATCCTTTTGCTCTGTCTTTGATCTGCTGAGTCAAGTTTTATAACAAATCCTGATTAGTAGGGTGTTTTGTTTTTTGTTTTTGATTTTTTTTTCTTTTGCAAAAATTCCCCCTACCCTTGATGTTTCTTTTAGTAGTTTTCCATCCATTTACTTTCTTCAATCTGCTGGTTAGCTATAAATCCCCATCTGTCTTTGTTGTATTAGAGTTAAGCTGACCCTGGTCTCTCTCCCCTCTTCCAATAATCTTGATAGATATTACAATAGTCCTAAATAAAGTGTTCCTTACCACAATTAACTGATTGAAGAGGTAAAAGGGAAAAATAATACTTATCAATTACTTTTAGTGAAGAAAGTTGGCTGACCCTTAATCAAGGGATTATAAATAAAATGCTAAATTACAACTGTGTTCCGTAGGAGAGAATTTAATGAGAACACAGGATCACTTCTGAAATATTTCTACCAAAGACAAATAACTTGAATCTAAATATGACGTACCATCATGGAAACACAAATTGAAGGACGTTGGATAAAATAACTAACCTACAAGTTTTAAAAGTGTCAAAGTGTGATGTAAAAGAAGATTGATAGATTATTCAGAATTGAAGATGACCAAAAAGGTGAAAACTAAATGCAATTTGTAATTTTCAGATGAAATATTTTCTTGAAAACATTTCTCAGAAAAGTGGCAAAACTTGAGTTGGTCCAAGAATTAAAAATAAATATTGATTATTACATAGTGATTACCTAGGAGACTGTCTTTGTTTGTAGAAAATGCACACTGAGATATTTGGCAGGGGCGATATAAGGTATCATGTCAACAAGGTACATTCAATTATTCAGTAAACGGTTCTTTGTATTGTTGCTGAAACATTTCTGTAAGTTTAAAATTGTTCTAAACTAAGAAGTGAAAATATAAAAAGAAGTATATGAAATAGATCATTATTGAGGTTTTTGTTTTGCTGTTTAGGAGTTGTGTCAAGAGCCTTTAATTTAGCATAAAAAATTAGAAACTATCTATGGAGCTAAGACTCTGGGTAATTTATTGTAATAACCAATAAAGCCAGAAAGTGTGGAATAAAATTATCCCACAATAATTTACAATGTATGACAGTTTATAAAAATGTAGTTCATAATTACCATTGAGTAACACTATGTTATGGACATTTTGAATATTGACAAATTTTCAAGAGCCTTTAAGTTTTGCTTAAAGTGTATTATGATTATCCTGTATTAAACCTAGATACAGATTCTTTTTTAAATGAAAGACTGTAGGCAGCTTTGTATTGGTCCTGTGTAGTTGAAAGCCAGTGTGCGTTTTCTCAATGTAAACAGCAAATAATAAATGAAATATATTTATATAACGAATTGCTTAGCTATGGTTACTTCCAGGAATGCTAAATATCTCTATATTAATTGAGTGAACAAGGAACGTAAGGGACCTCTTCAAGGAGAACTACAAACCACTGCTCAACGAAATCAGAGAGGACACAAACAGATGGAGAAACATTCCATGTTCATGGTTAGGAAGAATTAATATCGTGAAAATGGCTATACTGCCCAAAGTAATTTACAGAATCAACGCTATCTCCATCAAGCTACCATTGACTTTCTTCACAGAACTGGAAAAAACCACCATGAACTTCATATGGAACCAAAAGAGAGCCCGCATAGCCAAGTCAATTCTAAGCAACAAGAACACAGCGGGGGGCATCACACTACCAGATTTCAAACTATACTACAAGGCTACAGTAATCAAAACAGCATGGTACTGGTACCAAAACAGAGATATAGACCAATGGAACAAAACAGAGGCACCGGAGGCAACACAACATACATACAACTATACAATCTTTGATAAACCTGACAAAAACAAGCAATGGGACAAGGATTCCATGTTTAACAAATGGTGTTGGGAAAACTGGCTAGCCATGTGCAGAAAGCAGAAACTGGACCCCTTCCTGACACCTTACACTAAAATTAACTCCAGATGGATTAAAGACTTAAACATAAGACCTGGCACCATAAAAACCCTAGAAGGAAATCTAGGCAAAACTATCCAGGACATAGGAGTAGGCAAGGACTTCATGAACAAAACACCAAGAGCATTGGCAACAAAAGCCAAAATAGACAAATGGGACCTAATGAAACTCCACAGCTTCTGCACGGCAAAAGAAACAGTCACTAGAGTGGATCGGCAACCAACAGAATGGGAAAGAATTTTCGCAGTCTACCCATCTGACAAAGGGCTGATATCCAGAATTTACAAACAACTCAAGCAGATTTACAGGTAAAAAACAAACAAGCCCATTCAAAAGTGGGCAAAGGATATGAACAGATACTTTACGAAAGAAGACATATATGAGGCCAACAATCACATGAAAAAATGCTCATCGTCACTGGTCATCAGAGAGATGCAAATCAAAACCACATTGAGATACCATCTCACGCCAGTTAGAATGGCGATCATTAAAAAATCTGGAGATGACAGATGCTGGAGAGGATGTGGAGAAAAAGGAACACTTTTACACTGTTGGTGGGAGTGTAAATTAGTTCAACCATTGTGGAAGACAGTGTGGCGATTCCTCAAGGCCTTAGAAATAGAAATTCCATTTGACCCAGCAATCCCATTACTGGGTATATATCCAAAAGACTATAAATCGTTCTACTATAAGGACACATGTACACGAATGTTCATTGCAGCACTGTTTACAATAGCAAAGACCTGGAATCAACCCAAATGCCCATTGATAATAGACTGGATTGGAAAAATGTGGCACATATACACCATGGAATATTATGCAGCAATCAGAAATGATGAGTTCGTGTCGTTTGTAGGGACATGGATGAATCTGGAAAACATCATCCTCAGCAAACTGACACAAGAACAGAAAATGAAACACCGCATATTCTCACTCATAGGTGGGTGATGAAAAATGAGAACACATGGACACAGAAAGGGGAGTACTAAACACTGGGGTCTATTGGGGGGAAAAGGGGAGGGCCAGTGGGAGGGGGAGGTGGGGAGGGATAGCCTGGGGAGAAATGCCAAATGTGGGTGAAGGGGAGAAGAAAAGCAAAGCACACTGCCATGTGTGTACCTACGCAACTGTCTTGCATGCTCTGCTCATGTACCCCAAAACCTATAATCCAATAAAAAATTAAAAAAAAAAAAAAAAAAAAAACCTTCTTACAGTGTGCTGAACTACTAAAATTTGTAGAATGCCAAAAAATGCTAATTATTTCTATTATGCCTCCTTTTTTATACAAAGAGCAAAGCTTTATGGCTGTCCAGTGGACAATGAGAAAACTTCAAAGATGTTTTAAGTGTAAAATTAACCTTGAATATTCTAATATTTTGGATTTGGGGTCTGAATTTTGGAAAAACAATTAGTAAAATGTTTCATAAGAGATAACCATAAAAATAAGAAATAATCAGAATTTTTAATTTGTCAAGACATCTAAAGCATTAGAAATTAAATTTTATCTATTCTCATTAATCTCTAAATAGATGAGCACGATAGCTCTTTGTCTTTTAAGAAGTCTTGTAATGGAATTGGTTTTCTTATCGAATTTATGAGTCTATTTGAAATAAAACTTACAACTACACACTCCATATTTCACCAACAAAAAAAAAAAGTCAACATAGTAGAATCACAAAAACTTTTCTCTTTTGTTCTAGAACTCCAGAGAGGTGAGAAATTTAGAAAATTCAATTTTCCTTTGTGATCATTGTAATTAAAAAGATCTTAGTAAAAATTTGATCCACTACTGTATGGACACAGGAATTGGAATTGTAGTGAGTCTCCATGTATGAAGGGGAGGTGTTAACTGACTCAAGTTCTCAGTCAAAAGGTTCAACAGAGCAACACAGGCGCTTTTCTTTATACCTAGAAAATGGGTTTGCCAGTGATGGAGAAAAGACAAGCATTGTGCCTGCAAGCAATAGGTAATCAGATAATTTGCCAGTGTTCAAAGTTTAGCCAATAATTCAGAATCACACCAAAGTCACTTCGTGTATCACTCCAAGTGAAAACTCAGAGAGCAAAAAAAGAGGACTGTCACATTCATTTATTTCTTCACATAAAGCTGCAAACTCAGGATGGTGGAACTGAGGTGCTCTTAAATATCCATTCTTAGTATCCAGGGATCTAGGTGAGAAAAATCTTAATGAGACTTCCAGACTAATAAGAAATAAACAACAGATGAACACTGTATTTGTTTTCTTGATAATGAAAGGAACACACTCCAGTAAAGAAATTCACTTAGTAATTAACTGAAGTGAAAAGTCTATGAGCTAGTAAAGTGTGTGGGGGGCCATAAGCATTCCTGGTAATGCTAATTAAGGAAAGAAGAAACACAGCACTCAGTTTTCATGTCTCCTAAGCAAGTACTACTGTGAGTGAATGATTTTGCTTTTCTACCAGGTGTGAGTCTATAACTATGGAAATAGATGGGGAAAATATTTCCTGGTAAACAACCAACAGGTTCTACCACAGTCTACTTTTCTGACAGCTGCATTATTCATGAGCATCATCCTCCCAAAACAGAATACACTCATTCTTTCCCCAAAGAAGTGGACCCTAAATGTGATTCACTGATAACTCCTGCAGACTAATAAAATTATTAAGACAGGTCAAGACCCTTTGCCTTTACCCAAATACCAATGACCTGTTCAGCAATAAGATAGCAGACATAAAGGGGATGAAGCTAGTGCTGATGAAGGGCAACTGAGCCCCCATATTGGGGCTTAGCCTGGGAGTGTTCTTGGTTTCACTCAAGGGTGAACTGGTGAGGAGAGAAAGCAACTTTCACTGAACAGGTGCTGCTCCTTGCAGAGCAGGTCTAACCCATAGGCAGATAGGCAGTGTTTCCAGAGTTGGCACCTGTGGGCTGCTAGCTAGCTGTACTTATACCCACTTTTAATTGTATGCTAATTAAGAGGAAGATTGTTCTGAACTTTCTGGAAAAGGGGAGAGGAGTTTCTGGAACCACATGAGGCAACTTCTGGGCCATTGCCATGACATGTGGTCATGACATTTGTAAACTGTCATGGTGTCTGTGGGAGCATCTGTATGCTAATGAGAAGTGAGGGCAAGTACAGGTCCCTTTTATTACCTCTGTCGGTTTCAGCTGACTTCTTCACTGAACCCTCCTTTGGCCAGATCCTGCTTCCATCAACAGAGTCACGTCCAGTAAACAGGTCCTGCTGGTCTCCTACCTCACTACCAAAAAGGCATATAGCAGTAATGCATTCCTATCAATGAAGAAATTATGCTCAGCAGCAATTTGAGTAACACCTCACCTGGGAATTGAGAAGGTTTTCTTGTGTTGATCATTCGGATGCTGGCATTCTGCTTCTTATCCCTAGTCTGCTACAAACATTGGCCTTGCCTTCTGGGATTTTCTCTGTAGTTTATTATACAAATTGTTAATTAGAAGGTATGTTTCCCCTTGAGACTATAGAGTTACAAAGCCCGCTTTCTTTTTAAGTAAACACGTATTTCTTCTTCCAAATTATATTTAAAAAAATAGTTCTCCCAAATGTCTCTCCATCCTTATCAGTAGGTTCCACTAGCTGACTAGCTTGTCATATTTGCTTCATCTCTATTCACTGCTTTATTTTGGTCTATGTTACACAGCTTAGGTTTTGGTAGCATATCCCAACCCCGCCCTTCACTTAAAAATACTGATTTCTGTCTGCGTTAGGGTAAATAATAAGCAAATATAAGGAAGAAACCAAACAGTAAATAGCTTAGCTTAAAATACAGAGAAATTATTTTTTCTTAGCTCAAAAGTGCAAATAATTTTATCTATTTTTCTCAGGAAAAAAAAATCGAAGGCAGGTGGGCAGGGCACTATATTTTATATTCCTTGAATCTTATTTCTGACTTAGGAAGCTAACTTCACCTTCTTTGTCAAAGCCACGTTACAGATACATTCATGTTACAGCTCACTCGAGGGAGAAAGAAAATGGAGGTAGAAGTGCACTGTCTCATGGTCCAGGCATGGAAGTGACAGATGTCACTTTAGCTTCATTTCGTTAGTAATGATTGGGTCAAGTAGCCACATCAAACTGCACTGGGGTGTGAATACATGATCAGTAACTATGCAGTCACTTGTGCAGCTCTAATTCTATTGTTATGGCAGAAGAGGAGAATTGGGTTAGGTTGGACAGACAACACTCAATTCCTATCAAATCCTTCATTATAACTGTCGTGTCACTGTAACTACAATTAAAAATATATTTGTTAATATGGTCATTTGTCATTTTTTCATTCAGCCCATTAATTAATGAGGTAAAGCATGCAATGGTAAAGCTATTTCAAAGACAGTGATAGTTATTTTATATGTCAGCTTGATTGAGCCCGAGGATACGCAGCAATTTTTCCAAGTATTATGTTGGGTTTGTCTGTGAGGATGTTTCTAGATGAGGTTAACATTTGAGTCAACAGACTGAGTAAAACAGACTATCCTTCCCAATTGAAAAAATTGAAGAGCTGGATAGGACAAAAAGGCTGAGTTAGAGGGAAATCCTTTTGCCTGACTGCTTAAGCTACAATATTGAGTTCTTTGAGTCTTTGAATACAGATTGAATCATTACCCTTTCTGGAGCCTCAACCTTCTGGCTCTTGCCTTTGAAATGAAAACACCAACACTCTTGATTCTCAGGCTTTCACTCTGAAGCTGGAACAAAATGTCAACTCGGCTAGGTCTCCAGCTTGCTGACTGCAGATACTGGAACATTTCAGCCTACATAATCATGTGGGCCAATTTTTTGTAATTGATTTTGATCTCTCTCTCTCTCTCTCTTTCTCTCTCTTCTTCTCTATATATACACTTTTAATTTTAAAACTATAATCTAATAATTTAAAGAAAAACTATATAATTAAAGCCTTAGGGAAAACACAAAACAAAAGTTCAATAATGCAGTAAGCAGGGACTATTTCTTCCAAAATAAATTTACAATTTAACATGTACTCTCACAGTGTCTGGATGTCAATAAAATAATAGGCAATGCAGACACAGGTGCATTTGCTTAAGTACTTCAGTGATCTTGGGTGAGCTTTTCATGCAATGACTATGAAAAGGGATGCAATCATTCTTAACATATTATTGTGCTTCTTTTATGTTTTTTACTTCCTATTTTATTTTAAAAATATAAACTCACCTGATTTATATTGTCTCTCTCATAATTCCATATTCTGAATTCCTTATTGGTCTAATTTTATTGGGAATGATTTCTTATGGACCTTGTTCTTCATGCCTCATGTCTCTATGTGTTTTATGATTTTAGATTGTGAGCTTAAGTTGGTCTGTACCTTATCTGAAGAAATCTTACAAGAAATTCATTGAGACCTGCCTTCTAAATAAGATTTTCTTTGTTCTTCCAGTTGCTCCAGACAACTTTATTTTTAGAATAAAGTTTTTAGAGGCTGTAAAAGTCAGGAAATCACTAGGAATATGTGACAACAGAAAGAATGTAAAATAAAGCAAAGCATGAGCTAAGCAGCCCCGTGACTTAGACATTGACATGAGGAAATCCTTGAGGTGAAGAGAATTAATACTAGACTTAATTTTTGACTTTTACATATGGATAATCAGCCATACATCCTGTATTGCTTTGGAGAGTCTCTAGAAAATCATCAGCTATGTTTAAATAAGTATATCTCTGTTGGTATCCAATTTGTGTCGCATGCCATGTGAAGTGACTCCTTGGGGGAATCATTTTAATTATAAATCAAGGCCTCCAGGTGAAAGTTGCTGCCCTTGTGATTTTCAATTTTAAGATCATATTTTAAATCACTATTTGCCTTTACCTTCCACAACTTATTAACATGTACAATGTATTATCTTCCTGGAAATGTGTCTTTTAAAATTTTTTTGGCTTTGAAAGTGACTGCTTATCTTGTTTTTGCCCCCAGCACCATTCAAAATGTATTTTGTGTTGATTTGATTTAAATTGAGCTAGTCACAATAAAAATTTTAAATATGGAATATGTATGTGTGAACTATGGCCTGAAGTCAATAGTAATATATCAGTGTTTGTAATCTATTGCAGTAAATTGTACTGCAATAATCCCAGGTGTTAAGAGAGAAACTATGTATATATGGTAAGGAAAGAGGAAAATGTCTCTCTACTTTATGCTCAATTTTTCTATAATTCTTTAACTGCTCTAAAAAATAAAGCCCATTAATTTAGAAAAATACCAATTTTTCAATAAAAAGATGTGTTTCATCACTCAAAAAGAAATATAAATTTAAACGATATAAGTTACCATTTTTTCATCTTTTACATGATCAAAAACTAAATCTCACCAGCATTTTCTGGTAAGAATTTGAAGACATACATCTACAATTTCAAATGGGAATAAAAAATCAGAAGACTACTGTTGAGAACACTTTGGCACTTTGGAAATATTTAGCAAAATTCAATGTGCATTCGTTTTTTTATATAGCAATTCATGTCTAGAAATCTATGCCAAGTAGAAACCTACTTTTCTTTAAGCTCATCTGCTAAGGCTTTGCTTGAAATAGCAATTTAAAATAACCACTAATTAGAGGCCTATTGAATAAATTATGTTACTTCTATGAAATGAAGTTCAATACAACTGTGAAAAGGTAAGGAAGGACTTTAGTAAATACTGATTTGGAGTGACCCTCAAATATTTTGTGAGTAAAGAAAAGCATGATGCTATTCTCTCTTATATGTAAATAAAAAATAAATTTTGAAAGGCACACCTCTGCATCTATTTGTAAAAATAAAAAAAAAATTAAAAACATCATTTCTGCCTGCAGAAAATCTAGGTAAAATTGAAAGGCAAAGACATAAAAAGCTTCCTCAGAAGCCTTAAGGTGAATAAAAGTAAAGTACTATTATTATTATTTGTTTTTGAGATGGAGTCTTACTTTGTCACCCAGGCTGGGGTGCAATAGCGTGATCTCAGCTCACTGCAACCTTCACCTTTCAGGTTCAAGAAATTCTTCTCCCTCAGCCTCCCAAGAAGCTGAGACTACAGGTGTGTGCCACCATGCCTGGGTAATTTTTGCATTTTTAGTAGAGACAGGATTTCACCATGTTGACCAGGATAGTCTCGATCTCTTGCCCTCATGATCATCCCGTCTAGGCCTCCCAAAGTGTTGGGATTACAGGCATGAGCCACTGCATCTGGGAAAAATAAAGTATATTATTTAAAAACATTTAGTATATTCAAAAAAATTAAGCTAATAAAATTATAGTAATGTTCTTAACAGCAATGATATTTAATGTGAAAGAAAAGACAGTATAAGTATAAAACAAAAAAGTTTAATTTGAATCAAAATATTATTATTAAATTATTATTATTTTGGTTTGAATTATGTGTGTATCTCAATTCTATACTCTGAAGTGTCTTAAGAGGAAAGACAACATAGCATCAATAAGTATCCCTAGTTCCTAGGTTCCTCTCTGTTAATATTATCAACCACTGAAAGGAAATAGAACTTCTGAGTGGAATAGCTTATTTGACATCAGGTAGCTGTACAAGATATACCTGGAATATTTGTTGTGTCAGAAAGAAAATCGAGTAAATGACTTCGCGTAAACAAATCACAGCAGCCTATTTGGCATATAGGACAAAGATGGAACACTTGGAACCACAAACAAAATAAAAAGTACCACTGATTGAAATGCACTGAATATATAACACCTCATGGGTTTATGATGATACTATAAAACAGAACTAACATTGACAAAAATAAAAACAAAACAAAAATTACCATTGATCATGATTGAAAATAATTAGCAAGTATCATCATTAGCAAAAATTACCATTGAAAAATTATTAGCCATTTATTTACCTAATGCCATATAAACTACATTACAAATAAGTTATATACAAATGACTGTCAACTTACAAGTTTGATTTATAATTTTTTGATTTTACAATAGATATATCATGGTATCAACAAATTTTCAAGTTATGATTTTTTGACTTATGATAAATTTCTTGGGAAGTAATCCCATTGGAAGTCAAGAAGCAGCTGTAGTCCCATTGTCTGAGAAAAATATCTTTTGCACCAAGGAATCTTGAGTAATTACGGAAGGGAAGAGAGAATTAGAAAATAACTAATAACTCTGAACTATTTGATTCAGACAAAAACACCAGTGGATAACATTATTAGCTGATGAGGCAAAGGAATACTTGAAACAAAAGCATTCAACTGTTGCTATCTGAATCGCTGATCACTAAGAGACAGGCAGCCGCAGACATTATGTGCCGCCTGCTGGAATACAAAACATCATGTGTGAAATGGCTTTGCTGAAAATAGGTAGCACCCAAATATCAAGTTTCTAGGGATACATTTTATTATCAGAAAATATGTGTAGATAGGAGGCATAGTAAAGGTACAAGTTAAATTTGAGGAGAAAAGAAAAACCTGATGAATTGAGAATGTAGTATATATTACAAGGTAACTAATCAAATTACTCCAACAGGTAATTGGCAGAGAAAAAGTATACAAGAGTGAAAATAATGGTGGAGAGACCACTGCAGAAAATTGATACCAGGAATACAACATCAAGAGCAAGGTATGTGTTTGTTTAGGCCCTATTTTAAACAGCCAAATTGTAAAAAGGACCATTTAGCCCATGGGAAATGTTTGAATATTAGTTGATAGAAAATTTTCATAATGACTATCATATGACAAAAATAGATTCTCATTAAATTTTGTAGATATAATTATAACATTGTAATTATATAAAAATTAATTTCAAGATGTGTGAATTAAATTATGTAGTATTGAAATGGCATACGTTTATGAATTTTCTATAAAAATCTCAGTAACTACAGTGAAGGCGATACAGAAGAAATGTGGTTAAATGGAGATAATTTTGATAGTTGGTAATTGCTTGTATGTCATGATATATTCTTCTCTAGGTTGGGACACATTTAATATTTTTGCATAAAAATTAAAAATTTTAAAAATGGATCAGATACGCTTATAATAACATACATATTTATAAACAGTTATCTAAAAGACTATAACAACCAAAGATCAAAATAAAGAAATAGAGGCCGGGTACAGTAGCTCACACCTGTAATCCCAATACTTTAGGAAGCTGAGGCAGACAGATCACTTGAGGCCAGGAGTTTGGGACCAGCCTGGCCAAAACAGTGAAACCCCATCTCTACTAAAAATAGAAAAAATTAGCTGGGCATGGTGGTGCACATATGTAATCCCAGCTACTTGGGAGGCAGAGGCATGAGAATTGCTTGAACCTGAGATACAGAGAGTGAGCCAAGATCATGCCACTGTACTCCAGCCTGAGCAACAGAGTGAGACTCAAAAAAGAAAAAGAAAGAAAGAAAGAAAAGAAAAGAAAAAGAAAAATAGAGGATATGTAGCAATAAAAAAATAGTTGGTCATATTATTATCAGGTAAAAGTAAGTATTAAGGAGACAAACATTATATGGCAACAATATTAAAACCGCAATAAAAAAGACTTGACAACCATAAACTTTTATTAGCAACACAACATAGATTCAAAACCAAAATGCAATGAGAAATATATATCCACATTTGTAGTATGAAACTACAATAAAATGTGTTTCAGGCATTTGAAATTCACATATATTAACAAAAATATGGGGTACATAATATGTAATTCACAAACCATATAAGTATGGTAGATACATAGATACAGAGACAAGTAACAGATACTGAGAAAGGACATGGCATTTATGAATGTGCAGTTTCCTTTTAAACTTACATGGGATAGTTATAAAAAGTATCTTTGGATCAAAAAAAGAATATGCATAAATTACACAAGCAGTGATCAGGTAGATTGTATACACTGATCACAATTTAATAAAAATACAACTGAATAACAATAACAGAAAATCTTAAGAATGGACTAAACCATTTTTTTGAGCATTCAAATTTTCAGAGTATTTTTCCAAATCACTCTTTGTTTATTTCATCAGCATCACAATGTTTGTTTCTTGTTCTTTTTGTTGTTGTTTTATAGTTGGATTACTTTTATAGACTCAGTAATAACCATGAAAAAAGAATCTGGTGAACAAATAAGCTTTTATATTTACCATAATATTTAAGTTGGATATTCACAAAAAACTCAGTATCTTTTTCATTTTCCTAAACAATGCACGGTGGCTAGAATACTTTCTCTGATAATATCTCACAATTTTTACTTATGTATTTTAGCTATAATTTTTAGTTTTTTAAAAATTATTTTTGGGGTTATCCATCACCTTGAGTGCTCATCATTTTAAGTGATGGCATTATTTAAAGTCCTTTCTTCTAGTTACTTTGAAATAGACATTGTATTGTTGCTAAGTATAGTCATCTTAGTCCACTATCAAATATTGGGTCTTATTTTTTCTAACTGTATGTTTGTACCCATAATCAACTTCTCTTCATCTACAGTCCCTCACGCTTCCCAGATTTCAATATATATTATTCTATTCTCTGTGTCTATAACACCAACTATTCAGTTACCATATATGAATGAGAACATGTGGTATTTGTTCCTCTGTGCCTGGCTTTTTCACCAAACATAATGGCCACCATGTCCAGCTGTGTTGCTTCAAATGACATGATTTTATTCTTTTTTAGAAACGAATAGTATTTCATTGTGCATATGTACCATATTTTCTATATCAGTTCATCCAGTGATAAGCTCATAGGTTGATTCCCTATCTTTGCTACTGTGAATTAACTCTTGCATTTTTTAATCCGCTTTTCACTATAACAATGGATTACAACCTCCAGTCATTTTTTTTATTTGCCTGTAGAAAACAATTAGAATTCTAGACGCAATATAATAGCAAGTATTTGTAGAAAATGCAGTGTGAATAGGAGTAAACAGAATCTGCTTGAGAGAACCCTATAAGAGAGGGAAGTCAACCTGTACAGTGTATGTTTCTCTTTTGAAGTTTTAGGTGTAGAACACGGACATGATGTGTAGAGATAGGGGCAGGATAAATCATTTTTAAAAAATCTCATAGTCTTTGCAGCTGAGAGACCAGCAACCTAATACCACGGAATCAAAGAGTGAAGGGAGCTCAGAAGAGATAGAGCCAAGAAGGAATTCACAAATTTATTCTACCCACATATCTGACTGATCACTGATCCATGGGTATAAGAAAAAGACTCAAAGAAAGCTGCTTATGGACAAAAATTCAGAACTGAGACTCAAGTTGCCACCCAATAAATAGAATTGCTTTACAAACTAGACCAAGTTAATTGACTGTTCACATAAAAGGAAAAAAAAAGCAGCCATTGAATAAAAACACCAGATTTAAAAATCTTTACAAATTGGCATTCATGACAGCTAGAATACAATTCAAAATTATCTAACACAGGAAACCAAAGAAAGTGGAATACATTCTCAAAGGAAAAGAAAATCAAACAAGTGTGACCTCAAGACGAAACAGCTATTGGAATTAGCTGACAAGGATTTTACAGTGGTTGATATAACTATTCTCATAAACAAATGAAATATTTTTACAATGAATAAAAAGAAAATCTCATCAAATAAATAGAAATAACAATAAAAAGCAATGGAGGTTTTTAGTTCTACTGTGGCCACACTGCCCACTGACCTTAACTAAAACCCCTAAATAGAATACAGCAAACAACTCCCTGAAGACACTGAAAGGCAGACAAATGCAGGCAGATTACAGATGGGAGTTTAAACTTGAGAAAGCAACCTGAATAGTTTCTTGTCTTGTGTCTTTTCCTTGAGGATAGACCCTGTTTGTTGATCATCAGGATAGTACACATGGCTAAAATTCTAAAAGTAAATTCGTTTTTATCACAAGAATAAGAAAAGGAAAAGGAAATACTTCAAATTAGAGAAATAATTTTTTTAATCTTCAGATTTTCTGTATAAACTGCCATGAGGCTCAGCTTATGAACTCAACTCATGAACTACATATCTTTGGGCAAACTCCAAGCACATATCAAAGGCTTAGAGCACAGAACTGAGATTTGAACTATCTTCCTAAGTTTCAATATAACTGCTGATGCATGCAGGCACATGGTAGACCTAAACAAGTATAATGAATGTTTAGGGAATGGAACTGAAACTCATACTAGCATCTGCAGAAGGCAAGACAGAACTCCCATCTAATTTTAAGCCAGTTTATTCTCTGCTAAACGAATACATCAGTGTTGTCTACAGTATTTACCAATATCCAGAATGCATTCTAAAATGTCTCAATATCAAAAGAACTAGAGAATGTGACTAGTTTTCGAGGGAAGAAACAATAAACATAACAGTGACTCTGATGCTGGAATTGTCAGATTAAAAACGTTTTATAAATTATTTTTATAATCTCTATAAAACATTAAAGATACACTCATAATTCAGCTCAAGAAGGTAACATGCAGGACAATTGGTAGATAAACTATAGCTCTCATCATCTTCCCAATAGAAAAAAGTAGAACATTCATCTATCACCCCAACCATTCCAGATGCACCTTTAAGAACAGAGTTTTATCCCACATGTCTTGGGGGCACCAATAAGATTTAACACATCCTAATTTCCTAGGACTCTCTAATAGTAAAGACAGTGGTTTGGACAACTCAAAAAGTTTTGAGTGGCACCTGCAATTTCTTGCTGGTTTCACTGATAAGATCCATCTCTGACACAGGTCCAGACTGGTAAGACTGAGAGAGGTAGTTGTCTTACCTAACGTATAGAAACCAATACAAAAAGTCAAGAAAAATAAAGAAACAGAAAAATATGTACAAAATAATGAAATAAGAAAGTATGAAAATAATTGGCAAAGGTAGATAGACAAAAAAGAATAGTACTGTAATAACGGTTAGTAAATTGTTATCCTATTATAAAAGTCAAAAGATGAAAGTACTAAAAACAATTATTAAAAATTATTTTAATAGATTCGGCATATAGCTAGTTATAAATTGTGACAGCAATAACTTACACTGTAGGGGGAGAAAAGGTATAAAGAGAATTCTTGCATGCATGGGAAGTTAAAAAAGACAATTATAAATATAACATATTTTATGTTATATATTATGCAAGCCACTTAGTAACCAGAAAGAAAAATCATATGAAGCTATCCAAGAGAAAAAAAAAAGGAATGAGACCAATTAATTAAAAAATGAAAGGCAAAGGAGACAGCATGAGAAAAGGAGTAGCAAAAGAACTACAAGACAAACAGAAAACCATGAACAAATTGACAATACAAAATTACTTCTTACCAATAATTATTTAAATGTAATTGGACTAACTCCCCAATAAAAACAACAGAGGCTAAATGAATTTATAAAAATCAAGATCCAACTATATGCTGTTTTAAAGAAACTCAGTTTTTCATTCAATGACACACAAGCTGAAAGCGGTGGAATGGTAAAACATATTTCATGTAAATGGCAACCAAAACGAAGCAGGAAGAGTTACACTTACATCAGACAAAGATGACTTTAAGAAACTATGCTCTCTCTCCCTCTCTTTTTCTTTTTTTAAAATTAAACTCTAAATTCTGGGATACCTATGCAGAACATGCAAGTTGGTTACATAGGTATACATGTGTCAAGGTGGTTGGCTGCACCCATCAACCCATCATCTAGGTTTTAAGTCCCACATGCATTAGATATTTGTCCTAATGCTCTCCCTCCCTTTGCCCCTCACCCCCTGACAGGCCCCAGTATGTGATGTTCCCCTCCCTGTGTCCATGTGTTCTCATTGTTCAACTCCCACTTATGAGTGAGAATATGCAGTGTCTGGTTTTCTATTCCTGTGTTAGTTTGTTGCTGCTGCTGATGGTTTCCAGCTTCATTTATGTCCCTGCAAAGGATATGAACTCATTTTTTTATGGCTGCACAGCATTCCACAGTGTATATGTGCCACATTTTCTTTACCTAGTCTATCATTGATGGGCATTTGGGTTGGTTTCAAGTCTTTGCTATTGTAATAGTGCTGCAATAAACACTATTAAACACATGTGCATATGTCTTTGTAATAGAATGATTTATAATCCTTTGGGTATATACCCAGTAATGGGATTGCTGAGTATATGGAATTTCTGGTTCTAGATCCTTAGGAATTGCCACATTGTCTTCTACAATGGTTGAACTTATTTACACTGCCAGAGACAAAGAAGATCATTACATAGTAAAATATTGGTCATTCTACAGGAAGATACAACAATTGTAAATTATACACACACACATACACACACACACGTGCACACATCAGAACACTGAAATATGCAAAGTGAGTATTGACAGATATGAAAGAAATAATTTACAGCAACAGACTAACAGCAGAAGACTTCAATACTCCAGTTTCAATACTAAACAAAACATCCAGATAGAATTTTTTTTTGTTTTGAGACAGAGTTTAGCTCTCCTTGCCCAGGCTGGAGTGCAACGGTGCAATCTTGGCCCACTGCAACCTCTGCTCCTGGGTTCAAGCAATTCTACTGCCTCAGCTTCCCAAGCAGTTGCGATTACAGGCATACACCACCACACTGGCTAATTTTGTATTTTCAGTAGAGATGAGGTTTCTCTATGTTGGTCAGTCAGGCTGGTCTTGAACTCTTGACGGGTGATCTGCCCGCCTCAGCTTCCCAAAGTGCTCGGATTACAGCCATGAGCCATTGAACCTGGCTTCTAGATAGAAAATTAATGCAAAAACGATGGACTTGAACAACACTAAGGACCAAATGGCCTTAACAGACATCTATAAAACGTTTCATCCATAAGCAACTGAGTATACTTTCTTCTCAAGTGCACATGAAACGTTCTCCAGGATAGATCACATATTAGGTTAAAAAGATCATATGTTAGGTCAACAAATTTAAGAATATTAATATCACATTAAGTACCTTTCTCAGACACAATGGAATGAAACTAAAATACAGTAACCGTGAGAAAACAAAACTTACAAATATGTGGAAACTGAATAACACACTCTTGAACAAACACTGGCCAAAGAAAAAATCAAAAGTGAGTTTAAAAATATCTTAATGTGAGTAAAAAAAAGCTCACAGCCTACTAAAATTGATGGGATACAGCAAATACATGGAAGAAGGGAAGTTTATAGCAATAAATGCCTACATTAAGCAAGAAGAGAGATTTTGAATTAACAATTTGACTTTACAGGTCAAGAAACTAAAAAATAAAGGAAAAAAGGAAAAACAAAGTTCAAAGTTAGCAGAAGGAAGGGAATAATAAATATTCTAGCAGAAACAAATCAAATAGAGAACTAAACGACTATTGAAAAATCAGCAAAACTAAGACATGGTTTGTTGGCAAAAAAATAAACAAAATTGGCAAATCCTTAGCTACAGTAGCTAAGGAAAAAGAAGATTCAAATAAAATCAGAAATGAAAGAGAAGACATCACAATGATGCCTCACATACAAAAGGATAACAAGATAAAATTATCAACAATTTTGTGCCAACAAAATGAACAACCTGGAAGAAACAAATAAATTCCTAGAAACATATAATATGCCGCTGTTAAATCTAGAAAAAATAAATAGCCTCAACAGACCAATTACAAATAAAGAGATTGGAGTAGTAATAAAAACTCTTTTACAAAGAAAAACCCAGGACGGCCAGGTGTGGCGGCTCATGCCTGTAGTCCTAGAACTTTAGGAGGCTGACGGGAGCAGATCCCTGGAGCCCAGGAGTTTACAATAAGACTGGGCAACGTGGCAAAACCCCAAATCTATAAAAAATACAAAAATTAGCCTGGCATGGTAGCAGGCACCTGCAGTCCTAGCTACTCAGGAGGCTGAGATGGGATCACCTGAGCCTGGGAAGTTGAAGCTGCAGTGAGCAATTATCATGCCACTGCACTCTAGCCTACGTGACAGAATGAGACCCTATCTCAAAAAAGAATGAAGAAGGAGGAAGAAGATGAAGCAGAAGAAGGAGGAGGAGAGCAGGAGAAGGAGGAGGAGAGGAAGCCGCCACCACCTAGGACTACCTGGCTTTACATGGTTGAATTCCATTCAAAAGAATCAATATCAATTCTTTTCAGACAGTTCCAAAAACTAGAAGTAGATGGAATACCTAAACTCATTTTATGATCTAAACTAATTTTATGAGTCCATCATTACCCTGATATCAAGTCTAGAACATTGATGATGAACCTAGATGCAGATAAAGCCCTTAAAAAATGGTAGCAAAATGTGGCACATATACACCGTGGAATACTCCACAGCCATAAAAAATGACGAGTTTGTGTCCTTTGTAGAGATATGGATGAATTTAGAAACCATCATTCTCAGCAAACTGACACAAGAACAGAAAACCAAACACAGCATGTTTTCACTCATAGGCGGGTGATGAACAACGAGAACAACTGGGAACAGGGAAAAGAACAACACTCACAGGGTTAGATGGGGTGTGGAGGGGAGAGGAAGGGAAAGGAGAGCCAGGGGGTGGGCGGGGAGGATGGGGGAGGGATAATAACTGATATAGGCGACGGGGGCAGGGTGGGATGGAGACAGCAAACCACCATGGCATGTATGTACCTGTGCAACAATGCTGCAGGATGCAGGATGTACACATGTACCCCAGATCCCAAAGGACAATTGAAAAAAAAGTCCATCCCAGCCACTGGCTAAGGAAAGGAATTTATGTAACAATTTATAGGATTTCTTGAAGTAATCGTTCCCCTTATTATGGCAATAAAGCATGTTAAACCATCCATTTAAAAAAAAGAAGATGTTAGCAAACATAATTCAACAACACACAAAAAATATAACATTCATGACCAAGTGGGGTTATTCCCTGAATGCAATGTTGGTTTAACATATGTAAATCAGCTAATGTGATAAACCACATTAGCAGAATGAAGAATACACATGATCACCTCACTAAGTGCAGAAAAAGCCTTTTACAAAGTTTTATAAAAAATATGTATAGAAGAACATTTTCTCAACAAATAAAGCCCATTTATGAAAATGTCAAAGCTAATATTATAATTAATGGGGAAATATCCCTGCTTTTCCTCTAAGATATGGTTCAATGCAAAGATGCCCACTCTATTGAGCATAGTTCTAGGAGTTCTACCAAGAACAATCAGACAAGAGAAAGAAAGAAAAAGTGTCTAAGTTGCAGAGAAGACAGTAAAATTATCTGTATTCGAAGATGACATGTTCCTGTATGTAAAAATCCCTAAAGACACCACCAAAAAAACCTCCCAACTACAACTAATAAACAGGTTTAGAAGATAGCAGGATATAAAATCAATATACAAAAATCAATTGCATTTCTTTACATCAATAACCATCTATCTGAAAAAAAATTTTAAGTCCCATTTATGATAGTAACAAAAGGAATAAAACACGTAGGAATAATTTTAATTAAGAAAGTGAAAGATATGTACATAAAAAAGTATAACATTGACAGAAGAATGTGAAGAAGATGCAGTGAAGCAGAACGGTATGTTACAAACATGAATGAAAGAAACTAATGTTATTAAATTGTATACCACTTAAAACAATCTAACGATTCAATGCAATCCCTACCAAAATTCCAGTGGCATTTTTCACAGAAGTAAAAAAAATAAATTTTAAAATGTGTATGTAACCACAAATGACTCCAAATAGCCAAACCAATCACTAGAAAGAAAAGTACATTTGGAGTCACTGCATTTCCTAATTTCAAATTATACGTGAACAGAGAATCACAATGTGTGGGGCAAAAACAAACAAATACAAACACTTAAAAATGCAGTAGAAATAGGCAAATCCTCGAATGTCATTGGCAACTTCAGCATCCCATTAGGAATAATTGACATATTCAGCTAACAGTACATCAGTATGGATATAGTTGAACAGCAATGAAAATCAACCGGGTCTAATTGACATTTATAGAATAAATTACCGAACATCCCCAAAATATGCATTTTTATAAAATTCATCTGGAATGCCACCAAAATACACCATATTCTGGGCAATAAAATCCATATAAGTAATTCAGAGTAATTACAAAAGCATAATTGGCTTAATCAATAACGAAAAGATATTTGGAAATTTTCCAAATATTTTAAGATTAAACAGCACACGTCTAAATAACACATTGGTCAAAGAAGAAGTCCTAGGAAAAGATAAAACATATTGTAAACTACATAATTGGGAATCTAACTTATTAAAATTTGTCTGATGTATCCACTAGTGCTTAGAGGATAATATATGGCAACAAAACTATGTATTAGAAAAAGGAAGATCTTAAAGCAATAGCCTAAGCTTCCATTTGAGAAATTTAAGAAATAAAAAGCAACTTAAGCCTAAAGCATGCTGAAGAGATACAAACAAGAATAGTAGTCAACCAAGTTGAAAACAAGAAAACCATAGAAAACATGATCAGTACCAATAATTGGTCTCTGCAAATATTAACAAAAGTAATAGAACTTCAGACAGTCTAGTCAAGAAACACAGAGAGAAGACACAAATTACTGTTATCAGAAATGAAATAAAAGACTGGTGATCTCACAAGAATCAAAGTGATAATAGAGGACTATTATGAGGGACTGTGCCCATATATTCAAAAACTTAGATTAAATAGTTGTAATTCCTTGAAAAGGTGCAAACCAAAAATTTACATAAGGTGAAATAGATAATCTGTATCGGTCCATATGTATTAAATATTAATCAACAATTAATAACTTTCCAGCGAAGAAAGCATCAATCCGAGATTGTCTCACTGGTGGAGTCTATCAAATGTCTACAAAAGAAATCATACCGGCCAGGTGCGGTGGTTCATGCCTGTAATCTCAGCACTTTGGGAGGCTGAGGCGGGCAGATCACGAGATCAAGAGATCGAGACCATCCTAACCAACATGGTGAAACCCCGTCTCTACCAAAAAATACAAAAATTAGTGGAGCCTCGTGGTACCCACTTGTAATCCCAGCTACTTGGGGGGCTGAGGCCAAAGAAGCACTTGAACCTGGAGGCAGAGGTGGCAGTGAGCCAAGATTGCGCCACTGCACGCCAGCCTGGTGTCAGAGACTCCTCTCAAAAAAAAAAAAAAAAAAAAAGAAAAGAAAGAAAAAAAGAAATCATACCAATTATCCAAAAAATCAATTCCACTAAGCAGAAGCAAAGAAATAGACCCTAACTGGTTTTTGAGGCCTTTATTACTCTCATACTAAAACAGGACAAAGATATTATAAGAAAATCGGACTAAGATTTCTCATGAATGTAAACGCAAAATTCTTCAACAAAATATTAGCAATTGAATCCAACTATGTATAAAATGCATGATACTCATGATCAACTGAGGTTTTTTTCTAAGTACATAAGGCTGGTTCAACACTGAAAAATCAATTTCATTTTCTTCTCAGCCTGTTAATCCACCACATATTAAGAAGCAGAGTAGAAAATCTGTTTATATTAATAGATGCAGGAAAGGCGTTTTACACAATCTAACATCCATTTGTGGTAAAACTCACAGTAAACTAGGAATAAAGAGAAATTTTCTCAACTTAATACAGAACATTACAAAACAGTTACCAATAATATCAAATTTATTTAAAGATAAAATGGACACATACTTCCTGAAATCAAGAACAAGGCAAAGATGACCTACTTCACCAGGGATTCTCCTGCCTTAGCCTCCCGAGTAGCTGGGATTACAGGTGCACACCACCTCACTGGCTAATTTTTGTACTTTTAGTAGAGAAGGGGTTTCATCATGTTGACCAGGCTGGTCATGAACTTGTGACTTCCAGTGATCTGCCGGCCTCAGCCTCCCAAAGTGCTGGGATAGGTGTGAGCCACCATGCCAGGCCTCTTATCCTATACTTTTCTAATTGTTTTACAGTTCAACATTTTGCATTTCGTTCTGTGATCATTTTTGTGTAAAGTGTGAGGCAGGTCGACATATATTTTGTGCCTTTCCATGTTCATTTGTTCCAGCGCAGGTTTTTTTTTTTTTTTTTTTTTTTGAGACGGAGTTTCGCTCTTGTTACCCGGGCTGGAGTGCAATGGCGGGATCTCGGCTCACCGCAACCTCCGCCTCCTGGGTTCAGGCAATTCTCCTGCCTCAGCCTCCTGAGTAGCTGGGATTACAGGCACGCGCCACCATGCCCATCTAATTTTTTGTATTTTTAGTAGAGACGGGGTTTCACCATGTTGACCAGGATGGTCTCGATCTCTTGACCTCGTGATCCACCCGCCTTGGCCTCCCAAAGTGCTGGGATTACAGGCGTGAGTCACCGTGCCCAGCCTTCAGTGCAGTTTTTAGCAAAGGCTATGTTTCCTCTGCTGACTGCCTTTGAATCTCTTTCAAAAATTAGGCATATTTTTGTTAGTCTGTTTCTGGGATGTCTATTTTGTTCCACTGATCTACCTGTCCATTTCTCTGCCTATGTCACACAATCTTGATTCCTGTAACTATAAAATAATTTATAAAATTTCATATTGTATTTTTCTGGTATTTAAATTAGGGTAATACTAGATTCCTAAGATAAACTGGGAAGAGTTCTTGCCTCTTCTATTTTATAGAAGAGATTGTGTGGAATTGTAGCTAATTCTTCTGTAAATGTTTAGCAGAATTATCCAGTGTAATTATATGTAATAAAAATAGAAATAGATTTTGATTTGGGGGTTTTGTTAAATTTTGAATTCATTTCTCTTAATATTTAAATAAATATTCAAAGTATATATTTTTATTGGATGAATTGTGATGGATTCTTTAAATAACTGATCTAGTCATGTAAGTTATTAAATTTATGAGCATAGAGTTGTTCACAGTATTTATTAATATATATTTTTTATGTCTCCCAGGTCTATAATGATAGCTTTTGTCTTATTCTCAATGTTAGCAGTTTTTGTCTTACATTTTTCTTTGTCATTCTTGCTATAGAGTTTTGTAAATTTCATCTGTCTCTTTAAGAAATCAAAGGAACTTTGTTAGATCCCTTTACTCTTTTTCTTTCAACTTCATTGATCTATTTTTTCAAAAAGAGTTACATTTTAGAATTAATACATAAATTTGCACTTCTTTGTTATGATTATGAATATGATTATTGTAAGATGGGATCTTGCTATGTTTTCCAGGATGGAGTGGAGTGGCTACTAATAGGCACAATTATAGTGCACTATAACCTTAAACTCCTGGACTCAAATGATCCTCCTGTCTCAACCTCCTGAGTAGCTAGGATTACAGGCACATGCCACCACACTGGGCTGATTTTTGCTATTACACATATTTTCATTCTTCTGGGTGTTTTGTGTTTATTTTGTTGTTTCTTTTCTTTCTTTCTTTTTTTTTTTTTTTTTTTTTTGAAGAGACACTTCAGAGCTCTATTTGAATTTTTTCTTTTTTCTAATAATGAGTGGCCATTTAGTATTTATACATTTCCGTCTCAAAATTTTTTAGTTGTGTCTCAGAAATTTTGCTATATATATATATTTTTCATTTAGCTTAATGTAATTTTTAAAAATTATCTTGGGACTTCTTTATTGGCCCATTGATTACTTAGAAGTTTATTTTTAGTTTCCAAGTTGTTATAGCTTGGATGTTTCTCCCCCCCTAAACTTCATGTCGATATCTGATTTGCAATGTTGCAGGTGGGACCTAATGGAAGGTGTTGGGGTCATGGATCAGGTTACTCATGAATGGCTTGGTGTCATGGTAATTTAGCTCTGTTAGTTTCTGTGAGAGCTGATTCCGAAAAAGAGCCTGGAACCTCCCCCAGTTTCACTTGCTTCCACTCTGCTATGTGATTTCTACACATGCTGGCTCCTCTTTGACTCCACCAAGAGTGGAAGATGCCTAAAGCCCTTGCCCAAAGCAGATGTTGGCACCATGTTTCATAGACAGCCAGCAGAATCACAAGACAAATACGTTTTGTTTCTTTATAAATTGCTCAGCCTCAGGTATTCCTTTATAACAATGCCAAACAACTAAGACACAAGGTTCTGGAGATCATCCTATTATTTTTCTGCTATTGATATGCACTTTGGTTTTACTGTGGTGAAAATACACATTCTGTATGAGGCTTGATTATGGCTCAGGTCATGGGCTATCTTGGGATGTATTCCAGGAGTACTTGAAAAGATTGTGGATTCTGTTATTGCTGGTCCAACTGCCTTATAATTGTCAATTAGATATTTTGGCTGGTAATTATATAGATTTCTTCTACATGCTTGCTAATTTTCTGTGTAGGTGTTCTATCAATTTTGGGGATAGAGATTTTAAAATTTCCAACTATATTTGTGGATTTGTTTATTCTTTCAGTTCTGTTGATGCTTGCTTCTTATAACTTGCAGCTCTGTTATTTGGAATGTATATGCTTAGGATTGCCGTGTCTTCCTGGTGTATTGGCCTTTTTATCAGTGTATAATGTCCCTCTCATTTCCACACATGTAAACACACATGTGTGTGAATATGAGTCTGTACACACATATACATTACATATATTTGTTCTGAAATCTACTTTATCTGATATTAACAGTTACTCCTACTTTCCTTTGATTAATGCTTGTATTAAATGTCTTTTTTCACTCTGTTATTTTCAAGTTGTATATGTTATATTTGAAGTGAGTTTGTGAATATATAATCTCACTTCACAACATAGTTCAATATTTTAAAAATAATTCAATCTATTTTACTTGGTGCATTTAGGCCATATTTTATGTTTAATGCAACTATTCCTGTTTTAGGGCTTAAGTCTGCCATTTTATTGCTCATTTTTTGTTTCTTCTCTGTTTTTTGTTTGTTTTCTTTTTTCTACCTTTATGTAAGTTACTTGAATAATTTTTAGAATTCAATTTTGACTTATCTACATATGATTTTGGGTGTTTTTTTGTATAATCGTTTTAATATTTATCACATTATGTATACCAATTTTATGTCTAGGACACTACTCTATTAATATTGATTTACAAAATAAAGCAAACGACAGAAAGATTATCTGCCTTTATATCTGTAATTCCATTTATAATACAATTAACTATTTCCTCCACATACATTGTTGATCACATTGTTCTAAATTTTTGCTTTATCTATCAAATATAATTTAGAAAATACAAGAGGATAGAAAAGCTTATAACATTAATCTATATTTCTGGTAAGTGTCTTTCTTCTCAAACTGTCTTCATTTAAGAGAATCTTCTTTATCCCATTTTTAGGATTATATACTAACAACAGTCTCTTAATTGTCCTACATCTGATATCTTAATTTCCTTGTCATTCCTAAAGCACATTTATCATTGAGTGTAAAATTTTCCATTGGCAGGTCTCTTCCTTTAGCACATACAAAATATTGGCCCATTTCCTTCTGGTTTTATGGTTCCAGAATAGAAATCCCTGGTCCCTCTAATGTTTTTTCTTCCCCCGTATGAGTAAGGTTTTATTTTTCTCTGGCTATGTTGCTGGCTTTTCTGTGTCTTGACTCCTCCCGAGTTTACTGGCATGTTTTTCCTCATATTTCTCAAGTTACTGTTCACATAGCTTCTTGAATCTGGAGGTACATGTCTCTTGCCAGGTTTGGGAAGTTTTCGGCCATTACTTTTTGAGAAATATATCCACTCCCGCTTTCCATTTCTCTGTGATTCTGATGATATAAATGTTAGATTTTTGGTTTTAATACATCATTTTTGATGCTCTGTTTATTTTAAGTCTGTTTTCTCTCTTATTCAGGGTGTGCAGTTTATCGTTCTCTATTTTCCTATTGGTAAATTCTTTTCTCTGTGTTCTCCATTAAAATCTTGAGCACACCTATTCAGTTTTTAGTTTGTGTTTCTGTAATTTTCAGTTCTAACATGTCCATTCAGCTCTTCCTTATATCTTCTATTTCTTTTCTGATATGTTTTAACTTCTTTACTGAAACCTCTCTTTATATTTGTTTCAAGGATTGTGGTCACTGCTTATCGAAGCATTCTTATCACAGCTGATTTAAAACCTTTGTCAGTAGTTCTAACATCTCTGTCACGTCAGTGTTGTCATCTATTATCTTTATTATTTAATTAGAGATATTCTTGGTTATTGGTTTCTGAGTGATTTTCTGTTGAAACCTGAAAACCCATGTTTACATCCTGAGGCTCTGGACCTTATTTAATTCTTCGTATTAGATTACTTTCTCTGACTCCTTCTGCCAGGGAAAGGGGCATGCTGTCTCATTACTGCGAGATGGCAGTAGTACTCCACATTGTCCATTCAGCCTCACTGACATCCAAGAGAGGAGTTCCTCATTACTGCTGGGCAAGGCTGGGCGTTCCAGTTCTGCACATTATCCTCATAGATCCAGAAGTGCAGGTGGCCTCATTACTGCTGGATGCAATTAATGTCTTGACAACTGTCCACTAGGCCTTCTCTTATTACATCCCAGCAGGGAGTGAGAGCCTTGTTAATTTGGGGTTGAAGTAGAATTCCTGGCTCCTCATGTAATCCTTACTTACACTGTTGGGGGTGAGAGAGACTTTATTAATGGGTGGCAAGAATAAAAGTCCCAGCCCCCTTCTTGGTCTTCTCTGACACCACTCTGTCAGAGGCATTTGAATCAGAGCAACTCCATTTTGAATATGGACTGGGTAAAATGAGGCTGAGATCTACTGGTCTGCATTCCCAAGGGGTTAGGTATTCTAAGTCGCAGAATGACATAGGAGGTCAGCACAAGATTCAGGTTACAAAGACCTTGCTGATAAGACAGGTTGTGGTAAACGAGCTGGCCAAAACCAAGATGGCAATGAAAGTGACCTCGGGTTGTCCTCACTGCTCATTATATTCTAGTTATAATACATTAGCATGCTTAGAAACACTCCCACCAGTGGTAGGATTGTTTACAAATGCCATGGCAATGTCAGAAAGTTACCCTATATGGGCTAAAAAGGGGAGAAACCTTCAGTTCTGGATTATTCCCAGACACTCAGGAATAATCCACCCCTTCTTTAGCATATAATAAAAAAAATAGCTACAAATATTATCAGTCGAGCAGCCCAAGCTGCTGTTCCCCTTATCAAGTACCCATTCTTTATTTCTTTACTTTCTCAATAAACATGCTTTCACTTTACTCAATCCAAATTCTTTCTTGCATGAAGTCCAAGAACTCTCTCTTGGGGTTTGGATTGAGAAGGCTTTCCAGTAGCAGCTTTAGCAGTGACTTTGTATTACTTCATTATAGTTTTATGAGGGTGTGAGTGTCAACTGCCCCTTCTACCTTGATTTGTGTAGGTGGGAATGGGGCCCAGAGTTTTATCTGCAGTGTTTGACTAGAGTAGAATCGTTATTTTCTAAAAGTTTTCTATCTTTCTAGGCTGCCTCTTCTCTGGTTCTTTGATGGGAAAAAGGAAGCATTTGTTTAGGCTTGTTTTTTCTGCCACCACTGACAGTTCTGAGTGGCTGGTTTCTTCAGTTCCCACCTGAAATATATGAGGAAAAATAGAAAACAATGCTTATCATTGTGTTATTCCTCTGATCTCCAGCCCCCTAGGAAGCCTGAGATTTTCTTTTCGGTTTTCAAAGTCTTTTTGTGTTTGTTTTGTGTATAATTTTTAGGGACGTTAGATGTGCTTAGCAGGAGAAATAGGAACAGATATGCCTACCACAAAATTCTGGAAGCAAAAGTTCTTCCATGAGTTCTTTGTAAATTAAATGTCCAGAAATAATGCAGCATGACGTGTCATGGGAAGAGGTTTGCGATTCCTTTAATGCCCAGGAAATTTGATTTCAAATATGAAACAAACATGAGAGTATTTCTAAATATATGTTATGAATTTATGTCAAATTCATACAAACTTACCAAAAATGTGATTTGCTTGTATAATTTAAAACCACAATTAAAATGATGAAAATTGAGGACCTAAGAATATAAAATTGATCCTTCAAAAGCAATATTACTAGTGTTCTCACTCTGTTACCAATATAAATGTAAAAGCAAAAATATAATTTCTTAAACTAGCAAAATTTTAAAACAGTAAATTATAGAAATTTGCAGACTTAGGAAAATATTATATGTGTAATGAATTTGTATCTAATACATAGTAAACAGAAAGGAAGTTTTGTTATGACTTTTAGTAAAAACAAATGTTTTCAATTATTATTTTGGAGAAAAAACATATTTTCCAACAGAATATCATTTTAATTCCACATTAAATGAATTAATCATGGTCAGTTTGCTGATTTTTCTGATTGTCTTAATGTGAATATGTTAAGTTCTTATAAATAAATTACATGCAGTGTATGCAATGACTGTTCACATAACTTTTTGAAAAATAAATTTATTTGATTCATGGAGACTGGGATTTACCTGATGGTGTACACCGACTGGGCATAGTGACCTCATTGTTGCAGGCAGGTTTCATTCTGAAGCAAACGTTCACATGAGAGTGTCTATTACACCTTGATAAATTACTTTTCATAGTTTTACCTTAATCATGGTACTGTTTTGCTCATTTATGTTTTGCGTAACAAAAATACATTTCTCAAAAGTGTAAGATGCTCAGGACTACTCATGGCTACACTGAGGCAGTGATAGTTTCTATTATCAGCTTTATAGAACGTTTCTTAAAAATGTCAATTTAGTGTCATTTTTCTTCAAGAAGTTTTTTTCATTTTGTAATGAATTCAGCAGCAGAAAAAAATGATGTGAATTTACAAAATATCTGAGCTAAATTGGCATCAATTTTTCATGAGTATTTACATTATGGAGATTCTGAATATGTCATTTTACCCCCTCTTAAAATGTTTTAGCAATGCGATTAACTGTAAACATTAATGATTTAATAGTCATTGTCCTGATGATGCAGTAATGTAGCTTAATCTTAAAAGTCAGCATTCCGCCGGGAAGTTTCTAAATCCTTCCTCCTCTTCACCCACCTTTTCTTTCTGCAGGCTACTTTTGGCCATCTTTCAAAGCCCTGAAGTTGGTATTTCGACATATTTTTACTGGGTGCTTATCTCTGTTATGGCAACAATCGCACTTGTGTAGCCATATCTGGTTATTTGTTGGTCCCCTACCCTAAACAGGGATTGGGATTTCTTGAGAGTAAGGACTGAGTATTCTAAGCCATATTTATTTCTGCAAATCTGTTCCTGTCATTTACCTAATCCTCACTGGGTACAAAAGAGAGGCTGGTTATTAGAAATATCATCCGGGCCGGGCACGGTGGCTCACGCCTGTAATCCCAGCACTTTGGGAGGCCGAGGCAGGTGGATCATGAGGTCAAGAGATCGAGACCATCCTGGTCAACATGGTGAAACCCCGTCTCTACTAAAATACAAAAAGTTAGCTGGGCATGGGGGCACGTGCCTGTAATCCCAGCTACTCGGGAGGCTGAGGCAGGAGAATTGCCTGAACCCAGCAGGCGGAGGTTGCCATGAGCCGAGATCCCGCCATTGCACTCCAGCCTAAGTAACAAGAGTGAAACTCCGACTCAAAAAAAGAAAAGAAAAGAAATATCATCCAGTTATCTTGCCATTTATGACAACGCCTGGGAAATGAATTAAGAAAGTTGATGTGAATTAAATGGAAATATTTATTTCTGGATATCCTATGTGCCTCAGTTAATAAAAAATACCAATTGGCTAAATTTTCTATTGAGTTTTGCAAATTGCGATGACCGTTTCTTTAAACAATCTGGTCATTATTTACAACTACCCTTATTTTAATCATACTATAATGGTTTTCACAGCATAAAATAAATTGTATATTGTTTATTTATGTCGCTTGAAAGGTATTTAGATTTTATATTCATTTATCAAATTCTAAGTATGTCATTCTAATATTGAAAATAAATCATAGCATGGTATCATATGGTTTAATGTAAAAGAACAAAATGTATAGTTTAGAAATAAATGTTATAGTCATGATCTCCAGATGGACTCATATGAGGGCATTTACCTTCTATTACATAAATTAATAATAACATGTTATCTTTAATTTTTGTCTGAAGTGTGAAAGATGTGCAGATATAGAATAAACAGACAATTTAATTTCATATCATTAAGAATTAGTTTTCAAAACTCTGCTTCAGTGCTGCCTATGCAATCAGTCTTATAAAAAATGGAAAAAGTTAAGAAATTACTCATAAGTTAGGAATGGGCTTTCACAATGAGATATCTCAAGAACAAAAAGTAATTTCAATATGAACATTGCAATTTCCATAACAGTGAGACTTCTGCTAAGGTGCATGCTGTTATGGTAAAAAACAAAAAAAGGTTTTGAAGGAAATCAATTTTTGTGCTTATAATTTTCATTATGTGTGATATAATTAAAAGGATCATAATGCAGCTAGATCTGTATGGAGGAAATGCCTACAGATAAGGCATTCATCAGAAAATGTAAGGACTTAAGTTCAACAGAGAGACTCAGGAAATTATTGAAGTTGGTACTGATATTAAATTCTCATAGAAATAAAACATTCAAAGTCTGTAGTAAGGAAATTATTAAATAACTCATGAACTACTTTATTTTTCTATCTTTCCTAGCTCTTTAATAAATTTATGTACATATTCCAATATTTTATCTTGTACATAGATGCAATATCGGAAAAATAGCATTTTGGCATCAATGAATCTTTTCAGAAACTGCAAAAATATTAAATTTTATGCTTATAATGGTTAAACATCTGAAATGTGGATTAAAAGTTGCTTGTATCTGGCCCTGCCTGACTTCTCTGGGGACACTTGTCTTCTACACCCCACACTACCTTCTTCGACATTCTTTTTAGCATGTGGGTAGAGAAAAGTATGATGTAAGGCTTAGAAGCAGAACATCTGGAGACAAGCTTATTGGTTTTGTATTTTTGGTTGATCTCGAGAGAATTAATTAAGTCTTCCACGTTAACTGTACTGTCTCTTTCATTTGTTGAATATTTTATTGAGATAATTGTACATTCCCATGAAGTCCTAAGAAACAATACAGAGAAATTCCATGAATACATTGTTCAGGTCCCTCCAATGGTGATGTATTATGAAACTACAGTATAATATCACAACCAGGACAAGAACATTGATAAAATCCACCTATCAGATTCATATTTTCCCAGACTTATTTACTTATTTTTATATATTTGTATGTATTTCTTTATTCTATAGTCTTATGACAGGCATAGGTTTTTGTAATTGCCTCATAGTTAAAATATTGAACAGATTCATTATGCAATAACTCCTCATGTAGGCCTTTAACAACCACACTGGCTTGCCTTCTTCCCCCACTTCTGCACCTAACTTTTTTTTTTTTTTTTTTTTGAGTCAGAGTTTCGCTCTTGTTACCCAGGCTGGAGTGCAATGGCGCAATCTCGGCTCACTGCAACCTCCATCTCCTGGGTTCAGGCAATTCTCCTTCCTCAGCCTCCTGAGTAGCTGGGATTACAGGCACATGCCACCACACTCAGCTAGTTTTTTATATTTTTAGTAGAGATGGGGTTTCACCATGTTGACCAGGATGGTCTCAATCTCTTGACCTCGTGATCCACCCGCCTCGGCCTCCCAAAGTGCTGGGATTACAGGCGTGAGCCACCGCGCCCGGCCCTGTACCTAACTTTTAACAAATACCAATATATTTACCATTTCCAAAATATTATTTTTCAAAAATGTTATAGTCATGTAATACGTAAACTTTTGTGATTGGCTTCAGCATTATTATCTGGGGATTCATTCTGATTGTTACACTTATACTGTTTGTTTTTTAAAAATTGCTGCGTAGATACTCACCGTGTGTTTATACCAAAGTTTGATGAACCTCTCACTCATTGATAGACACTTGCACTATTTCCAACATTGAGCTCTTACAAATAAAACTACTACAAACATATATGCTCATGTTTCTATGTGAACATAAGTTTTTACTTCTCTTGAATAAATGTCTAGGAGTGTATTTAGTAGGCTGGACTATACAATAATCACATATCTACATTTATGAGAAACTGCCAAACTTTTCTAGACTGGCTGCACCATTTTACACTTCCAGCAGTGAGAGACAGACTAACCAATTCCTCATCCTTACCAGAATCAGGGGCATTACTATTTTTTTTTTAATTTTCAAAATTCAGATTACCTTGTAGAGATATCTCATTGAGGTTTTTGTTTGCATTTCTTTATGGAATATAATATGGAACATCCTTTAATACACTTATTTGTATTTTATATTCTCTCATTTTCCAATTTGTTCTCTTACTGTTAGGTTTTGAATGTTTTTTCTTAAATGTATATTCACACATGAGTTATTTAATACAAATATAATTTGGAAAAAACTCTAACTCTCTAATTTGATATTCCAACCTTTTAATGGATCTATTACAGAGCAAAAGTCTATCATTATGATGAAGTCCAATTTATCCTTTTGATCTTTTATAGCTCGTGCCTAAATTGTGAAGATTTTATTCTATGTCTTTTTCCCCTGAAAGTTGTATAGTTTTAAATGTTGTGTTTAATTTCAAGATCCATTTTGAATTTATTTTGATATGAGTTTTATGTGAAAGTTTATTTTATTTTTATATATAATGTCTAAATGTTATGCCACCCTTTATTAAATTTTTGCTTCTCTATCAAAAATTATTTTGCCATATTTGCGTGGGTCTTTTCCTGTAAATATTCCCCCCATTTGCAGTTTTATTTGTGACAGTTACAGTTACCTGTGGTCAATAACTGCCTTAATTTGTTTTTTGTTGCTTAGAAAATGGCACTTAAAACTAGTAATTTATAAAAAACAAAATTCATTTCTTACAGTTCTGGAGGCTGGGAAGTCCAAGTTCAAATGATGGCATCTGGTGATGGCCTTCTTGTTGGTGGGTACTCTATGCAGAATTGTAAGGTAGCACAGGGATTTATCGCATGGTGAGGGGCTGAAGTGCTAGCTAAGGTTTCTCTTCCACTTCTTATAAAGCCACTAGTCCCACTCGTGTTATAACCCTTTATTCCACTAACCAGTTAATACATTCATCCATAAATGAAAGTTCATAAGGGAAGAAACCTCAGGGCCTAATCACCTCTTAAAGGCCCCAGTTTTTAATACTGCCACACTAGGAATTAAGTTATAACATTAGTTTTCCAGGGGACAAATAAGAATCACAGTCTAAAACTAGTAAGCTATTTTGAGACAGCGTGCAATTTCACATCAGTTTTACTATACTATGTTGTTAAAATTATTCTATTTTATTATTGCCAGCATCTTACTGTATCATTTATAAATTAAATTTCATCATAAGTAGAATGAAATTTAATTTGTAAACTAGGTACAGTATATAAATAAACTATAATAAAAGTGATGTGTGTGTGCTCATTCTCACACAATGTCTTTATATATTTTATAGAGAGATATTTTATGCAGCAATATAAAAATAAATTTTTATATATTTTTATATGTAAAAACATAGTAACAATGTTCAGTATTCAGTTTTGGGCAGCCACTGAAATTCTTAGAATGCATCCTCATAAATAAGGGGAGGACCACTGTATTTTGTGTTCTCTTCCATTGATCTACTTGTTCCCGCATAAATAAGGGGAGGACCACTGTATTTTGTGTTCTCTTCCATTGATCTACTTGTTCCCGCATAAATAAGGGGAGGACCACTGTATTTTGTATTCTCGTCCATTGATCTACTTGTTCGTTCTTCCATTAACAGGTGTGTGGGTCACTGTAAGCGTACAGTAAGTCCTGATGTCAGATTGAGTTCCGCTCCCACTTTATGCTTCATTGTCCAGTCATTTTAATGCCTTTAGTTTTTTTTCTCCATACAAATTTTAGAATAATTTTGACTATGTCTATGAAAAACCTTAAATTGTGATATAAGTTGTTTTAAACTTGTAGGTCAATTGAGAAATAATTAGCACATTTGGTATGTTGACTCTTCCAACACAAAAACAACAGCAGCAACTGTTGGGGGATTCACGAGACCGAAGAGACTGCTGAGGATGCAGATGGATTTATTTTGGGTGCACACTGGCTCGGCTCAGATTCAGATCCAAAATGGCTGAGCACCAGACAAAGGAGACAGGCTCCCTTTATGCTCATAAGAGTGCAAAAACATGAAGTAGGATGCAGGTTTACAGAACCAGGCACAAAGGCAGGTAATCATCCTTGACATGTCTTTTGACATGTCTTACATCTTGAAAAACATGTTTACAACTCGAGCTTATCTGCATTGTGGGCTTGCAGCTGCTCTCACAAGAAAACAAGAACTTACAGAACTTACAAGGAATGTGGGGAATAGATAAAGTTAATAGTTTGTAGAGAAAGGCAGTTCAAATTACTTTTTTAACTTGGGTTCTGGTGGGGGACTTCCTTACAAGCAGCAGTCTGCTAACTAAAGTTATTACAATCCCTTATTATGTTGGTTTTATTAATTTTTATTATTTTCCCTCTTCATCCCCCCCCCAGCATGTTTTATATAAGTAATACCTTTAATAGAACATGTAACTATTTATAATAGAAAGCATCACTAGACTATGTGCCTAAAATAATTTTTTTTTATTTGTATGAAGGGGAATGTCTGGGTAGAATGGATATCTAATTGTTTTATGGGTAGACTGCACTTCAATTTTGCTGAGATGTCATTGTACATCCGCTCTAGGGTAATAGAGGATAGACGTCCTCCTGAAGCTGGTGGTTGTTGCGTATTAATATATTCAGTCAGGTGTGGAGCTGGTAGCTTTTCTTTTGTCTCAGCTCCTGATGGCTCCTTTGCAACTGTGCCTGTCTTAGGTTGTCCTTTTCTTGAGGAATCTTACCTGTCTTTGGCTAACCAGCCATCTGTTAGGGGCCAAACAGGGCGACATGATGACCACGATGCTGAGGAGGGCCAGCTGGCCCTTTCTTGAAGCTGATTAGTAGCTCGTTGAAAGTTCTAGGTTGACTCATCTCTAAGTTATACTGGTGGGTGGGCCACTTGAGCAGAAAAGACACAGTTAGGTCTTTGCTCCTCCATGTTCATGAGTGGAAGAGCTAGTAAGATGTGGTCAGAATAATTTAACCAGTCATTCTAGTTCCTATTTCTAATTTGAGCTAAGGGAAGGATTTACATAAGCCCAATGAAAGCATCACTTCGGGTAACTCATAATGGGGTGATGAATTTTCTTCCTGAGGCACAGGTTGATATTAATATAACACCATTATTTAGGAGTTAGTATGTCTAGCCACTGTTGTTTCTATTGTTGACTGTATGCTTCTGAAGAAGAGGGAGGACACACAGAAGTATTAGGCAACCACCTAAAAGAAGTACAAATCCTCCTATTAGAGTTTTAAACCCACGGAAGGATGAAAACCAGCCTCCAAAGAGGGACTCTAGAGACCATCCAGATTTCCAAGTTTGAACCAGGACATGAGCTCACTTTTGCCTTTTTGCAGTTATCTCCATGACAGCATTCCCATTTTCATCAATTTCTGGGCAGCTATTAGTCAGGCTGAACTTTCCACATACTCCTCCCTCCTGGGCAAGGAGATAGTCTAAAGCTGGTCTATTCTGGTAAACAGCATTTTTTGACTTTGTAGATTGCTGGGCCAATAGATCTAAAGCACTTGCTTTCGTTATAATTATTTCAAGTACCGTTTGCAGTCTTATGATGCTATTAAGCATGTAAATAGGGGTACAGTATCCCCAGGACCCATCTTGTACTCAGGTTGCCAGCCCATAATATTGAATTATTCTTTTAGGGGGCCAATCAGTGTCTTTCCAATCTCCTATTTTTATGTCCTCCTTTGCTGTTTACATCCCTTTTGTTTCTTTCATTGATTTCTTTATAAATGGGGTAACCTAAAGTTTCCCCTAGTTGCAGTGGCAGTAAGAAGAAAGAGCATCTGATTGTCCTTAGTATTCAGGCCCCCAACCAACTGGTAGGTAACTTCCGATAAGCTCGTTGCACACAGATCCAATAAAGGCCAGAGGGTGCTTGCCAGCTATTGGTGCTTTAAGTCGATACCAGGAATTATTTAAAGAAGAGAAGCAAGAAATGGGTTGTAGTGAGAAAATCTGGTGGTAATTTTATGTTGCTAGTTTTTGTTGCACCATAGAGTTTTTCCTATTGCTTCATTATAATATTGAGGCCCTAAGCAATCCAGTTCTCCTGCTGCGTTAGTGAAGGTTCTTCCCTAGCATGCAATGCATTACCTCCCAAGGACAGAAATTTTTAAAAGCCAAATACTTGAGCGTTTTGGCATTGGCTCAGGGGAGGTGAGAGTTAGGGTAAAGTGTTCTTAGGGCATTAACTCCTTTGCTTCCCATAGCCATTGATCTCCTATATTAGTCCCCCCACAAACGTAACAGGTAGAGACACCTAGATTGCTGGCTATATTTTCAGCCAGTTGAGCAAACAGCTTACTGGCTAGCGGAGGGGTTCAGGTAACTCTTGGTTGGTGTTTTTATAAGTTTTATAGAATGACTTAAAAACGTGGAACTGTTGAACTGATTGGATCTGAGTTCTTTTGATCTATATATACAGGTCTAAAGGCACCAGTGGGGGCACAGATTAGGAGTGAAATAACAGACTCTGGATCTAATGGTATCTGGGTAAGCATGACTGATTCCCATAATTGTAGGTTAGTGGACCATGTCATGCAGTCCCAGCAAGATGTTATTAGAGGCTTGGTGTGGCAAACAGAAGGTGCACAGGTATTTCTGTGGCAATAGTACTTTTCTGAAACGAAGATGTTGTGAAAGATGGAACCCACAGATATTAAACCAGCAAATATCAAAGTATCTGAATACGACTCCTCTATGGGAGGAAGGAACTTTGGTTTTGTTGGTTATTTCCTGGATCACAAATTGAATAGGTTGTTTTGTACAAGTACAAGTACAAGTTCCCAAATGGGTTCCTATACATTCATAATATGTTTGATACAATAGAGTTCTAACTACTGTGTTCTCTCTTCAGGTAGTATGCCTACAGTGGGGACGTCCTTCTATGGGTACCCCTTCCTCCTGCACAGACACAGGACTACCAACAGCAAAGGAAAAATAACATCCTTATATCCAGCAGGGGCAGAATAATTCTGGATGAGTTGAGTGGACCTTCTAATTTATGAAGCTTCTGTCTAATATCACCCTGTGCTTGGCTGAAAAAGCCGTATTTACCATGCACTGATTTTCAGCAGCCTCTGAGTCAAACAGGGTATACAGCCAGTATGCCTCACAGAGCCTCTCATAAAACTCTCTTGGACTTTCATCAGGCTTTGGGCGAATCTCTGAAATCTTCCCTACGTTCATTGCCTTTTTCCTTCTTGCCTTTACTCTGTTTAGGAGTGCCTCCCAATATTCTCATAGGCGTCATAACTCTTCTGCCTCACTGGAGTCCCATTGGGGATCTATCACTGGGTATTGATCCTCAGCATGTCATCAGACATCATTTGTTCCTGCTGGAGCATTACTCTCTAGACACCAGAGGGTGGCTTGGGTTACCCTGTGCCACTCCTCTGTGTTAAGCTACGTTAACAGTAGCTTCTGGCAGTCTGCCTGTGTGGGGTGGTGGGTTAAAAACATGGAGTCTGAAGGGGTGTAGAAGAAGGGGACTTTTAACCTGGGAGGAACCCCCACCTTCTCTAAGACCCCAGGCCAATGAATGGAGTTCCTTACAACTTCTGCTGGAGTGATTGTCTCTTTGTTTCTTTACGTGCCCGTGAAATTTAAACATAAACCGTTAAATCTCCCGGATGGAGAGAGATGGAAGGGGGGCATGGCGCTGGCAAGTTCTTGCCCTTAAAATGACGCCCCCTTGTGGACCCGGAAAGAGAACACCTTCCCTCAGTCTCTTTCAGGTACTTTCACTTGCCTCCATCAACCCTTCTGGGTCAGACCACTGGTCACTCCCTGGGAGTTGATCAGGCTCCACTTCTGCTCTCTCAGGACAGACTTCTCTTGCCCTTTTCCTTTTGGCCTTTAACGTCTTACCATGGTTCCTAAAGGGGGCTGATCTTCCCAGTTCCGTTGCACTGTCAGAAGAGGGCACTGGGACTCTGAAGAGCCGATCTCCCTCTCGGGCAGAAATCTTCTGGTTGGTGCCTAGGGTCTGGGATCTCCCTCCGCCTGGGGTCCCAGCCCCACAGTCAAAGGAGACAGCAAGCCTGCCTTCCGATCCTGGATGAGCCCCCAGAAATGTTGTGGGATGCAAGAGACCGAAGAGACCCTTGAAGATGAAGAAGGGTTTATTTTGGGTGCATACCGGGTCAGCTCACATTTGGATCCGAAATGGCTGAGCGCCAGACAAAGGAGTCAGGCTCCTTTTACGCTCATCAGGGCATGAAAACATCAAGCAGGATGCAGGTTTACAGAAGCAGGCACAAAGGCAGGTAATCCTCCTTGGCATGTCTTGTGACATGTCTTACATCTTGAAAAGGATGTCCACACCTCGAGCTTATCTGCATTGTGGCCTTGCAGCTGCTCTCCTGAGAAAACAGGAACTTACAGAACTTACAAGGGATGTGGAGAATAGAGAATAGATAAGGTTAATGGTTTGTAGAGAAAGACAGTTAAAATTTCTTTTTTAACTTGAGTTCTGGAGGGGGCTTCCTTACAAGCAGCTAACTAAAGTTATTATGACCCCTTATTATATCGGTTTTATTAATTTTTATTCTTTTCCCTCTTCACAACAACATAAAAGTGTATTTCCATTTATTTATGTCTTTTGTAGTTTTTTATGCGCATTCTTTACATGCTTTGTTCATTTTATACTGAAGTAGTTTATTAATTTTAGGGTGATTGTGGAGGATAATGAGATTTTAATTTTGGTTTCCGCATGTTCATTATTTGTATATAGAAATGTGGTTAATGTTTTGTTAATCTTGTGTCATACGATGCTGTTGAACTCATTTTGTAGCTAAAGTAATTTTTTTGTAGATTCTTTGAAATTTTCTACACGGACAACTGTGTCATCTTTAAATACAGTTTTATTTTATCCTTTCCAATCTGTATTTTTTTCCCTTATCTTATTGCATATCTTCAACTTTCTGTAGTGTGTCGATGTATGTTGCTTTGACATTGCTTTCATTAGGAAAGATTTCAGTCCTTAGCCATTAAGTATGGCATTTTCTGTATATTTTTAAATTAAATGATCTTATCAAGCTGAGGTAATTTTCTTCTGTTTTTAAGTAGCTGAGAATATTTATCATGAACAGGTGTTGGATTTTATCAAATTATCTTCTGTGTCAGTTGCGATGGTCATATAATTTTTCCTCTTTAGCATATCGATAGGAAAAATATTGCTTAGTTTTTAAATGCTAAATAACTAGTATACATTTTGAATAAACTTCGCTTGGTCATAAGGCAGATTTTTTAATACATTGCTGGATTTAATTTGCTCATGTTTTGTTGAGGAATTTTGCACATAAGTTGATGTGAGACTCTCTTTTTTTCTGTTCTCTCTTGTATTATCTTTGACAAGTTTTCATATCTTTAAAGTTTTGGCTTTATAAAATAAATAGCAAGTGCCTTCTTTGCTTCTGTTTGATTAAACAGATTGTTTAAAATTGTTGTTTTCCTCAAACTTTTGATAGAATACTCCTGAGAAACCATCTGGAGCTGAGGATTTCTCTATCAGAGACTTTCTGTGTTAAAATTCTTATAGGGCCATAAGACTATCTAGTTCATCTGGTTGAGTTTTGGTATTTGATGGCTTTCTAGGAATTGTTCTTTTTTTTCTGAGTTCATTAATTTATGGGCTTAAAGGTGGCATAATAAACCCCTATTATTTTAATGTAAAGAATATAAAATAATACTTTTTCCTTTCATTTCGCACATTTGTGACTTGCATCTTTTAAAATTTTTTTCAGTCTTTCCAGAACCAGCAAGAACCAGCTATAACAATTCTTTTATAGGACAGGGTTTTTGTCACATTTATTTTTCTCTAGTGTTTTTATATTTTAAGTTTCACTGATTTCTACTTTTACTTTTTTAATGCTTGTTTTGGGTTTATTTTGCTCTCTTTTTTATTTTAGATCTTTGAGAAATAAGCTTATATCATTGATATGAGTTTTACTCTTTTAAAGTACAAATTTAGATATGAATCTTTCTTCTTTTTTTAAAGTACAAATTTAGAGCTATAAATTTAAACTTCACTCTCAGCTCTACTTCATTAGTATGTCAAACATTTTGGTATGTTTGATATGGTATATTTTATTATCTATTTTAGTTCAGTTTAATATACTTTTTGTTTACCTTGAGAATTATTGACACCAAAATTATTTTAAAATATACTTTTTTTTAGAGATTTTTCTGTTTTATGTTATTAATTTCTAGTTTGACTCTGTTATAATAACACACTCTGTATAATGCCAATTCTTTGAAAGCTGTTGAATTTTGTATAGTGACCCAAGATTTGGTCTATTATGGTGAATGTTCCATGTATGCTTGAAAATAAATGTGTATTCTGCTATTGTTGGGTAGAGCATTCTGTTAATGTGTTAGATAAATTTGGTTGATTGTGTGTTTTTAAATTTTCTGTATCCTTGCTGATATTCTGTCTAGTAGGTCCATCAACTGCTTGTGAAGTTACTGAATATTCAATGATATTTATATAGTTGTTTATTATGTTATTATTGTTGTTATTATTACTGTTATTTTATGTCAAGTACAAGAATGAGTCCAGTACATTAACTATTTTGAAAACAGACATATCTATATTTATAGTGTTCTCATATATTGCATTTTTTATTCTTTTAATGCTTATTTTATTCCATATTTGCTCATGGAAATTTTTTTATATTGATGCAAAGATTATTTTGCTTGAATTTTTTGTTTTATGGCATTATAAAATAGCCTAGATTATTTTGTATGTATTCTTGTCTCAGATTGATTATATGTCATGCCTCAAATGTCATGACTTTTAATTGCAGACTTCACTAGTTATACATTAAAACTGTTATTTTAGTAACTGGGTTACCTTGAGAAATTTGCTTCACTACATGAGTGGTTAAATTAAGCTAATTTTCTGTCTTAGTTAAGCTAATATAATATGCCCCATCTTGCTTTGTTGTAGGAACTAAATAAAATGTAAAATATAGTAAGTCCTGGTAGAATCCTTAATACTTAATCCACATCTAAAACATGTTATATCTTTTACCTTTCTTCTGTCTCAGAGATAAGTATATAGATAATTAATTACAAGAATCAGTGTGGCGAGTTTGTTACTAGTGTTTTAATTGTCCTTTTGTACCAATAATTATTTAGAAAAATGATATATTCAACTTATTTAAAAATAATTTCTGAGGTACCTTCATTTTATTCTTTCTCTGTCTGAATTCAGATAAGTAAGTACATGATGAATGGTGTCTGCATGCACTAAACATAATGCGCCATTAATCTTGGAGTCTGCTGGGTTATAAGTGCTGTGTCAATATATCAAACTCTCACCTCCATCTGCCCATCAGAATGTATTACACACCTCACAGAACTTAAGACAGGAAACCAATATCAACTGACGGTATCAGGGCATCTGTAATGTCTGACATAATTCTTTCTCTGCCACATAATTATGTTAGGATTCATTTTTATCCCTTTCTTGGGGCTTAATGAATGGCAAATAACTGCTACTTCAAATACAGCTTATGAGTTGTTTATTTATTTGGATTTCAAAATAATATGGATCAAAATTTATTCACTAAAAATAAATTTCTAAGTAGAAAATCATTACTTATCATATTGGTAGTTGGCTTTTTTGAATTTCTGTTGTAAGCCCCATAGAACAACTACACTTTAAAAGAATAAAAGAGAAAGAGATAAAAAGAAGAGAGGAGAGAGGGGAGGACAGAACAAAAAGAACATAATAGAAGAGAAAGGCTCATGAGAATGAGCAAAAAACTGTATTGGTTTTATTGGACCAAGATTTCCATCTACCTCCTAGTGTACTCAGTCATGTGAATGGTACAGGGTAGCAGAAGAAATGTGGTAAAGACATCAAAATAATAGGTTAGAAGTCACAGATGCTTCGTAACAGAGAACATAGCAAAGGGCAAATTTGCTTTCTCCATCTCTCTCTATCTTTGTGCTTCTAGTCCTGGTCCAAGACTGTCAATACAGTTTAAAGTAGGTTAACAGGGAGAGAATAATGCCAGCATGGTTTCAGAATAATGTGGAATGGTATATAGCAGATTAGCTGGAGAATGTTGAAGACCTGAAAATAAGACAGGATTGCACGTGTAAATGAAGTGAGAAGTGCTGACAAAAGCAGCAACGAGCAATGACTATAGAAGAGATACAAAGAACAGGAACAGGCGTTTCTTAAAAGGAGACATACATGCAGCCAACAAGCATATGAAGGAAAAGCCAACATCACTCATCATTAGAGAAATGCAGATGAAAACCACCATGAGATACCTTCACACACAAGTCAGAATAGTTATTATTAAAAAGTTAAAAAAAAAAAAACAGATACTGGTGAGGTTGTGGAGAAAAAGCAATGTTTTTACACAGTTGGTGGGAGTGTAAATTAGTTCAGCCATTGTGGAAGACAGTGTGGCAATTCCTCAAAAATCTAAAGACAGAAATATCCTTTAACTCAGCAATTGCATACTGGTTATATACCCAAAGGAACATAAATCTTTCTATTATAAAGCCACATGTGTGTGTATGTCCATTGCAGCACTTTGCACAATAGCAATACATGGAATCAACCCAAAGGCCCATCAGTGATCATCTGGATAAAGAAAATATGGTGCATATATGCCATGGAACATTATGCAACCACAATAAATGAACAAGATGATGTCCTTTGTAGGCACATGAATGGAGCTGGAGCCCATCCTTAGCAAACTAACACAGGAACAGATAGCCACATACCACATACAGTGGGAGCTAAATGATGAGAACTCATGGACATACAGAGGAAAACAACACACTGGGGCCTATCAGAGCAGAGAGTGGGAGGAGGGAGATAATAATGAAAATGAACTAATCTGTACTAGGCTTAACATTTGGGTAATAAAATAATTGGTACAATAAACCACCATGACACACATTTACTTATGTAACAAACCTGCACATCCTGCACATGTACCCCTGAACTTCAAATAAATGTTAAAAATAAGAAAAGGTATCAGACATAGCACTAGTTCTGTAACTTCATAAGATATGCTCTGTTATGATGCCCCTTTACAAATGAAAAGAATTGTGCAGAGAACCTCAAATATAGGCATGATCGTGCAGAATTGTCTCCATTCTCCTCCTCACAACTAAAACCCTGGAAATAAAGCAAGAGGAGAACAAAGAACATTAAACAATGATTAAGAAAAAAAGAAGATGATGATGAACCCGTTTGGGACAGGATTGGAGAAACACAGCAGCAGCAGAGTCTCACATCCAACAAATATGATATAGACCCAGGATTTTCTGACCTCCAGTATAGCAGAATAAGGAGGGCAAGTAGTTTTATTCCTCTTCCGGATCAAAAAAATAAAAGTTCCACTGACAGGATCAGGCAAGCCTGGCATCATGCTGGCTAGGGGGATGCATTGGGAACCCTGATAGATATAAGAGACCAGTGGACAGATTCTCCTTCCCACTAAGCCTGAAACTCCCCTGACCCAGCAAGAGTCGGTGGGCAGAAGGGCAGCATTAGAAATGGGGATCTGCCATAGCCTTGCAAAAGGACTTGAAGGCATAGCAATAGATAATAAAAACAAATTGTATACAATGAATAGAAAATCACTAAATCCTAGACAACTCAAGAGGACAACTCAATATGCAATTGGAATCTCCAAAGGAGGGGGTGTAAATATTAGAACAAATCATGGGATTTTGTGTTTGTTTGTTTTAACTTGTCAGAAACTATTAGCCTCAGGCGGAGAAAGTATGGGAAATCAAAACTACACAGAAGTACATCACAATCTAATTGTTTAAAACCCATGATACAGAGAAAATGTGAATAACAGTCAGATTTTTTAAAAGACACATTATACTGAGGTATAAGAAAATTAAAAAAAAAACAGACTTCTCATCACAAACAATTCAAGTCAGATGACAGTGGAGGAATGTCTTTTAAATATTGAAGAAAACAAATGTCATGCCAGAATTCCATCCTCAATCACATGTCTTTCAAAAATAAATGTAAAACAAAGACTTTCTCAGGCTTATAAAAGGTTAGAGATTTTTATTACCAGGTACCTATGCTAAAACAAATACTGTAGCGAGTCTTCAAAAAAAATTATATCAAATAGAAATCTGCATGTAAACAACAAAATAGATAACACTGGAAATTATCATTACATGCATAAATATAAACTTTATTTCTAAATTCTAAAACATTTTTAAATATAATTAATCATTTAAAGGAAATAAAATAGGAATGCATCTTAAGATATATGACATGTATGAAAATGTTATGACAACGGAAGAAAGTTTTGGGAGAGAGAAACAAAAATATATCATTGCGGTATTCTACTGCAGTGTTTAAGGAAGTATACTATTGCTTGAAAATAGACTGTGTGCATGTGTACTATAAACCCCAAAGCAACCACTGAATGAACAAAACAAAAACATAATAGCTAATAAGCCGAAAAGGGAGATATGTGTAATAATAAAAAATATTTGATTAATCCAAAAAAACAAAAGAAACAAAGAAAAAGGAAACAAACAATAAATGGGAAAATGTAGCAAAATGGTAGCTCTAGATCAAATATCAATAATTGCATTGACTAAAAATTATCTAAACATCAAATTAGTATTGGAGTCTTTTATATTATATGAAAAGTATACTCCAACTATATTCTACTTGCAGAAAACCAACTTTAAATATAAAGACAAAAAGAAGTTTAAAATAGAAAGATTGAAAAACATGTGCCATTTTAACACTAAAGGAAAGCAATCTAGAATTGCTGTATTAATATGAAACAAAGTAGTTTTCAGAGAAAAGAATATTGCCAGGAATGAAGTGGGCCATTTTTTTAAACAATAAAGGAGTCAATTTATCATGAGGACTTAATGCTAAATGTTTATTCATCAAAAAATAGAGTTCAAAATATATAAATCGAAATCTGATAAAAATGGTAATAAAAAGTAAATAGATCCACAATTGTATTTGGATATTTCAGAACCGTTTTCTCAGTAATTGATATAATAAGAGAGAAAACAAATAAGAATACAGAGGAACAACAATATTAACCAACTTAACTAGTGGACAATTATCACTCTTCGCAAAAACAGAAAAATTCACGTTCTGATCAAGTCTCTGTTGAATATTTTCTTAGCCAGTATTCTAGGCAATGAAACCAAAATCTGTTTTGGTCAAGACTCTCCAGAGATACAAAACCAATAGAGCTGGAATGTATGTGTGTGTTTGTGCAAATAGAGTGGGAGAGAGAAAGAGAGTGAGACTGATTATGAGGAATTGGATTATGAGATTGTGGGTGCTTCAAGTTCCTCAACTGCAGGGCAAGTCAGCAGGCCGAAAACCCTAGAAATAATTGACGTGACAACTCAGGTCGAAAGGAAATTTGGAGGCAGAATCAATACATGTAATTCCAATCATTTGAATTATGTTTTCTGTCAACTATGAAATTGAATTAAAATTCAACAGAAGGAAGAAATCTGGATAATCCCCAATATTTGAAAACAAAATATATTTCTAAATAAAACATAAGTCTAAGAAGAAATCAAAAGAAAATAAGAAACAATCTTAACTGAATTAAAATGAAAATGTAACATATATAAATTTGTGAGAAAAGTAAAGCAGTACTTAGAAAAAAATTTATGGCGTTGAGTACCTATACTGGAAAAGAAGAATAATAAATAATATCAGTATTAACTTAAGAAATTAGAAAAATGAAGGCAAATTAAACTCCACATAAACAGCAAATGGGAAACAATAAAGACCAGAGAATAAATCAATGAAATATAAAATAAACAATTAAAAAATTGATGACAAAATAAATAAATATTTCAGAAGATAAACAATATTGTTAAAAACACATTATGAGCATAAAAGGGAGAGAGAGAGAAGAGAAAAATTTTCAACATAAAGAATCAAGAATTTTCCATCATGATAGATTTTACAGATATTAAAACAGAAATAAAGGAATGTTGTAAATAACTTTTCACCAACAAATTAGATGTGATGGACAAATCCCAAAACAATGCAAACATCCAAGACTCACTTAAAAATAAATTGATAACTTAAAATACACTATATCTATTTTTTTAAATATGTTGAATTTGTTTTTTTTTTTTTTTACTGCATTTTAGGTTTTGGGGTACATGTGCAGAACATGCAAGATAGTTGTATAGATACACACATGGCAGTGTGTTTTGCTGTCTTATTTGGCATTTCTCCCCAGGCTATTCCTCCCCAGCTCCCCCACCCCCACTGTCCCTCTCCTATTCCCCCCAATAGACCCCAGTGTGTAGTACTCCCTTCCCTGTGTCCATGTGTTCTCATTTTTCATCACCTGCCTATGAGGGAGAATATGCAGTATTTCATTTTCTGTTCTTGTGTCAGTTTCCTGAGAATGATGTTCTCCAGATTCATCCATGTCTCTACAAAAACACGAACTCATCATTTCTGATTGCTGCATAATATTCCATGGTATATGTGTGCCACATTTTCCCAATCCAGTCTATCATTGATGGGCATTTGGGTTGGTTCCAGGTCTTTGCTATTGTAAACAGTGCTGCAATGAATATTCCTGTGGATGTGTCCTTATAGTAGAACAATTTATAGTCCTTTGGATATATACCCAGTAATGGGATTGCTGGGTCAAATGGAATTTCTATTTCTAAGGCTTTGAGGAATCACCACACTGTCTTCCACAATGGTTTGAACTAATTTACACTCCCACCAACAGTGTAAAAGTGTTCCTATTTCTCCACATGCTCTCCAGCATCTGTTGTCTCCAGATTTTTTAATGATCGCCACTCTAACTGGCGGGAGATGGTATCTCAATATGGTTTTGATTTGCATTTCTCTAATGACCAGTGATGATGAGCATTTTTTCATACGTTTGTTGGCCCAATGTATGTCTTCTTTTGTAAAGTGTCTGTTCATATCCTTTGCCCATTTTTTAATGGGCTTGTTTGTTTTTTTCTTGTAAATCTGTTTGAGTTCTTTGTAAATTCTGGATATCAGCCCTTTGTCAGATGGGTAGACTGCAAAAATTTTTTCCCATTCTGTTGGTTGCCGATTCACTCTAGTGACTGTTTCTTTTGCCGTGCAGAAGCTGTGGAGTTTGATTAGGTCCCATTTGTCTATTTTGGCTTTTGATGCCAATGCTTTTGGTGTTTTGTTCATGAAGTCCTTGCCTACTCCTATGTCCTGAGTGGTTTTGCCTAGATTTCCTTCTAGGGTTTTTATGGTGTCAGGTCTTATGTTTAAGTCTTTAGTCCATCTGCAGTTAATTTTAGTGTAAGGTGTCAGGAAGGGGTCCAGTTTCTGCTTTCTGCACATGACTAGCCAGTTTTCCCAACACCATTTATTAAACAGGGAATCCTTTCCCCATTGCATGTTTTTGTCAGGTTTATCCAAGACTGTATGGTTGTAGATATGTTGTGTTGCTTCCGATGCCTTTGTTTTGTTTCATTGGTCTATATCTCTGTTTTGGTACCAGTACCATGCTGTTTTGATTACTGTAGCCTTGTAGTATAGTTTGAAGCCTGGTAGTGTGATGGCCCCCGCTGTGTTCTTTTTGCTTAGAATTTACTTGGCTATGTGGGCTCTCTTTTGGTTTCATATGAAGTTCATGGTGGTTTTTTCCAGTTCTGTGAAGAAAGTCAATGGTAACTTGATGGGGATAGTGTTGATTCTATAAATTACTTTGGGCAGTATAGCCATTTTCATGATACTGAGTCTTTCTAACCATGAACATGGAATGTTTTTCCATCTGTTTGTGTCCTCCCTTATTTCGTTGAGCAGTGGTTTGTAGTTCTCCTTGAAGAGGTCCCTTACGTTCCTTGTGAGTTGTATTCCAAGGTATTTTATTCTTTTTGTAGCAATTGTGAATGGCAGTTCGTTCTTGATTTGGCTTTCTTTAAGTCTGTTATTGGTGTAGATGAATGCTTGTGATTTTTGCACATTGATTTTATATCGTGAGACTTTGCTGAAGTTGCTTATCAGTTTCAGGAGTTTTGGGGCTGAGGCAATGGGGTCTTCTAGGTACACTCTCATGTTGTCTGCAAATAGAGACAATTTGGCTTCCAGCTTTCCTATTTGAATACCCTTTATTTCTTTTTCTTGCCTGATTGCTCTGGCTAGAACTTCTAGTACTATATAAAATAGGAGTGGTGAAAAGAGGACATCCTTGTCTAGTGCTGGATTTCAATGGTAATGCTTCCAGTTTTTACCCATTCAGTATGATATTGGTTGTTGGTTTGTCGTAAATAGCTTTTATTATTTTGAGATACATTCCATCGATACCAAGTTTATTGAGAGTTTTTAGCATAAAAAGCTGTTGAATTTTGTCAAAGGCCTTCTCTGTGTCAATTGAGATAATCTTGTGGTTTTTGTTTTTGGTTCTGTTTATGTGGTGAATTACGTTTATAGACTTGCATATGTTGAACCAGCCTTGCATCCCCGGGATGAATCCTGCTTGGTCATGATGGATAAGTTTTTTGATGTCCTGTTGCAATCGGCTTGCCAGTATTTTATTGAAGATTTTTGCATCTATGTTCATCATGGATATTGGCCTGAAGTTTTCTTTTCTTGTTGGGTCTCGGCCGGGTTTTGGTATTAGAATGATGTTGGTCTCATAAAATGATTTGGGAAGGATTCCCTCTTTTTGGATTATTTGGAATACTTTCAGAAGGAATGGTACCAGTTCCTCTTTGTGTGTCTGGTAGAATTCGGCTGTGAACCCATCTGGACCTGGGCTTTACTTGTGTGGTAGGCTCTTAATTGCTGCCTCGACTTCAAACCTTGTTGTTGGTCTATTCATAGTTTCGGCTTCCTCCTGGTTTAGTCTTGGGAGGACACAAGTGTCCAGGAATGTATCCATTTCTTCCAGGTTTACTAGTTTATGTAAATAGAGTTCTTTGTAATATTCTCTGATGATGGTTTGAATTTCTGTGGAATCTGTGGTGATTTTCCCTTTATCATTTTTTATTGCATCTATTTGGTTGTACTCTCTTTTCTTTTTCATCAGTCCAGCTAGTGGTGCATTTTGTTGATCTTTTCAAAAAACCAGCTCTTGGATTTATTGATTTTTTGAAGTGTTTTTCGTGTCTCTATCTCCTTCAGTTCTGCTCTGATCTTAGTTATTTCTTGTCTTCTGCTGGGTTTTGAGTGTTTTTTGATCTTGCTCCTCTAGCTCTTTCAAATTTTGACAATAGGGTGTCAATTTGGGATCTCTCCACTCTTCTCATATGGGCACTTATTGCTATATATTTTCCTCTGGAGACTGCTTTAAATGTGTCCCAGAGATTCTGGTATGTTGTGTCTTCGTTCTCATTGGTTTCAAAGAACTTTTTTATTTCTGTATTCATTTCATTGTTTATCCAGTCAACATTCAAGAGCCAGCTGTTCAGTTTCCATGAAGCTGTGCGGTTCTGAGTTAGTTTCTGAATTCTGAGTTCTAACTTGATTGCACTATGGTCTGAGAGACTGTTATTATGTCAGTTGTTTTGCTTTTGCTGAGGAGTGCTTTACTTTGAATTTTGTGGTCAATTTTAGAGTAGGTGTGATGTGGTGCTGAGAAGAGTGGTGTATGTTCTGTGGATTTGGGGTGAAGAGTTCTATAAATGTCTATCAGGTTTGCTTGCTCCAGGTCTGAGTTCTAGCCCTGGATATCCTTGTTAATTTTCTGTCTGGTTGATCTGTCTAATATTGACAGTGGAGTGTTAAAGTCTCCCACTATTATTGTGTGGGAGTCTAAGTCTCTTTGTAAGTCATTCAGAACTTGCCTTATGTATCTGGGTGCTCCTGTATTCGGTCAATATATATTTAGGATCGTTAGCTCTTCTTGTTTTATCAATCCTTTTACCATTATGTAATGACCTTCTTTGTCTCTTTTGATCTTTGTTGCTTTAAAGTCTATTTTATCAGAGATGAGAATTGCAATCCTGCTTTTTTTGCTCTCCATTTTCTTGGTAAATCTTCATCCATCCCTTTATTTTGAGTCTTTCTGTATCCTTGCATGTGCGATGAGTTTCCTGGATACAGCACACCGATGGGTTTTGGTTTTTTATCCAATTCGCCAGTCTGTGTCTTTTGATAGGTGCATTTAGCCCATTTATATTTAGGGTCAATATTGTTATGTGTGAATTTGATCCTGCCATTTTCATGCTAGCTGGCTGTTTTGTCCATTAGTTGATGCAGATTCTTCATTTTGTTGATGCTTTTTAGCATTTGGTGTGTTTTTGGAATGGCTGGTATTGGTTGTTCCTTTCTATGTGTAGTGCCTCTTTCAGGAGCTCTTGTAAAGCAGGCCTGGTGGTGACAAAATCTCTGAGTACTTGCTTGTTTGCAAAGGATTTTATTTTTCCTTCACTTATGAAGCTCGGTTTGGGTGGGTATTAAATTCTGGGTTGAAAGTTCTTTTCTTTTAGGGATGTTGAATATTGACCCCCACTCTCTTCTGGCTTGTAGAGTTTCTGCCAAGAGATCTGCTGTGAGTCTGATGGGCTTCCCTCTGTGGGTGACCCAACCTTTCTCTCTGGCTGCCCTTAGCATTTTCTCCTTCATTTCAACCCTGGTGATTCTGACGATTATGTGCCTTGGGGTTGCTCTTCTTGTGGAATATCTTTGTGGTGTTCTCTGTATTTCCTGGACTTGAATATTGGCCTGCCTTGCTAGGTTGGGGAAATTTTCCTGGATAATGTCCTGAAGAGTATTTTCTAGCTTGGATTTATTCTCTTTGTTGCATTCTGGTACACCTATCAAACGTAGGTTAGGTCTTTTCACATAGTCCCACATTTCTTGGAGACTTTGTTTATTACTTTTTGTGCTTTTTTTCTCTAATCTTGGTTTCTCATTTTATTTCATTGAGTTGATCTTCGACTTCTGATATTCTTTCTTCTGCTTGGTCAATTCGGCTGTTGAAACTTGTGCATGCTTTGCGAAGTTCTCATGTTGTGTTTTTCAGCTCCTTCCATTCATTCATATTCCTCTCTAAGTTATCCATTCTTGTTGTCATTTCTTCGAATCTTTTTTCAAGGTTTTTAGTTTCTTTGCTTTGATTTAGAACATGTTCTTTTAGCTCTCAGAAGTTTCTCATTACCCACCTTCTGAAGACTTATTCCGTCATTTCATCACAGTCATTCTCCGTCCAGCTTTGTTCCCTTGCTGGCGAGGAGTTTTGATCCTTTGTAGGAGGTGAGGTGTTTTGGTTTGGGGTATTTTCCTCCTTTTTGTGCTGGTTTCTTCCCATCTTTGTGGATTTATCCACCTGTCATCTGATTAGTTGCTGACTTTTTGATTGGGTATCTGAGTAGACCCCCAGATTGTTGGTGATGAAGTATTTCTGTTACTTGGTTTTCCTTCTACCAGTCTAGCCCCTCCACTGTACGACTGCTGAGGTCCACTCCAGGCCCTGCTTGTCTGGGGTACACCTGTAGCAGCTGCAGAACAGTGAGGGATGCTACCAGTTTCTTCTTCTGTTATCTTTGTTCCAGAATGATGCCTGCCAAAGGTCAGTCTGATCAGTCCTTTTTGAGGTGACTCTTTGGATATACATGGGTCAGGGAGCAGCTTGAGGAGACGGTCTGTACTTTATAGGAGCTCAAGTGCTGAGTTGTGAGCTCCGTTGTTCATTCAGGGCTTTTAGTCAGGTACGTTTAATTCTGCTGCAGCAGAACTCATAAAACCCCTTTTTTTCCTCAGATGATCTGTCTCGGAGAGTTAGGGCTTTCTTTATGAGTATCCGTTGCACTGTCCTACCCAGCTAGGAGGCAGTCTAGTCACTATTTGTCTGCTGAGGCTCTGCCCTGCTGCCATGGGCTCCGCCCTACTGTCGTGGGCTCCGTCCTGTTGCCACAGACTCCACCCTGTGGTGGAGTCTCTCTGTTGTGGCGGGTTGCCTTGGCAATGGCAGGCTGCGTCAGCAATGGGAGCGTACCTCAGTAGAGGCTGACTGCCTCAGTAATGGCAGATGTGCCTTTCTCACTGAGCTGCACCTTCCTGGGTTCAGCTGTGCCCACAGTGAAACTCTCAACCCCAAGCGTTTCGAATTGCCATTTTGTTTGTCCCTGTGGGGTGAAACCCACCGAGCCTGATCACCTGGCTCCCTGCCTCAGAGCCCTTTTGTTTTTTTTTAAGTTGGACGGTTGACTCTCTCCCAGGTGTTTTAGTTGCCTGTGGATAGGGCACCGGGATCTGTTTTATTTCCCATGCAGCAACCCACTTCACTGGTTTAAATGCCGCTTCCCAGGAATTTCCTGGTCTGGCTCACTGTCCAAGTCCCGTTTAATCAGATGGACATGCTAATCTGCCCTCCCAAATCTCAGATTACCGGTTTAACAGGGCACCTGGACCAGTGTGTTTTGTGTGGAGTGTGCAGAGTGCTGCTGCACTGCAGCACCGGCTAAAGTGGCCCCACCAGCCGAAACAGCTGTGCTGGCTTCCCATGTCTCTCCTACACCTGGGAATTTCCCCATTCTGTCGGCAAGAAAGATCTGTCTGGAAATGTGGCTTTGACTCACCCACTGTGCCTTTACTGAGAGCTGCAATCCTGAGTTGTTCTTACCGCACCATCTTGAATCAACACCAAATATACTGAATGTGTAAGTGATAAGCTTCTAATAAAGAAAACTCTACACAAAGTTGTTTCACAGGCGAGTTACATTTATACAGCTATTATACCAGTTATACACAAAACAGTCCTGAATCATAGGAAGAATGAATACTTCCAAAGTTCAACTGTGAGGTCAGTGTTATTCCAATAGAAAAATAAGGAGAAAACATAAGAATCAAAGAACTACAGATTTTAATACAGATTATTAAAATTTGTGTATATAGATTCAAAAATTCTTAAAATAAAGTTGAGCAAATGAAATCCACCTGAGTGAGATTAATCCAAGGAATGCAAGGTAGATGTAGTATTTAAGAATCAGTCAATACATTAACAGAATGGTACTGGCATAAAGCCAGACAACAGACAAAAACAACATAATGGAGAGCTCAGAAATAAATCCATACATTTATGGTCAACTGATCTTTGATAAGTGTGCCAAAAATATTCAATGGGGAAAAAATAGTCTCTTCAATAAATTGTGCTGAGAAAACCAAATATCCACATGCAGAAGAATGAAACTGGACTATTATCTCACATTGTATATAAAAACTTTCTCAAAATAGATTAAACTCTTAAATGTAAAACCCGAAACAGCAAAACTGCTAGAAGAAAACAGTAAAAAAAAATCTTGACATTGGGCCCAGCACAGGGGCTCATGTCTGTAATCCCAGCACTTTGGGATGACAAGGCAAGTGGATCACCTTGAGGTCAGGAGTTCAAGACCAGCCTGGCCAACACAGTGAAACCCCATCTCTACTAAAAGATACAAAAATTAGCTGGGCATGGTGGTGGGCACCTGTAATCCCAGCTACTCAGTGTGGAGCCTGTGGCAGGAGAATCCCTTGAACCCAGGAGGCAGAAGTTGCAGTGTACCAAGATCACGATATTGCACTCCAGCCTGGGCCACAGAGCAAGACTCCATCTCAAAAAAAAAAAAAACTTGACATTGATCTTGGCAATATTTTTTTTCAGTAAGAAACCAAACACCCAGATAACGAAAGCAGAAATAGACAAGTGAGATTACATCAAACTAGAAAGTTTCTGTACAGCAAATAAAACAACAGAGTGAAAAGACAATGCACTGAATGATTTTCTGTAAAAACAGAAAAATTCATATTCTGTTCAAGTCTATTTGAGTATTTTCTTAGATAGCCAATATTCTAGGCAATAAAACCAAAATCTGTTTTAGTCAAGGCTCTCCAGAGAAACAAAACCAATAGAGCTAGAATGTATATGTGTGTACACATGGGAGAAAATATTTGCAAATCACATATATGATAAGAGTTTAACATATATATATGGGACTCATAAAACTCAATAGCAAACAAAAAAATAACCAAGTTAAAAAGTGGACAAAGGACTTACACGGAAGTTTTTCAGGGGTTGGGGAGATTTTGGTCAAAGAACACAAAGACAGAAGGAGTAACCTTAAAAGAGTTCATGTAAGGCATAGTGACTATAGTCAGTGCACATATGTTGTATTCTTGAAAAATGCAAAGAGAGTAAGTTTTAGGTCTTCTCACCACAAAAAATGACAACTATATGAGGTAATGCATTTTTTAATTAACTAGAGTTAACCACCCCACAATGTATATGTTTTTAGAACACTATGTTGTACACAATGAATATCTATAATTTTATCTGTCAATTTAAAAAAGAAGTCTCAACAGTTAGTTACACAGCTAAAAATTTAGTACACTCCTAAATTCACTGAATCAACACAAGCAACATCTTTTATTTGAAGAAACATTCTAAGATTTATTTTTTCAATGTATGCCTCCAAAGAGCTCACTTACAGAGATTAGGTCCACTTACTGAAAGTTAAAAGCAATATCCAAGGAAGACATACAAATAGCCAAGAAATATATAAGAAGGCACTCAACATCAGTAATCACCAGAGCAATGCAAATCAAAATCACAATGAGATATCACATCACAACTGCTATTATCAAGATCAAGATAACAAGTGTTGGCAAAGATGTGGAGGAAAAGGAACCCTGTACAGTGTCTGTGGGAATGTGAGTTGGCCCAGCCATTTTTAAAAACAGTATATAGGCACCTCAACAAACTAAAAACAGAACTTCCATGTGATTCAGCAAGCCACCTTCTGAATACAGAGGCAACAGAAAAGAAATTAGGACCCCAAAGAGATATCTGCACTCTCATGTTCATTGCAGTATTATTCCCAAGAGGAATTATGTGGAAGAAAATTAAACCATTAATGGATGAATGGAAAAAGAAAATATTATTTATATATATATATATGAAGAAATACTATCTGGTCTTAAAAAAGGAAATTCTAACATCTGTAATGATGTAGATGAACCTAGAAGATATTATAATAAATTAAATGAGACAGACACAAAAGACAAATACTGTATCATCTCACAATCTGTGGAAGTGAAAATAGTCAGATTCATAGAAGCAGAGAGTAGAATGGTTGTTGCTATGGATAGCAAGGAGAAGGAAATAGGGAGATATTGATAAAAGTGTACAAAATTTCAGTTATGCAAGGCAGTGAGTTCTGGGATTTAATGTTCATCATGGTCACTAAGTTAGCAATACTTGAAATTTGCTAAGAGGTAGATCTTAGCAAATCTATGATTCTCACCACACACACACACACACACACACACACACACACACACACACACAGAGAGAGAGAGAGAGAGAGAGAGAGAGAGAGGGAGACAGAGAGAGAGAGAGAGAGAAAATGGCAACTATGTTATATGTTAATTAGTTTGATTATGGTAATCATTTCCCATGTATATCAAAACATCAGGTTGTACACCTTAAATATACACAATTTGTACTTGTCAAGTATACCTCAGTAAACTGAAAAATTAAAGAAAATGTTAAGAAAAAAGTCAATGAACCTGGGTGAGGTGGCTTATGCCTGTAATCTCAGGACTTTGGGAGACAGAAGGGGGCAGATCACCTGAGGTTAGAAGTTCGATACCAGCATGGCCAACATGGTGAAACCCCATCTCTACAAAAATACAAAAATTAGCCAGGCATGATGTCGAATGCCTGTAATCTCAGCTATTCGGGGGGCTGAGATAAGAGAATCGCTTGAACCCAGAAGGCAAAGGTTGCTTGAGCTGAGATGGCGCTATTGCTCTCCAGTCAGGGAGACTGAGCAAGATTCCATCTCAAAAGAAAAATAGAAAAAAGTCAATCAAATTCACAGTGTAAATAAACTAAAAAGAACAAAAAGATAATCTCAAGAGTTAAAGGATTTAGAGAAATCCACCATCCAATCCTGATGAAAACAAAAAAATAAAAAACATCAGAAATATATGCCTATAAGCATATCAGTTAAACCTGATGGAAAGTATCTATGCAAAAAACATCTATAGTTAACATTGTAATTAATGGTAAAAGATTAAATCATTTCCCATTGGGATACCAAACATAGCAAATATCTGTGCTTTTATGACTTCTACTCAACATTGTACTGTAGATTCTACCTGCTGCAACAAGGAAAATGGATAAAGTAAATCTAGATTGCAAGAAAAAATTAAAATTCTCTTTATTCACATATTCACAAGCAAACTTGCTAAACTGACTTGTTTGTTCTAGTAATATGACAGCAGATTCAGCAGAATTTTTTCTATAGATTATGACACACAATGGGGAAAAATAGTCTATTCAACAAGTGGTGTTGGAAAAGTCAAATATCCATATGTAGAAGAATGAAATTGTACTGTTCTCACGTCGTATACAAAAATCTACTTAAAATAAAGACTTAAATGACTTAAAGACCTCAAAATAGATTAAAAGTTTAAATGTGATACCTGCTTTTTCTACGACATCTATAGAAAAAATTCTGCTGAATCTACTATTATATTACTAGAACAAATAATTCAGTTTAGCAAGTTTGCTTAATATTTTTAATACCATGAAACTGAATATTACAAAATATTAGTGAAAAAAATTAAAGAATAACCAAATAAATGAAGAGATACAGTGTGGTTACAGATAATAAAATTCATTATTGTTATGCTGCCAGTTCTCTCAAATTGGTCTATAAATTCAGTGTAATCAGAATTAAAACCCCAGCAGCCTTCTTTGTAAAAACTGACAAGCTTATTTAAAAATTAAAATGGAAATACAAAAATAATTTTATAAAAAAGAGCAAGGTTGAAGGAGCTGCCTTTGTTATTCCAAGATTTACTTCAATGCTAAAGTAATTAAGAGAGTTTGACATTAATATAAAGCGAGGTACTAGTTCAATAGAACAGGGAAGAGGACCCAAAACATACTCACATACCTACATGTTCAGTTGATTTTTTAAGAAAGGTGCCAGGATGAATGAATGGGTATAAAGTGTAATATTTTCAACAAATGGTGCCAGAGCAATTGAATAAATAGGAATAAAAAATAAGCTTCATTTACAACATATGACATGGATTATAGCTATAAGAGTCAAAAATATAAAACTTACATTAAAAATTACAAGAAAAATTTAGTGACTTTGGATTTGGCGTATATTTTTATAACATTCAAAGCACAATCAATAAAAGAAAAAAGTACTGAAATAATAATGGATCTAAACGGGAAGACAGAAAGTCAAACTATCCATGTTCGCAGATGACATGATGCGATGTCTAGAAAATCCCATAGTCTTGGACCAAAAGCTCTTTAAACTGATAAACAACTTTAGCAAAGTCTCAGGATACAAAATCAATGTACAAAATCACTAGCATTCCTATACAACAATAGTCAACCAGAGCCTAATCAGAAATGCAATCCCATTCACAATTGCCACAAAAGACATGAAATGCCTATGAGTACAGCCAACCAGGGAGGTAAAAGTATCTCTACAAGGAAAATTCAAAACCACTACTGAAAAGAATCAGAGAAGGTCACAAATGAATGAACAAACAATCCATGCTCTTGGCTAGGAATAATCAGTATCATTAAAATGGCCGTAGTACTCAAAGCAGTTAACAGTTTAAATGCTGTTCCTATCAAACTACCAATGACATTCTTCATAGAACTAGAAAAATGTATTTTAAAATTCATATTGAAGGCTGGGTGTGGTGGCTCATGCCTGTAATCCCAGCACTTGGAGAGGCCAAGGCAGGTGGATCACCTGAGGTCAGGAGTTTGAAACCAGCCTGACCAACAGGTTTACTAGAAACGCTGTCTCTACTACAAATAGAAAAATTAGCCCAGCATGGTGGTTGTAGTCCCAGCTACTCAGGAGGCTGTGGCAGGAAGATTACTTGGACCTGGGAGGTGGAAGTTGAAGTGAGTGGAGATCACGCCACCGCACTTCAGCCTGGGCAACAGAGCCAGACTCCCTCTCAAAAAAAGAAAATCATATGGAAACTAAACAGAGCCTGAATAGCTTCAAAAAGAGCAAAATTGGAGTTATCATGTAACTCAATTTCAAACGGTACTACAGGGCTACAGTCACCCAAACTGCATAGCACTTGTACAAAAACAGATACCAAAACCAAACATCATAGAAAGCTCTGAAATAAGACTGCACACCTACAACCATCTGCTTTTCAACAAAGCTGACAAAAACAAGCAACGGGAAAAGGATTCCCTATTTAATAAATGGTACTAGGATAACTGGCTAGCTATATGCAGATTGAAACTGGATCCCTTCCTTACAACAAAAATCAACTTAAGAGAAATTAAAGACTCAAATATAAAACCTGAAACTATGAAAACCCTGGAAGGCAACCTAGGCAATAACATTAGGGGTGTAGGAACCAGCAAAGATTTAATGATGAATATGCCAAAAGCAACTGCAACAAAAGCAAAAATTGACAAATGGGATCTAATTAAACAAAAGAACTTCTGCACAGCAAAGCAAACTATCAAGAGTAAATGGACAGCCTACAGAAAGAGACAACCTATCTGCAAACTATGCGTTTGACAAAGGTCTAATATCCAGTACCTATAAGGAACTTAAACAAATTGACAAGAAATAACCACATTAAAAAGTGGGCAAAGGAAATAAACAGTTTTCAAAAGAAGATATTCATGTAACCAACAAGCATACAAAGAAAAGTTTATCATACCTGATCATTAAAGAAATTTAAATCCAAATCACAATTAGATGTCATCTCATATCAGTCAGAATGGCTATTATTTAAAAAGGCAATAAATAACAGAGGCTGGGGAGGTTGCAGAGAAAAGGGAATGCTTATCCATTGTTGATAGGGGTGTAAATTACTTCAACCATTGTAAAAAAGGCAGTGTGTCAATTCCTTAAAGAGCTAAACTCACAACTATCATTTGACCCAGAAATCCCATTACTGAGTACATGTCCAAAGGAATATAAATCATTCTATCATAAAGACACATGCATGCACATGTTCACTGCTGCACTGTTCACAATGGCAAAGACCATGGAATCAACCCAAATGCCCATCAGTGGAAGACTGGATAAATGAAATGTGGTATATATACCGTGGAATACCATGTAGCCATAAAAAAAGAATGAAATTACGTCCTTTGCAGGAACATGGATGGAGCTGGAGCCCATTATCCTTAGCAAAATAACACAGGGACCGAAAACCAAATATCACATGTTCTCACTTATAAGTGGGTGCTAAATGATGACAACACAAGGACAGATAGAGAGGAACAACACACACTGAGGCCTACCTGTAGGTAGAGAGAGGAGGAGGGGAGGAGTCAGAAAAATAACTATTAGATACTAGATCTAATACCTGGGTAACAAAACGATCTGTATAACAACCCACATGACACAAGTTTACCTATATAACAAACCTGCTCATGTACCCCTGAACCTAAAATAAAAGTTTTAACAAAATCTATAAAATCAAAGCATTCATAAGCAAAATTATTCTTGTTATTGAGACTTGATATCAATTTCTGTTGCTTTAATTTTACTCATTTATTTATAAATATTTTAAAACATAATGTATAGTGTAAGACTGTTCCTCTGCATTTGTCCATCTTCAGGATTCAAAAGAGTATTAATGGTCACCGAGTGAGACTATCCTTTTCCATATTGTAGCTGACAGTAGAGAGGTTATCTATTTTACTACCTATGACCTAATATATATCTGCCTGGAGCCTTGGTGGGAAGCTGAAGTCAAGAAGGAGCCATCACCCTTGGGGGCAGCCACCTCTTTGCAGAACCCTAGGACTCCAGCAATAGAAGTCAAGCTGGAACTTAAGGTGAGTAATCAAGATAATTTCCTGTATCTTCAAACTCCACTTCAAACATGGCCTTCACTTTCTAGTTCCAAGGAAACTGTATTCCCATACTGTGCTCTATTTTTTTAATCTTAAAATCAGTGAAACTCGTGATACCATTTCCACCTTCTACCACCACTCTCTTTTGCTGGTTTGCTTTACAACAAAACACGTTCACAAAGTTGTTTCTACGTATGTTCCCAATGCTCCTCAAATTTTTACTTGAATAAATTCCAACAGGTTTTGGCTTTCATCATTCCACAACTCATGCTTTTGCCATGTCCAAATAATATCCATGTTGTTATATACAATGTTAATTCTGGGTCATCAGCACAGGACAAAGATGATCACTCAGTTCTGGAAAGCTTTCAATGGGCAACTTTTTTCAAAACTGGAAATTCACTTTCACTCAAGACATTATGTAGGTAGCTTTCTTTTTCCCTTTTTTTGTGAGCTCCATTCTAATCTCTCTATCCTTTGTTGTTACTTCCATCGCTCAACACTAAACACTCTTTTTGAATTCTCTTTTGAGCCTACCTATACTCATTCCTTTGAGAGTCATGCCCATTTATATGCTGATTACTCTAAAATTTACATTTTCAGCTCTGACTCATACCCTCAACTCCAACTTCCCAAATCCTACTGTCAAATTGATGGCTCCTGTGTGAATCTGATAAATGCCTCAAATTTGACCAGTTGAAATAGGAGTGCCTGATATCATTCAGCAGCCTTTCTCACCAGCTTTCTCTGTTGAAGGCAAGTCCATCTTTACAGCTGCTCAATATAAACCTTAACTGTTCTTAACATCAAGTCTGGGCGATTAGAAAATCCAGTTGGTTCTATTTCAACTATGGATATAGTTGTACCTAACTGTTTAAGATCATCCTGACAATTAACTGATACAAACCACCTTAAAATCTTTTGAGTACTTTCCTCCTTTTCTCGTAACTAGCCACACCAGTTTTCATGCTTGTCCTGACCATGTTAGACAGACTCGCCTTTATAGAACATGCAAACAGCTCGGTGCAAATTTTGGGTAAGGCTATTTTTCTTGTAGTCTCCTACAAGAATTGGCAAATGTTAATTTTATGTAAATAGTACATATTTGAGATATGGCTAATTAAATATAAATCACAAACAAGGAAACTATAAAAACCCTAAAATGAGAGGTAATGCAATATTTTCTGAATCCATCTGCCCTGGGTTCATTGTGTTTTGTCTAAGCACTTGTAGCAGCAAGCATGCTATTAATATAGGGGTTAAGAAGGAATTACTTAGGTACATAGCAAGGGCATGGCAGTGCTCAGTAAGGTTTTTCTTTTTAATGAAAAGCAGCCCCAAATCATTTTCTAACACAGAGCAGCCTCCGAGCTGGGAGCTTGCATGGGTGAATACCACAGGAAAAAAGGGATAGACATTTTCAAAATGGCAGTTCCATCTTCCCTTCTCTGCCAGCCATGTGTTCTGTAAAGGAGCAGACAAGATGGTGCCAATCAACTGGAAAGACCATTTGCATAAGAAGATTAGAGTGGGATGACCAACTTTCCCCGTGCACTGTGTAGACATCATACCTTATGAAACCAATCTGTCAGCCCTGTGTAAATGAGGCACTGCCTTCTCCAACGTGCCTGTAAAATCTGCTGCGGTCCACGCTTCTTCCCTTTTTCAGAAGTCTTTCTCTCCTGCAAGGAGCTGTTCTCTTCTCCCCTTTCTTCTATTAAATTTCCACTCCTTAAACCACCCACATGTGTCCATGTCCTGAGTTCTCTCTCGGCATGTGACAACAAACCCCAGGGTATATACCCAGGACAGTGTAGCCACTTCATTATTGCATTGAATCATGTGTAAAACCACCTACTATCAGAAAGAATGCTCCTTTGAAAAAAGGAATATAGTTTTTCTTTCATTATTTTTCTAGTGCCTAGCAGATTAACTGACATGTACAAAACATTCAATAAATATTTGTTGAATTAACTGGCTCTTTGTCTATTCAATATTTCTTTCTAATCATGCAGATATAAACTGTCTGCCAAGTAACTGCTATGGCTACTTGAACAAATTTCAATATGGAGGGTTCTAAAATCTTTGTAGAGTTAACTTTGTCAACTCAGTTATTTCTGAAAGGTTTTTCAATATTTCTAAAGTTTTTAAATATGCAACATAATTTATCCCCTCTAACATACAACAAGAGCAAAAGTAAGAATTTCACTTTAAAAAGGGGTCAGTTTAATTATATAAAGTCCAATTCAAAGTATAACCTTCAGTTTTTGCAAAAATGTGTTTGCTCTAATCCCTCAAAAAAAAGGAGGTTAGGCAATTGAACAGCCTGTGAAGGTAAAAAGAGATTTTCCAGTGAGAAATATGCTAATTGACAGGCATATTTGAAAGTCTAAAATAAACTTCAAAGATCCAAGATATCCTTCATGTACAAAATTCAAAATTCCAAGAAAAAAATAGCACAACAATTAAAAAAAAAGAATAAAGAGAATATATTGTGTTTTGGAACTGACACTGAAACATATTTATGAAGAAAAAACTAAACTTACTACTTTAAGATTTTAGTCTTATTAAATCTGCCTTAAAATGTTTAAAATTATTAAAATATTTGAGAAAAATGTTGTCTTATTATTTTAAGTTGTTTATGAAAAAAAAGTAAACTAAGCCTCACTTCAAAAATATACTAGTGAGTGATGTTGGCAAAAATGGCAGAATACACAATGCCAATAGCTTCTTGCTTCATAAAGCAATAAAAATTGGCAAAAGCAATCAGAATAAATATTTTTAGAATTCTGTAGACTAATCAGCAGCTTGCAGCAAGTAGGAGAACAATTAATTAGGGAAAAAATAAAATCAGCTGATTCGAATCATAAAAAGATCAGCATATTTTGAGGTGTTTTATGTATCCTGTATATATGTATATGGGACTGTATCCCGCTCCCTAACTTGGTGGTGGCCTTGAAGAGTACATTCCACACTCCTACTATTGGATACCAGTAAAGTAAGAAGCAGAACAGATCTCATTTGCAAAAATATTGTTGTTGTTCTTTTTTTTATTTTACCTGTCTATTGGCTCCTTGAACTACCAGCTCAAAGGGTCTCCCTTTATCTCTTCTTACCCAGATCTCTCCTAATCTTATGCCCTGGGGAAAGTTTGTTTAAAATATTTAAAATATTGAGAGGTGAATATATTAGTCATTGCTGCATGTACCCATAAATAACAGTTGTAAACAACAGACAAACAAAAAAGATCTTTCCTCTAAGTCTGTTTTATGAGAGTCTTTGAAGAATGAGTTTTGATGTATTCCAACATACTTCTGATAATTTCTAAGCCAGGTACCTGCTAAGGGCTGTGTGCATGTTCAGGAAAGATAGAAAAAATCTGTAACCTGTTGCTTCTGGCTGATCTAGCCAGACTCTGACTGAGCTAGCAGAAAATGGAACCCGAGGAAGAACGGAAAGCTCCCTGACTAAATGTCGAAGGGAAAACTCAAAAATCCACACAACCCATCTGTGAAATGTTCAATCACTAGCTCACCAATAAGATAAGATAATGGAACAGAGACTTTAGTGGCTACACACAATAAAAAACACACACTTTAAAAACGTAGTGCAGAAAAATCACTAAGCAAACAATTAACAACTACAATAAACAGCAACAGGAAATTCTGGGGAAGGGAAGTAAACTAACTTTCACAGTCGCTGCATTATGATACTAATTATGTTCAGCTTTCAACAAAAAATCGTAAGGCATGCAAAGCAATTAAAAATATAGCTCACTCATGAGAAAAAAATAGAAATTGTCCCTGAGGAAGATCAAATATTAGATTTACTACACAAAGGCTTTAAATCAATCTATTTCATATTATTACAAACTTAATTTGATTTACATACAGAAAACTTTCTTCAATATATCTTCATTCTCACCCCCTTACTTTTTGTTGTAATGATCATACAAGTAAGCTATTAATATAGTATAAGGCCAACAACACGATTTTATAATTATTGCTATGAGAAAATATCTCAAACAAAAAATACGTTTCCAAATAAGAGCATAATGGAGGAACAGGATTCACCTGGAACTAGGAGGTGAAGGCAAGTTTAAAGTAGAGTTCAAAGATATGTGGAATTATCTTGATTTAGGTTACAGTATGACCAATGAAAATATTTCAGGAGATAGCTAGGAACTGAGGAAGCATTGTTTTTCATAAGATTTATGTACCTATTATTGTTGCTGCATGTACATTCTAGTTATCCTCTAGTCTCCTTTCACTTCAGCCTGAAGAACTCATTAGTATTTCTTATAAAACATTTCTGTTAGTGATGAATTCCCTAAAGTTTTATTCATCTGAAAATTTCTTAATTTTTTCTTTGTTTTTGAAGAAATTTTATCTGGTTATTGAATCAGGCTTGAGAATATTTCTTATAATAATTTGAAGGTATCATCCTAGTGTCTTCTAGTCTTCTTGCTTTCTGATGGGAAGTCAGCTGTTAACCTCATGAAAGATCTCTTATGTGATTACTCATTTTCACTCATTTCATTTAAGCATTTATCTTAAACTTTGATTGTTTTTAATTGAGTATGATGTGTCCAGGTTCAGATCTCTTTTAGTTTATTCTTTTAGAATTGTTGAGTTTCTTAGATGTGTAGATTAATATTTTTTATTGCCTTTCTGAAAATCTTGGCCATTTTCAAACAATTTTTTTATCTCTCTTTTTCACTTCTTTTCCTGTGACTTACATTGAGTATATTATTATACTTGCTGGTGTACCACTGCTCTCCAAGGCTCTGCTCATTATTCTCCATTCATTTTCTTCTGCTCCTTAGACTAAATAATCTCTATTAACATCTATTCACGTTTATTGAATGAATTGTATGACTATATCTTTATTGGTACTCTCCATGTGGTGAAATGTTGTTGTTATGCTTTCTTTTAATTGGATAAGCATAATTTAGTTTAATTCTTTCAACATATTTATATCAGCTAAAAGACTGGGTCTGCTACATTCAAAATATGTGCCTCCTGAAAGACATTTTCTATTTGCTGTTTTTCTTGCTTCTATGTATAGGCATATTTTTCTGTTTCTCTATATTTTTATTAAAAATGGATATTTTAGATAATAAAATTCTTTCAATTCCTCCACCCTTCAGGGCTTATTCTCATCAGTTCATTACTAGTTCCGGTTGTGGTAGTGTTGTAATTTTTTTGTTGCTGTTGAGTTGTTTAGCACTTTTCTAGGTAATTGTGCACATTATGTATTCTCTGAAGTGTGGAGCCACTGAACTGTTAGTTTTCAATTTTTAATTAATGTTTCATTGTTAAGATTAGCTTTCGGGGGGGTCACATCTATGTTATTTTAATTTAGTGGTAAGCAATGTGTTGCTGGGAAATTGCCTTCAATGCCTTACCTGTGTGCCTTCTATCCTTTTCCAAGTAGATTTGTGTGAGAAAGCAAATCTTTGGATTTCAGGAAGTTTGTGAGACAGCCTTAGCTCCTGCTTCCTGCTTGCGCAGACCAGCCAAAGCTGAGTAACTGCTGCTTCTCCTTTCCCACATCTTTCCTGAGTGTACCCGCAACCCATTAGATCCTCAGGAATATATTCGAGTTTCTCACAATCTTCTATGATTGTCTATTCTCCAAGAATTTCTTTTTTAGATCTTCAGCTAGGCTCTTCTTTGTTTCAGCTGAGAACACAACCACAGGTATCTGAAATACTGCCAGTAGTTTGTTATTGTTTAGATAATGTTCTGGGGGTAGGCACAACATTCTGCCTCATTAGGCTGATCTCTCAGTAAAATAAAATAGCAACTGCTTTCTGAGAGTAGATTTTTTTTTAAAAGAGCTGCAAGTTCAGAACAAATTTGTTGTTCTGAGCCCTGGCAATGGTCCTTTTAATGAAACTTCAAAAGTAGCCATATCCCTCCACTGTCTTCCATGCTGCCAGCTCTTTGCTATATTAACACTGAGCTTTCATTGTTAAGACATTGCTAGGGAAAGTAGATAAATCTCAGTTAAAATTGTCTTATCAAAGTGATATGGTTTGGCTGTGTCCCCACTCAAATCTCATCTTGAATTCCCACATGTGGTGGGAAAGACCCATTGAGAGGTAATTGAACCTTGGGGGCAGGTTCTTCCCTTGCTGTTCTCATGATAGTGAATAAGTCTCACAAAATCTGATGGTTTTATAAGGAGGAGTTTCCCAGCACAAGTTCTCTCTTTACCTGCTGCCATCCACGTAAGATAAGACTTGCTCCTCCTTGCCTTTCACCATGATTGTGAGGCCTCCCCAGTTACATGGAATCGTAAGTCTATTAAACACTCTTTCTTTTGTGAATTGCCCAGTCTCGGGTATGTCGTTATTAGCAGCATGAGAATGGACTAATACACAAGGTTCAATAGTTTATCTTTGGTAGATAATTTTCAGTTTTTTCTTTGGCTTTGAACAAATGCAAAAGTTCTAAAATAGTTTATTTTGCTTATGTTGCCTTTATTTATTTTGTTTTAGAAGAAAAACAAGTTAACTGAGCACTTTATTTTCCCATTCACATTCCCATTTAAACTTTAGGGAATGATAATGAACTAGAATAATATTTCTTCAGAGAGCCCATAGAAATCATCTGGGCATTTATAATAATAAGATAACATTTTTGTTTCTATATTTTATTTATTTATATATACATTTTTGTTTCTTGAATACATTTTATACATTATCATAAATTTCAGGATTATCAGTACTAGTTATGACTCTTTTTGTTTTTTCCTCACAAGTGGAAAACCAAAGACATAACTTTCTTGGGACACTTACATGTTTTTCTGACTCTCTTTTATATTCAATTATCACTAATTAGTTTTTTCCCATGCACTCAGATTTTCTTTGGGTTCTAACATAATACAGTCCCAGGTTAAGGTTTAACTGAGACTCAGAAACCAGCCTCAATAACTCTAGAGAAATTGTACTTTCTCGTTTCTTATAAACAACTCCTACCAGTAAATAACACAGGGACTTAGTATGTGGAAACAGCCCAGCTACTGAGAAAATCTAAAATGTGGAGTCTTGGATGAAAAAGAACTTTATAAATGTAACAACGATACTAATTAGTTAAAGAAGAATCACGTAGGCATATTGGTTAAGTTTTAACTGACAGAACTGAATCAACAATGTGTTTAGCTTAACTAAATTCAGTTTCGACATTTTGAAAATGTAGAACAGGAAGCCATATAAGTCAATAACAGAATTTACTCCAATGCCAACTACTATCATTGTCAACTGATTTGTGCTCATATTTGGTCTAGTCTGTGCCACCAATAACCCTATCACATTCTTAAAGAAATACACCACAGGAATGAAATTTATTATTATTATTTTCTGTAAGAGTCATGTCAGATTTGGGGACTAGAAAGTGAGATGCTTTTAGGAACAATATCTAAAAAATGTGGAAGTGGCTTTGAAATTGAGTAATGGATAGAGACTTAAAGAGTTTGAGGAACTCAGCTAAAAAAATACTATATTATTTACTGTATTAATCTGTTTTTATGCTGCTGATAAATTAAATTGCTGAGACTGGGAAATTTAAAAAAGAAAGAGGTTTAATGAATTAACAGTTCCATGTGGCTGAGGAAGCCTCACAATCTTGGCAGAAGGCAAGGAGGAACAAGTAGAGTCTTGCACAGAGGACAGCAGGCAAAGAGAGAGGGAGCGTATGTAGAAAACTCCTCTTTATAAAACCATTGGGTCTTATAAGACTTATTTACTATCATGAGAACAGCACAAGAAAGACATGCCCCCATGATTCACTTACCTCCCACCAGGTCCCTCCCACAACATGTGGGAATTCAAGATGAGATTTGAGTGGGAACTCAGCAAAACCGTATCACCAGATTTTCCTGAAAAAATTCTTAGTATAAATATGAATGTTAAAAGTAATTCTGTTGATAACTTGAACAAAAATTAGCATGTTAGTGAAAAATGGAGAAAAGGTAATTTTTTGTTATAAAATGGCAGATAACTTAGCAATATTGTGTTTTAGCGTTTCATGGGGAGTATAACATATAAGCGATGTACTTGGATTTTTAGCTGAGGCGATTTCTAAGCAAAGTGTTGCAGGTGTGGCCTAGTTTTTTCTTGCTGCTTAGAGTAAAATGCAAGAGGAGAGAAATAAACTGAAAAAGAAAATGCTGAGCAAAAATAAACTAGCACTTAATAATTTGGAAGATTCTCAACCTACCCAAACAAGATACTCTTGAAACAGTGCCAAGGGTGTGGCTGGACAACCATTTGCTAGATAGATTTGCTGTGTGACTCATGCATCCAGTAAACCATCTCAGCAAAAGCCAGAAATAGAGATGTGATTACACAGGAAATATCCACTTTTGTCTACTGGTTTGAACTCCCACATCTAGCACATGAGGCCAACAAGGTTTTTGAAAATTTTATGCCAGCATAGCACTGCAGGCCTGCTTAGCCTGAAAGAGGCAGAGAAGAGACAAAATAGAGGAAGAATAATTTTAGGGCTTGTGGAGCTAACACTGTCACCATAGACTGAAGGTCTAAATTAAAGGTGATGTAGCCACTGGCCAGGGCCAAGGAGGTATGGTCACCACCCTAGTAGATCTGGAGCATAGAACATGGAGTCAACAAGGATTACTTATAGGCCCTAAATCCTAGTGGAATTTACCCAACTAGATTTTGGCCTGGTTTGGAGTCCATGATTCTCTTCCTCCTTCAGATTCTCCCCCTTTCAATGGAAATGTCTATCCTATGTCTGATCTACCATTGTATTTTGGAAGCAGATTATTTTTCTAATTTCACACGGTTGCAGCTGAAGGGTAATTTTGCCTCATGATGAATCACACCACAAGTCTCACTCATATCTGATTTTGATAATACTTAGGTAAGATTTAGGGCTTCTAGTTGATACTGGAGGAGTTTAAGCTTTTAGAAATGTTGGGATAGAATGAATGTATTGTGCATAGGAGGAATTTTGGGGGGCCAGAAGGTAGTCTTAAGAATGGAATTGTGCTCCTTCCCCAAAATTTACATGTTAACATCTTAACCTGCGTTACCTCAGAATGTGACTGTATTTGGAAATAGGTTATTTGCAGATGTAATTAGTTAAGATAGGATGAGGTCATAGTGGCTTAGGCTGGGATTTTAATCTAATGTAACCAAAATCTTTACTGAAAGGGGAAATTGGGACACAGACATGCACACAGGGAGAACACTTTGTGAAGCCCAACCCCAACGATTGTCAACCAATCACCAGAAGCTAGGATAGAAGCTTGGAAGAGATTGTTCCTCACACCACCAGAAGTAACCATCCATATATGCACTTTGATCTTGGGCTTCTAGTATCTGAAGTATGAGACAATAAGTGTCTGTTTTTTTAGCCTAACTAGCTTGTATTATTTTGTTATGGCAGCACTAGAAAATTAATACAGTTTACAACAAGAAAAGATAAGAGAAATTATTCATTCTTGGGGTTAAACCCAGCATTCACATGAACAATTTATAAATTGGATATTTATTAGTTAAGATTTCCTGTCTAGGATCATAAAATAGTTTTAAAAGCTATTTTATCACGTTTTCTTTCTCAAGTCTCTATTTATCTCTATATAGCATATGAATTAATATTCAGATTTTATCATAAGTTTATATTTTAAGCAAGAAAATATCACTTTATAGTGAAGTAAAGTAATTCAGCTTAACAAGTTTGCATGCTTAAATTTGTATTCGCAGACTGGGCATAGCGGCACACACTTGTAATCCCAGCACTTTGGGAGTTCAAGAAGGGTGGATCACTTGAACTCAGGAGTTGGAGAGCAGTCTGGGCAACATAGCAAAACCCCAACTCTACAAAAAGTACAAAAATTAGCCAGCTGTGGTGATGGGTGCCTGCAGTCTCAGCTACTCAGGAGGCTGAGATAGGAAGATCCACTTGAGCCTGAGAGGTTGCAGTGAGCGGAGATCATGTCACTGCAATCCAGCCTCGGTGACAGAGTGAGACCCTGTCTCAAAAAATAATAACAATAAAATTAAATGAATGTGCACCAACAGTTCTCTAGTCATTTCAGTAGCAGAATATATATTTCCACACAGCTTGCCCACTCTTCAAGATGCAGATTACTATGTGTGGGACATTGAGCTAATGATATGCAATCTCTGATTCTCATATCTGATTGAAGAGGTGTTTGATGTGAGTAGAACATGGGGAGAATTAATTGCATAAGGGCTTTATTAAGACACAAAAGCGTAGCTTGTCCGGAAGTATAGCATAGTCCTGAATTTCTGGTCTCAGAAATCGTAGAAAATTCCAAGATTTTGGTCTTAACGAGATAGCTGTTTTTATTCTGCTCTTATTACTTTTGAACCTACATGTTTGACCATATGCCTCTACTATAACATTTTCTGTATTTTAGTTTCAGCCTCTGCTTGGCTATTATTTCATAAAGCAGCTTAAGAAAATTACCAGAGAGACAGACTGTTCAGCACTTCCCTGAAAACTGTTCCCTGACCCTCGCCCTCACACGCATCTCTTTCCTCTGTAAACATTTTCCCTTATTTCCATGCTGCAGTGTTATGTTACAACTATTTTAAATCATACATTGAGAGTGATTTTCCTCAGCTTACCTTAGGAATGCAGTGGGTACACAATAAAGTCTCTTATTTTCCATGATATCCTTTAAGCAAAGTCTCTTATTTTCCATGATATCCTTTAAGCAAATTATAATCATAGATACATATTAGACATTTCTAAGGCTTTGTTTAAAGAATTCAGGAAAATATGAATAGACAAGAAAACAAACCTACACTTTACTCAATGCAACATTTACCCTACAACCAGAAAATACATACTCCCAATTACATAACTCACATTAACAATAATCACTCACACTCAATACTTTTTTTTCCTTTTCATACCCTGCACTAGCTGAAGCTAAATTCACATTTGCAATGTATGGCTTTGGCAAAGATGAAGTACAATTTCTTCTACTGAGATTAACGTATCACAAATTATTTTTGCCGTTCCTTTTTATCTTCTCCATACTCATGTTCATAATTGGAAATAATTCCTGCCAAATTTCTGAAATAATTCCTGCCAACTTGACATGCCCATTACCTTGAACAGATATGTCAGTGTTTTATTTCAGACACGTTACATTTATATTTTCATATGCTATGGCCAAAAAATAGGTAATAGTTTGAAATTACTTGCAAGGTGATTGTAAGGACAAATGGATAGATTGGCTGTCATAAATTCCATGATTTTTAAGCAAGTGATTCTGACCGCCAGTATCACTCCCATCTTTAAATCCCTGAGTGATTTATTTCAGGTTGGTACATTTGTCAGTAGCATTTCTAAATGTAAAGGTTTGGATTAGGTGAGCTTCATTTTCTATAACATTTCATAATACTATAATTAATCTCTTGCCTCCAGAAATTTGTGAACACTGAATTTGTGAGAAAACTTTGGATAACAGTATGTGTGGTGGCTAGTACTGTCAACTTGATTAGATTGAAGGATGCAAAGTATTGTTCCTGGGTGTGTCTGTGAGGGTGTTTCCAAAGGAGATTAGCATTGGAGTCAGTGGACTGGGAAAGACAGACACACCCTCAATTTGCGTGGGCACCATCCAATCAGCTGCCAGCTCAGGTAGAATACAGCAGACAGAAGAACGTGGAAGAACTTGATTTACTGAGTCTTCCTGCCTTCATTTCCCTCCCATCCTGCCCTCAAACATCAGACTCCAAGTTCTTCAGCTTTAGGATTTAATACCAGTTGTTTGCCAGGGGTCTTGGTCCTTTGGTCACAGACTGAAGGCTGCACTGTGGGCTTCCCTACTTTGGAGGTTTTGAGACTCAGATTGGCTTCCTGGTTTCCCAGCTTGCACATGGCCTATTGAGGGACTTCACCTTGTGATCATGTGAGTCAACACTCCAAATAAATTCCCTTTTACATGTACATTTATCCTATTAGTCCTGTCCCTTTAGAGAACCCTGACTAACACAGCATGCTAAAGAGGTAGCCATTGATTGCTCATTTAGTAGTAGGAAGGGTTCCCCTATGTTGAGATAAGAGGGGTTTAGTTCACAGAAAAGTTCTCAAAAATGGAGCCTGTAAGAGGCACTTATTTCTATTAATAAAACCTGAACATACATGAGAAATATTAAAATAAGAACGCTTACTTTATTACAAATACACAATATATAATATTTGAATTTTCATGGACTGGTACAATTTTCAAGCCATTTCATAAAAATGAATCAGAGTAGCATTTATTGGTTGCTTGGTGTTTGCTGTGCATTGTCTTGTATTGTCATGTAAATTACTGAGTTTAACCTTTCCTTTCTCCAAGTTATACATAATCCTCTTCGTCTTACAATCTGAAAAACTAATGCTGATAGAGCTTAAAGAACTAAAGTTTAAAAGGTCAAAAGGTGCTCCAACACTTTGAACTCAAGTCTTCTGATTTCATGATTCCTCTAGAGTATTTCATATGAAAAAGGGTGGAGAGGTATAAGGGCAAGTACATCTGTAGTATGGCACATGCTCCTTTTACTTGAGAATCTGTAGACACCCACAAATCAGTTTTAAAGTGATGTTGCAGGGGTAACATTACAGTCAGGTACATAATCCTGGGCAGCCATTTAACATCTCTAGACCTCAATAGCATCATTTGCAAAATAAAGAGTTCAGTCTATGTGAGCTCCAAGGCTCTGTACAGCTTTATAATTCAATCAATAACATAGCTTCACAGGAAAAGCTGTACAAATTCACATAAAAACCAGATCTCTACGTACAAGAAGTCTGATGAATAGAGAGAGGCTTCACTAAGAGCATAATTTATTGCTGCCAAATGTTATATCTTCGTGGTTTCTTCCGGGATGGAATAAACATGATGAATTTTTAGAAACTAAATTTGATTTTTTTATACTTATTATCCACAGAAAAATATGGCTTGTTTAAATCACTAGTTACTTTTGTGTGTTTGTCAATCAATAACTTAACAAAAAGTTTCCTTCTTCCTATGATAAAGGAAAAGCAGAGAAAACAGAATATGCACCACAATTTGAAGAATCTTTCAAGGAACACCTCTAATGTCATACAAGGATTCTCCATTGACTATCAGGGCTGCACTTTCCCCAAGTTAGACTGGATGTTATAATTTCCTTCTCTCTTTTTTTGCAAAGGTGGAGTCTCATTCTGCCACCCAGGTTGGAGTGTGCAGTGGCACAATCATAGCTCACTGTAGCCTCAAAGCTCAAGTGATCCTCCTGCCACAGCCTCCTGAGTAGCTGGAACTAAAGGCAAGTGCCACCACACCCAGCTTGATCCTATAATTTCTATTTAGGAGAAAGCACTTAGAATCAAAACTTAGGTAGGAGTTTAAAAAACAACTGTGAACACTTTTAAACATGCTAAATGAAGGCCATTCATTGAGAACCTCATGGATTTTTATAAAACTGTAAAGCACAGTCTTGACTGCCATAGCTCTCACCATTGGGTGTGCTGAGATACTCGGCCAGGAGGCTTAGGAGAAGCCAGAATTGATGTATATCAGGACTTAGCTAAGGAAAACTGAGCAAAAAAGGGGCTTTATCATGAAGTATCAATTCTCAAAGTACACCTCCAACAACCCATGCCATGGTCCATGGCTATGGAGTCCAATAGCAGAGCTGGTCTGAGTCCAGCATTGTGGGTTTCTCAGATGCAGGTAGCAACCCAGAGGGCTGTGTGCAGAGATCTCAGTATAGGGGATCTTAAGGGAAGACCTCAGCCTGAGAAGGAGGGTAAAAACACTCTGCCTGGCTGCTTTCCCCCAGGCCCCACAGGACAGGGTCTAGAGATTTGCATCTATTACAGAGGAGTTGAGAAATCAAGGACTACTGAATGCTGCCAACAGACAGAAATGCGTGAGGTTTTCTAGAGGGCCTGGCCACAAAACAAGCATGTCAATTTGTGTGGTGACAGATGCTAGCCTTTCAAAAGCTGAAGATGATGAAGCTTATACTCTCACGGAAACAGAGAGCTTAAACATTGTTATTTTCTAGACTTCAACATACATGGAAATAAAGCATCATCTGTGCACACATATCTCAGTATCTGCTACCCAACACCATACTTATACTTTTTTATTATTGGGGGAATATGAATTTTGTCTTGTATATCACTATTCTCTGCTGTTCTTGATGAATGATGAATTTGTCAATAAATACTTGTTGAGTAAATTGATGAATGGTTGAATGAATGAATGACTAAATGAATCAGGACCAGATATTCAAAGATAGACTGACTATGTCAGACTTCACTCAAAATGAGAAACATTCCAAAAGTTCCTGACTTTGAAGCTTACTTAGCAACATTTCAGCAGAAAGCTAACGATATTAACACACTTTAATAGCAAATAAAAATCGCCCACATTTTAAAAGCATGTTGCAGTTTAATATGTGCTTTCATATCCTTCTTCAGTTAATTAGCATTTCTGTCTTATGGGGTAGATATTATTATTCCCATTTTAAAGATGAGAAAAGCAAAAAATCTATGTGACAAAGTTAGAATGAACATTTAAGTCCTCCCAACTTCAAAATTCGTAATTAATTTTCCTGTGCCTGATACTTCAATATAAAAAGATGGTGGTTGAGGACAGGTAAATGTGGAAGCATTTTGCTTCAGGGTAGATTTCTCCCTCATTTTCTAGGGCACTGGACCACAGCACAAGTGTTTATATAACTTCCTGTAGGACTCCCCTTCCCTCAAACAACCACTCATCCTACCCCTTCTCTTATAGAAATAACTCTACATATGCTAGCATTGATTAAACTAAGTAAGCTATTCTTAGATGTGATCATTTTTATACATAAATATATGGTTCACTTCATTTTTTTCCCACCTTCCACACCAATTTTACATTCCAAATGTCAGGCAATAAACCACATGAAAAATAATTTAGACCACCCAATATGTGAACAGCATATAATCATATATTCTGTGTACTATACCATGTCACTTTTAAATGTCTGCTGTCTTAAATTACCTAAAACATGAAACTCAAACTCCTGAGCAATACACTGTAGACTTTCTGAGTTAAAATGTTGATGATCTTTCTACCTCATGTCTCACTTCTGTGTTTTTCGAACAAGAATTATTTTGTCTTTCATGTTTTTCTTTTGACCACAGAAGTCTGACCCATCTACCTTTTAAAAGTTCTTCTTGAAGAGAAGTACAATGTCTTTTTCATTGACATATTCTAAATTTTACTTAGGCTAAACTTACCTTAGTACAGTCTTTACATATAAAAGGAAATCAGAAAATATTTGCTATATTATTTATTCATTTTTGGATTAGAATGTGAAATGCTCTCTCTGTACCACGCAGTTTGCTTAATATTGACCATAGAAAAATTCATAGAACATGTTTCCTTGTTTTAAAGAAAAAAACGTTGTCACTTAAAGCCACAAAACTAAATGACAACATTAACTATTAAATAGAAAAATACATATTGCTACTTTCTGTAAGTGATATAATGGAGTAAAAAGGGAGGCAAAGTTAACTCCATGATATGCAGGCAGTAAGGGTAATTGGGGAAAGCTGTGAAGAGGGAGTGTCATTTAAACTGGCTCTTGAACCAGGAACTCACTGAGCAGTAGTGGGTAAAAAGCTCTCTTGCCTTAAGCCGTGAATTCCACAACTGTTTCTCCAAATCTGACAGTACATGCTGAAAATATCTATGAGGATCTGAGTTGTTACCCTGCTTTCCAGTTAGTGAGTTAGACTGCCACAGTTTCACAGATGCTGGGAGGAGTCACCAGACTCCTGAATCAGACACAAAGGGCTTTTCTAGGTAACACAGTAGGCAGCCTGCGCTCCATGCTTCAGTCAGCTCCCTTTTCCCCCAAGTCAAACATGGGCAACATGGCCTGAGTGGATTTTGTGCATGAACTGAGTCTGTTCCTTTCACAGGTGACAAACCTCAAGCTTAGGAAACGCAAGTTAAGTACAATTGTCTAAACTTTCTCCCAGAGGGACATGTTTTTATTATACTAGACAGAAACACAACTACTCCCTTCTTCAGAAAGAGTTGCTGAAAGTCCAGAGCAATTCTTCCAAGCTATTCACTAAATGAACAATCTTGGAAAGGTAATCTAGAGTAAAAGGCTACCAAGTCTTCTGCTCCCAAGACACAAGAAAATGTGAGAGATCCAAAAAGAATCGTCCCTCAAAATATTTACCACTCATTTTTGCACCATCTTGTCTTCTGGTAATTTTTTAAATAAAATATTGTTTCTCTGACACTTTGATTTGTCTGACCAACAAAGGCTAGAACCAAGTCTGATGAATGTGTCTCATACAGTATTTAATTAAGGGTATTTGTAATAGGATTTCAAACACCAGGATAAGCCCATCCCATGGCAATATTGACCTCAACTATGTCTCCATGTTTAATAATTTATTAAAACGTTGAGGATCTACATTAGGAGCCCAGATAGAATTCACTTTCAGTGCCTTTCCACTTGGTCTGTGTCTAGGACATATTAGTGGATGCACAGACTCTGCCTTAGACTTCAAGGAGGAAGTCTAGAGCAATTCTATAGTTCATGCACTCTGGCTGGTGAAGTAAGACTGACCTGAATGCTTGGCAGAACAAAAATGGTCCCATTAATTAATTTAGATAAAGTGGAAAAAAATTGTCCAAATGGTCCACATAAAACACCAGTTGGCTCTGTTTCTGGAAGCCCTTCTCAAACTCAGTAACCAGGAGAGCTCCACTTTGGAGAGATTTTTTTTGGTATCTAGGGCTACATGGCCTACTGGTGGCATTTTACTTAAACACTTACACATCTCTTATAACCGCTCTAAGGGCCAGTCATTTTGTTTTTGGAAGAGAGACAAGTTAACAGCTGACACTCACAGAGAAAAGTTACAGGGAGCACATGAGCCTCCTAGAAAAAAAAGTGTTGTTTGCAATTTTCTCCCCTTATGAGACCTATATTATTTTGGGTGGGCACAGCTTGACAGTGTCCCCTTCATGGTCTCTTGGCCAGCTGGTAGACTTTAGGTTGTTTCTAGTTTACTTTAAATAATTGAGGTTAGCCCTTGGTTTTGTAGGAGTAACCTAAGGGAAATCAGTCAGTCTGTCCTAGTCTGTATGTCCATGACATCAGCCAGATGGCATTCATTTGACCCACCAAATGACTGAGGGACCACTCTGGGGATGGGATGGGAAAGACATGCAGTGGTGCTCACAGGCACAGGAACTGGGACCATCCCCTGGTGTTTCCAATAGAATTTGCAAGAGGGTTAAGGGGCATATGGTCAAATCAAGGTCAGAGTTCTCTCAGCGAAGGCATGGCACATCCAACAGTCAGCTATTCCCAGGGAATTGATAGCAATTCAGGAGAACAGAAAGGGCCATTTTCTTTTATGAGAAAGTCTCCAGAGGGCAATTCTAAAGATGTGACTTATCAATGTCCCTCCTTCCTCAATAAGTCCTGGTGTCTAAGGCTTTTCTCCCCCAGGTGCTGGGGTTGTTACTATCTACAAAATTAGGATGTCCCATTTCAGTGACTATAACTTCACCATTTGCCCGCTATCCCCTAATTTCACCGATACTGTTCATCTGGAAGGGGGAGGAAAAATGGCATTTTTATAAAACTTAACCAGAATTAGTATAAAATCGTTAAGCCCATTTAGGCCCAGTTCCTTTCCAAAAGTTGTGCCAGTTTCATTGGACTATGATTTCCTAAGAAGTTCTTCATGTGGAACCTGAATCTTGCATTTCTCTCTTCTGAAATCTCCTGCTATGAATACCTGATTCCTGTAGGTACAGAGGTAACCTGCAGGGGAGAGTAAGTGTTTTAAGATCTGATGACAAAGTCTCAGTCTCTTAGCTGTGTCCTTGAGCTTTGTTTCTTCTCTTTTATTCCCCACTGAGGTAAAAAAGAATGGCTAGAGGGGGCCGGAGTGGGTGATTCCCTCTACCCTGGGTGAGGTAAAACTCATGTAGTGTTTTCTCACGTAAAAGCCCTTGTTACAGAGAACATTCTGGACATATTTCATAATGGTTATTTTCCCCTCCATCTGTCAGGAACAAGACAGTTTGTTTATTTGTTGATGGCTTTTTGCTGTGAGAACCTGGTGGGGTTCCTAGAGGTAAAAATAAATAAAAATGTGGGGGGCCCAGCAGGTTCTCTCTCCAGCTGTTCATCAAAATGACAATTTATGATTCCCAGGAGTTCTGGCCCAAGCAGAATCTGCTCCTGGTGAACTGACCTTGGCTGTGGTTCTTTGTATTTGCTGGTGTCTTCAGATTTCCGAGGGGCCATTTGCCCTGCTCTTACTTCTCTTACAGGTCTAAGAAAAGTCACTGATTTCCAGTTTGTATTGCTTCTCCTTTGGTGGGCTGGGGGGGAGGTGTAAGGACTGTAGTAATAACTGCCACGCTTTTTATGTGTCAGGACTGACTGAGATTGTGCAAGTATTTAGAAGAGCAAATTGAATATATCTAGGAAAATTAAAATAGGCAAACCTTTTTACCTTATTGCAACCAAGTGCCCTCATGTTTTCTAAGAAAAAGGGGATGAGTTAATATTTTTTAAAAATTATTTTCTCTTCCTATCTCACATTCTTCTGTTCCCGGTTTCCTACTTACCCTTTCAGAAATGCAAATGTAACCTTTCACCTCCCCCTCATCAGACATTCCCCTCAGGGAAAGTTCTTCTCACTGCAGGCTCCAAGTTAGATGTTAGATCACTTCTGGAGAGTTGACAGATTTGCAGACCAAAGCATACCTGCCAGGGACCCTCTGCCCTCCAGGGTTTGCCCAGAACTCTCATCTACCAGGAGGGCATATCAAAAGCATGCCTGGTTGACCACTTTTACAACTTATCTCTGCCCAGAAAGGTGCCAACTGATCTGCCTTGGTAGATAAGGCACCAAGTTAGGATGACCCCTTCCCTGGCTTACTCCCAACTTACCTTGTAAGAGTGTCCACTTTCTGCCCCCAACACAAAGTGGCACATTTAAAAGCAGGACACTTTGTGCCCATTCCCCAAGGTAACTTCGGAATAAATTCACTTGGTTTGAATTGGACCTCACTCTTGCTAATTGAGTTCTCCAGGCGGGGAGCAACTAGCCTGCATTTTGGTTACATTATCGTTTCACTTTAAATGGTTTATATAGACATTCCCACGCATTCTCAAAATTCACGATAAACATGTCCAATGCAGTACCCTATATAGAAATAAAAATTTAGAAAAAAAATGTTCATTGTCTCTTGGTGTAGGGATGAAGACGGTAATTGTTTACTGCAATGAAGATTCACATTCAAAATAAAGTGAATAAGTTTGCTTTACAAGTATGAACAGAAATAAACCTCAAAACATAATACTGTGATAAGAGAAGCGCCAAAGGTTGGCTGTGTTATTTTGTTATATATAATGTTACTTATGTTAAAATTAAAATGCATTGAACAGTGGTATAGAGCTTATGGTACAAGATACCAAGGTATGCATGGGAAATGTAGAAAGCAATTTCCACACAGTGCTATCTCTGGGGTGTAGCAAAAGGAAGAGACAGAGGTGAGGCTTTGGTTGTATTTGCAAAGACTAAAAGTTATAGAGATCTGAAGCAAAAATGCCGATTTATTAAAGTTAAACCAGTGCTACATAAAGAAATGCCTGATATGTAATATTCTGTTCTGTATGTTGGAGAATCGTTCAAAATTTTTGAAAATGAAAATCTAGATGGAAATAGTTTTTTCCTTATTGGTACAGAAGAGAAAACAGAAGGGATGACAGGGAGACTGGCAAAACATATCAGGGATCGGCAAAGAGGAAGAATTTAACATTTATTAATTGACTGTCGTTCTCTCATAACTCTACATAGCAAACTCTCATCCTTTTTTATTTTACCGTCACAAACAATCTTTAATGCAAACTTTTCTTCCATCGTTACAAATAATTGTACAACAACCTAGATGAGGCCATCAAATATATGAAAAAAAAGCTCATCATCACTGGTCATTAAACCACATTGAGATACCATCTCACGCCAGTAGGCATGGTGATCATTAAAAAATCTGGAGACAACAGATGCTGGAGAGGATGTGGAGAAATAGGAGCACTTTTACACTGCTGGTGGGAGTGTAAATTAGTTCAATCATTGTGGAAGACAGTGTGGCGATTCCTCAAGGACCTAGAAATAGAAATTCCATTTGACCCAGCAATCCCATTACTGGGTATATACCCAAAAGATTATAAATTGTTCTATTATAAAGACACATGCAAAAGTATGGTTCATTATGCATTGTTTACAATAGCAAAGACTTGGAACCAACCCAAATACCCATCAATGATAGACTGGATATGGAAAATGTGGCACATATACCCCATGGAATACTATGCAGCCATAAAAAATTATGAGTTCGTGTCCTTTGTAGGGACATGGATGAATCTGAAAACCATCATTCTCAGCAAACTGATACAAGAACAGAAAATAAAACACTGCATGTTCTCACTCACAGACAGGTGTTGAACAGGGAGAACACATGGAAACAGGGAGGGGAGCACCACACAGTGGGGTCTGACTGGGGGGATTGGGGAGGGACAGTGGGGGATGGGGAGGTGGGGAGGGATAACATGGGGAGAAATGTCAGATATAGGTGACGGGGGATGGAGGCAGCAAACCACCTTGCCATGTGTGTACCTATGCAACAACCCTGTGGGATCTGCACGTGTACCCCAGAACCTAGGATACAGTTAAAAAAAAAAAAAGAAGTAAAGGAGCATTATTTTCTGATCACACCACTAGAAATGATAAGGCTGAAGTCAAAACCCAGAGTAATCCTTTTCCAAAGCCAGTCCTCACCACTGAAAATGGATTTCAGTCATTTTTGTGTAACTCAGATCACTCTGGCTGGAGGCTTATCACCACTCATTTCTTTACTTTAGAATGTACATTTGGACGGTTATTCTTGAGGTACAAAACAAATGGCCCCTGGCCTTTGTATCTCAGGTTTCTGCCTAGCTTCATGGTGCTTCCAGGACATGGGAATGTTTCTCTCCTTGCCTTAGCCTAGAGCCTTCCTACCGTGCTGAACTCAGCTCCTCTGTGCCCACAGGTGTGTCCATTGTCTCTGAAGCCATTGGGTCCACCCTCACTGAAATCACACCGTCAATCTTTATCCCCCGGTTTGGTTCAACAACCTGCATAGCTCTCAGCATTTCCACATAGACTCCCGGGGACATAGACTGCTTACTTGGTGCAAACCAAATTGCATTTCCCTTCATTTTGTCTAATTTGTTGCCATTCCATTTTTACTCTGCCTGTTAACGGCAGAAAATCTGATGGGTCTATAGCAAACTCGATTTTTGCTTTCTTGGGGGAAATCATTCAGTGCAGGGGCAGAAGGAGTTTTAATGCAGACGCAAGTTTTAGAGCAGGAGTGAGAGTTTATTTTAAAGTTTCAGAACAGGAACAAAAGGAAGAAAAATGCACTTGGAAGAGGGTTAAGCGAGCGACTGAGAGATCCAAGTGCCCCATCGGGCCTTTGACTTGGGGTTTTATACATTGGCATGGTTCTGAGGTTTGCGTTTTTTTTTCTCCCCTCATTATTCTCTTGGGGTGGGCTCTCTGCCTGCGCAGTGGCCTGCCAGCAACTGGGAGAGGCCACATGTGCAGCGTGTTTACTGAGGTTGTGCGCATGCTCACATGAGGTCGTTTACCCCTTACCAGTGGGATATTCCTATAGGAAGATCATATACCAATTTAACTCTGCCAGTTAGTCTGTTACTTCGGATGCTTAAGCCCATTTGCCCACCTCCTTACATCTTATCAGGAAGCTGCTGAACACCAGCTTTAGTTGTTTTCTATCTTTTGTGAGATTGCCTTTCCCTGTTGCTGGCTGTGACCAATTACTCTTTTAGAGAGACAGTTTAATAACCACCTAACACCTGTTAGGCACCTAAAATTTCTGGGACTGGGAGTGAGGGGGCCCTCTCCTGCCCTGCTCATGTCAGCCTAACTACCGACTCTAAGATTCCCACTACATACGGAAGAGACAGGAACTGGAGCCGTAGAACTCCTATCCTCCCGCTGAAACTGCTTCCTTTCTGAAGCCGATCTTCCCTCCTTGGGCTCCTCAGACATCTTCCCATCTGCTTTTCCCATAGTCCCATCAGCAGCTTTGACTCGAAGGCTTGGGATTCCCTTTGAGTTTTTGTTATAAAGATATAAACAAAGAATTATAAAAACACAGAGGGATCGATTAATTCTGCTGTAGGGGATCAAGGAGGACATCAAAAAGAGGGAGACTTTTGAATTTGGCCTTGAAGCATGATTAGTATTTAAAATAAAAAAATACCAAGAATTCAACCAGAAAGCAAATCCAATCTTACTCTCTCCATTGACTGTCCTGACTGAAAACAGGAATATGTGACACTGCTTTCTAACTTGCTTGGGGTTTTCTAAACCATTAAGTTCTGGCTACAGCCAAGAGTCAGTGGTGCTTGGGATGATTCAGGTGAAATGACAGCAGCATCTCAACCTAATGCTCTTTATAGTTGCTCCAGGTAAACTGTAGACATCTTAAAAGCAGCTGAGTGAAGTGGAATAAGGATATTTTCCAATCAACTACCTTACCAAGTGGATCGTCCGCTCAGCTAGACCAGCTGGAAAGAAGGTATGACACATGCTCATAAACAAATGGCTGTCTGTCTCACTTCTTACTTTCCTTTGCTTCAACCTCAGCCTTGAAATCCCCCAAACTATATCTTAAGATAAAATTAATTAAATCGTACTCTGAACAGTGTATTCAAAGCCAGACATGAATGTTAACATCAGCTTCATTTGAAAATAAAAAGTAGAGTTGTGTACTGGGAAGAAAATTGGCTTTAAGTTCAAATAAATGAAAAATTTTGAATCCTGGTTTTATCAATTTACAGGGTTAACAGAGAAATCACTATAACTGAGCATCCCTTTTCTCATGCTTAAAATGGGAATAAAGGTGTCTATTTCAATATGATGTTTCATATTTGGAAACTATGTTTGTTGTACAGTAGTAATAACTGATTAAGGCATATATTTATATTTAGTCAAATATTTTCTTGTTTTGGTTTTCCAGTATATGAAAATAAATGCAGATTCCAGGCACTAAAATTTAATCCAAAATTTCAGATTTTAAATTGAAATCAAGTAAAAAAAAACACTTCATTGATTCAAATGAGATATACAAATAAAGATAAATAAAATTTATTCTATAAACTTTTAATGCTAATACCTTTTTTACCCTCTAGCCATTTGATTGCCTGAGATAACCATTCGTCGCTATAAAAATATTCTGAATTTAAGATAAACAGGTAGCTGGGCACAGTGGCTCCTACCTGTAATCCTAGAACTGGAAGGCTGAGGCAGGTGGATCACCTGAGGCGGGTAGACCACCTGAGGTCAGGAGTTCGAGACTAGCCTGACTAACATGGTGAAACACCATCGCTACTAATACAAAAATTATCAGGCGTGGTGGTGCATGCCTGCAATACCAACTACTCCAAACGGTCATGCAGGAGAATCTCTTGAACCCAGGAGGTGGAGGTTGCAGTGAGCCAAGATTGTGCTATTGTCCTCCAGCCTGAGCAACAAGAATGAAACTCCGTCTCAAGAAAAAAAAAGATAAACAGGTAACATAAACTGAATATTACCATAAATCACAGATATACTTCACATTTTTGCTATTATACAATTGGAAAGATAAGCAGAAATTAAACATTTTAAAGAGACATATTTAAAAATATCCCACTCAAGAGAATTAGAATGAAAACACTTAAATTTTAATTTCATCTAAGTTGGTTTAATTCAGAGTGAAAATAATGAAGTTATATGACTTCATCATAAAATCGTTGTGGGTTTCAAAAATTATTTTGAAATTAAATTTGAACCCATTTTTCTAAATGAATCTTCTAAGGAGTCCTCGTATATGCACCAGGCCTGAAGGAGAATGTTCTGATTGAGGGACCTACCCATCCCCACCCACAGTGCTTGCACGTAGCTGCCCCCTTCCTCGGAGCTGTAACTGTTGTCTATTCATGGAGGCCCTCAGGGTTTACAGAGTGCTAAGTATATAAAATTGAGCAAGATGATTTATTAGGTGAGTGCAAAAGTAATCATGGTTTTTGCATTGTTGGAATTTGCTGTTTGATATTGGAATACATTCTTAAATAAATGTGGCTATGTTCTACATCGTTTTAATGGCCATTTCTTGCTTTATTTTATTTTTGCTAATGATATATTTCTTGCAGTTTGTTTGATGTTTATTTTAGACTATGGAAATGATGTCCGACAAAAAGTAATTCGAGTTCAAAATGGATTGTAAAGCCACAGAGACAACTGGCAACATCAAAAATGCATTCAGTCGAGGAACTGCTACCCGACGTACAGTGCAGCGGTGCTTGAAGTTTTGCAAAGGAGAGGGTGCCTTGAAGATGAGGAGCACAATGTTCAGCCATTGAAAGTTGACAGAGACTAATTGAGAGCAATCATCAAAGCTAAAGATTCTCTTACAACTACAGGAAAAGTTGCGGAAGAACCTAACATTGACTATTCTATGGTTGCTCCGCATTTGAAGCAAACTGGAAAGATGAAAAAGACTGATAAGTGGGTGCCTCATGAGCTGAGCAAAAATTAAAAAAAATGTCATTTTCAAGTGTTGCCTTTTCTTATTGTACGCAACAACAGCAAGCCATTTCTCAAGCAGATCGTGTCTTGCGATAAAAAGTGGATTTTGTATGACAACTAACCACAACCAGCTCAGTAGTTGGACCTAGAAGAAGCCCCATAGCACTTCCCAAAGCCAAAATTACACCAAAAAAGGCTCGTGGTCACTGCTTGGAGGTCTGCTGCAGGTCTGATTCACTACAGCTCTCTGGATGCCAGTGAAACCATTGCATCCGAGGAGGATGCTCAGCAAAGCCATGAGATGCACTGAAATCTGCAATGAGAGCAGCCAGCGTGGTTAACAGAAAGAGCCCGATTCCTCTCCACAACAACAGCAGACTGCATGTCACACAACCAATGCTTTAAAAGTTGAATGAATTGGGCCACAAAGTTTTGCCTCACCCACCATATTCACCTGATCTCTCACCCACTGACTCCCAGTTCCTCAGCTTTTTTGCAGGGAAAATGCTTCCAAACCCACCAGGATGCAGAAAGTGCTTTCCAAGAGTTCATCGAATCCAGAAACATGGATGTTTCTCATTGGCAAAAACGGGTTGATTGTAATGGTTCTCATTTTGATTAATAAGGTTGTATTGTGTTTGAGCCTGGTTATAAGATTTAAATTTATGATCTGAAACCGCAATTACTTTTGCACCAACCCAATATGTAGCTTGGTAATTAAACTTGCTATTAAAAAAAATTCATGCCACTTTCTGTCTGAAACTTTTTATCACCTCCCTTTGCAGAATAAAGTACCCCTGTCCTGGCTGCTGTGGTCCCATAGTGACTTAAACAATTGTTCTCTTTGCATAGCAATTGTTCACAGCACAGGTATTACAAACAGCCTGAGATCAATCTCAGCTACGAGAGAAACCTGGTACATGCCTGTGGGCCAATATCTCAATTCTCTGACTGCATTCTTCTGTAAAATAGGAAAATAATAATTCTTAAGGTACTGTAGGTAGTATTATATTGAATACATGGAAATACAGAGAGAGTAAATAGAATTATGTGAAAGACTGTTTTCCTATGGAACTATCACATCCTCATGAAGTTGTTGTAATGATTAAACGTGTTAATACAATAGAAATCCTTAAGCAGTTCCTGGCACATGGAGAGCATTGGCTAGTCTCAGCTTTTGTTCTGCTTGAGATTTTGTGGGATGTGATTTATATACATTGTTTTTACTTCTCAGAATAATCCTGAGTGTATACATATATATACAGGTATGTATGTATACATGTGTATGTATATACATGTACGTGTATGTATACATATATATGTATATACATATATAATCAAGTTTAAGGGATAAATTAAAATTAGAAAATTAATTGTTGGGACAGTTAAATATTGCATATCCAAGGTAACCCAATTAAAACCTGACCCAGGTAAGAATCTAACTAAAATGACTGCCTTTCAAGGCTGTGGCCTTCCTGCCCCCACTCCCCAGGCCTCTGTGCAGGTCCTGACTCTTACATTCTCACACTTGTGTCCATGGGCCATTCCCAGGCTGGCAGGGCTGCATGCTGGTGCATCTACAGCACTAGGGCTCCTCCTCTATTTAAGAACTTGATGCATTTTCTTAATAGGTAATTCTGCAGTTACATACAAGATGGAAACATAGTCTGCTTCCATTAGCATAGAGAAGTCTTATATCCCTTACACATCCAATTCTTACCAGAGCCTTTTACAGTTACATTTCTTGTTGCCATAAATTAGTTTTTTTATTTTTTTATTTTTTTTATTTTTGAGACGGAGTTTTGCTCTTGTTACCCAGGCTGGAGTGCAATGGAGCCATCTCGGCTCACCGCAACCTCTGTCTCCTGGGTTCAAGCAATTCTCCTGCCTCAGCCTCCCAAGTAGCTGGGATTACAGGCACGTGCCACCATGCCCAGCTAATTTTTGTATTTTTAGTAGAGACGGGGTTTCACCATGTAGACCAGGATGGTCTCGATCTCTTGACCTTGTGATCCACCCGCCTCGGCCTCCCAAAGTGCTAGGATTATAGGCGTGAGCCACCGTGCTCGGCCGCCATAAATTAGTTTTATCTTGAATTTCATGAGTGAAATTTCACTCCTTTGAACCTGACTCCTTTACCTCAGTGTAACATCCCTGACATCTTCCCGTACTGTCATGTGTACCGGCAGCTTACTATCTTTTGATGCACTGTTTAATGGAACACAATTGCTATTTCCTTCTGTTGGGACTTTTAGTTATTCTGTCTCAGCCATTATGGAGAAGGCTGCTATGAATATTCCACTCCTGAAAAAATATTTTTGTGGGCGGACGTTTTCATTTGTTGTGAATAATTACTAAGGCAATGTATATGTAACCTTCTGAGTTAGTTCATACATAACATTATAAGAAAATTGTTGCCATGTAACTAATCTTCATTGCATTCGCTTCCTTGTCTCACTTCCTTGGCTCACTGTTTCCATGCATCTGTCCCATGTAAACTACTTGTACTGAGATATTTATTTTCTCAGAGTCTATTCTAAGCTTTTAGCTTAGAATTTTTAAACAACTTTTGTGATACTCCTTTTCTCTGAATATTTTAACATTTAATTACATCTAGTTTTATTCCTTTACCTTTTTTATTTGAACTTTACCTGCCTTCTCAAATTAATTTTTTTCAGATTTTACCCATTCTATAATTACCTTAAAATACATAAGATAGTTCTACTTTCATCTCCCCAGCCTGGAGCTCTTCTCTCTTTGTCCTTTATCCATTATTGGTGATTTCTGATAGAATTCTTTACCTTGTCTATTAGCTCATAAATTTTATTTCAGCCAACACATTTTGCTATTTAACTCGTAGTCTGAGCACTTTATTTTGCTGTTTATATTTATGCCGCTCGGTGTCTCTGCTTGGTTCTTTCTCTACATAGCTGTTTGATTTTCTTTGTTTCTCTGAGAATGTTACTTACAATAACGGTAAAGTTTTATTTTTTTCTATTGGATTACTTCATTTTCTTCTAATTTGCTCTTTTTTATACTGTCCTTTGAATTCTATCATATCAACATTTTAGCCTGTGTTTTATTTTATTTATTTATTTTTTGAGAGACAAAAGTCTCATTCTGTTGCCCAGACTAGAGTGCAGTGGCAGCATAACGGCTCACTGAAGCTTTGAACTCCTGGGCTCAAGTGATCCTCCTGCTTCAGCCTCTTGGGGAGGTGGTACTACAGGTGTTTGCCCCACTGGCATGTTGTTGTTGTTGTGGTTGGTAAAGATGGGATCTCTCTATGTTTCCCAGGCCAGTTTTTATTTTATTTTTTAAAAATTGTTCTATGTTCTGCAGAATTCATGAATCCATCCGTCTCCCATAGTAGTATGGTGGTGGGGGATCATTTACCTTGGTTAAATCCCAGTATGCCATTAATTAGCTGTGTTACTAGGATAATTTATTCAGTATCAGTAAGCCTTGATTAAAGACTGTAAAATGAAGGCAATACTACAACCTACTTCATGTAGTTATTTGGGATATTAACTGAGATAATACATGTGCAATTACATGAGAGTACCTGATCAAAATAACTCTTTTTAAAACATAGCTATTATTGTGATGCTGTTTATGAATCTGATTCTTGACTTTCTGAACTATTAGAAATGTCTCTGAAGGAAGTGATCTTCCCAAGTAATGTTGGGGTAAACATAGACATTATTTTAAAATTATGATATTCACTCTATTCGCTTAGTTTTGGTGGCCTAAAAATGATGAATTAACAATTGAAGCCAAGAGGCAAGATTTATCAAGCATATTGAAGAAATCCAAATATGTATCGGAATTGATAACAAGTGTGTTGAGTGTAAATATAACAAGTTGCAAATGCAGGAATTAAAAATTAATTATGCACACGCTGCAAAATACAGCAATACGTTCCAATGAAGACGATGTAGGGAAAGAGCAAAGGACACGCAGAAGAAGTTAAGCAGAGATTGGAAAAGGTGGAATCTGTTTTTATGAATTCAGAAAATATTCCTTTAGACAAATTTACTGATAGGCCCACCAGCTTCTTATTGAGAAGTAACTAGAATAGTATTCCCTAAACTGACTTCCAAGGAAAGAACTCCAGTCACATCAGATGCTTCATAAAAAATATGTATTTCCAAAGGGAAAATTCTGCAGGCAACATTTCAATCTGGGACACTGACTTTTGGACATTACATTCTTGTACATCTAGGATGAAAATATTTGAGATATGTAAGCTTCCTTAGCTCAGCATATCTCAGATGTGTTTGATCACCAACACATTAATTAAGGAATTAAGTTATTTAAATATACCAGAATACAGGAAGACACATTGGAAAAGTAGAGACTGTCTAGATGCTCACCAAGCAATTGCCTCTTCCTGGGAGAACAGAAAAATTACAAGTGAAACCTGTGTGTTAGGTTGGGCCATCTGAATATATTTTGGACAGTGTTGTGTGAGTTAACATGGGGTAGTCTGATGTATTCAATGGGACATTGAGAGTATCTCAAACCTTCAGTTGATGAAAATTTAATGAAGGGCCAGATACAGAGACGTGGGCAGGACTAGGAGATGAATAGGTATTGGAGAAACTTCCAGGGTATAAGATGAGCAGGGAACCATTATTACCTGCATCTCATGGTCACCCATTGAGGCTGTGAACCCATACTGGATAAAAGGTAAATGAGGTATGATTTTTGCTGCATTAAGCTACTGGTATTTTTTTATTTTACATCAGCTAATGTTAATTGGCTTGATTAATATACTAATTAAGAAGTTTATCACTGATTCTTGACAAACAGCCTTTGCAAGTAATATATATATATGTATGTATGTTTAATCAGATCTATAATAATGTGTTTATTAATTTCATTCAGTAGCACGAACTTCTTCTGTCCTATTCCTAACACCTCCAGGAGTTAAGATAAATACTGCGCTAAATACCAGTACATACCAGTGATGGTGCCCGAAGTGAGAGAACCAACTAAACATTATCCTATTTGAGTGCTACCTTAGCCAGATATATTTCTGCCTACAAGAGTTATATGTTACAAGTGCAATTTCTAAACAATGAATGCAAATTTTATGACAACAATACTGGATAGATGGCGTTTATTAAATACAGCACAAGAAATTGTATTTAATAAAAAGATGAACTAGTGAATAACTATTGCCTATCATAATTTCGAATTAATACTGTCCCAGTGTCATTTAGTGAATGAAATAGTGTGGATGGAACTGCATTTGCAGAAAATTAACAAAAACAACAATAACAAATCTTAGCTTTTTTTGACCGTCTGCGATTATGCTTTCACTACACTGATATAAAACTTACAAGTGCCCACTAAATTCAAGTCCTGAGGGTTAAAACAGTAAAATGACTTACCCATGAGCAAACTAAAGGATACAGATGCACATTTATCTAACCTTACAGCTCACGCTTTTTCCTCTGCAGCATACTGCCCGCTGCCTTAGCTACTCTTGATATATTGCTCGTATATGGTAGAGATTGGCTTGCCTAGCGCAGTGTTTTCCAGCATAGTATTTCTTGTTTGAGTTTTATTGTGCATTCAGAACGATTCCTCCCTGAGTGTTGCTCAATGAACTATTTATAACATTGCAGCCCATTAAATAAACAAGTGATGCCATTCTGGGTTTATTAGTCTGCCCTCAGCAAACCTTTTACTTCTACAAAGTTCCTTCTTTTGAAGACCTTAGAAGACCCGGAGAATGGGATTCCTGGACAATGCCCTTTCATTTCTCCTCAATATTGATTTACATCATGTTTTATATTAGTTAAAGCTAAATAAAAGGACAGAAAGTAACATCATATCCATGTGAGTTGCATATATAGTAACATTCTGCCATATTTGGTTTAGACAGTTCTTGGGAAGTAAAACCATAGATATATTTAAAGTTTTCCTTAATAGCCAACCTTAAAATTATCTCTCTGTGGAGAAAATAACAAAGTCAAGATTGTTTTATTTAACTACATTGATATTCACAAATATTATCTTATTAAAAGCAAATTTAAAAAAATTTATCTATAGTAGCATAATTATACAAATCCTTCTGTGTCTTTAAAATTAAAATTGTTTATTTAAGCTCTTTACATGTTTATGTATATTTATCTAACTCATTCAATTTAGCTATGGCTTATAATTCCATACTATAAAAGCTAATGAAAAAATTTCTACGGATTTGGGCTTGTGAATGTGGATCAATAATATGACCCTTAATTGTGAAGGGAAAATATGGGGGTGAGAAAGGAGTGTGCAGGTGGACATCAGGAGTTGATTTGGTGTCTTTTAAATCTTTATTAGTTGTATAAAAGAGACTAAAGTAGGTAGCTGGATATGGAGTCTGGAACTGAGGGGAATAGCAGAATCTGAGTTGTAAGGGAAAATGCATTAGCATGGAAATGGAATCTAAAGCAAGAGGACTGTAAGGTGCAGGGAGTAATTATATCTAAAGAACAAAGAGGTCCAGGCATTAAAGGCTTGGAAAATATGACATTTAGAGCTCAACAAATAATTCAGCAAAGGAGATGGTGAAGGAGTGGGCTTCTAGGTGGGTGAAGAATTTGCGTGTGTGCTCACGACTCTCTCTATATATCTGGGAAACTGCTGTGTGTCACATTGTCTGTAGTATCGTCCCTGTGCCTGTTCTGTGGGATCTAAATTATTGCAGTTTCATTACAAATCCCCAAATCCCCTTCTTTTTGTGTGACCCAATCCCTCTTCCTTACTGTACTTAACAATTGCTCTGTTTTTCATAACTTTTATGGAGTCATTTTATCTCTTTTGATTCAATTTTCCTATGATGTTCCTTATATTTTTCACAGCTCTGTTTCACTGTCCTGCAATCTGATGACTGATCTGCTATTTTCAGATGATTGTATGGTTGTTCTCACCGCTGGACCATCTTTGGGCTCCCTGAGGGCAAATTATGATAATGTTTTCATGCTTTGGGTACTCCTAGATTCTGAATGATAGTGTATAGCGGGTACCAGGAGGTCTAAATGCAATGTTCATGGTATTATGTGGTCATTGAAAAGACGATTTAATCTCTTCTTAATAACCTATCATTGGGATTGCAAAAAAGTATTTCACTGCTTTCTTGTTGGTTATAAGATAATTTTCTCTCAACAGTTCATACCTATAAATAAATTTTTGGAAACAGGAGATAATACATGTGATAATTTTACTAGGATTATATGTATTTTCTGAATTTATAGCCTCCTTTTTGCTGTTGTATTTTTTCCTCCTGTAACTACTTTCAATTTATGTATTTATTAGTTATATTTTCAGGGGCTTCTATGAGCCATTGATCATTTGCTGACAAAAATTAATAAATGCGATGATTAGGCTATAGTTTTATTAAACTTCATTTTATTTTTAGTATTTTTATTTTGAAGAAAAATAATTATAGGTCACAAACAGAAAATAATATCTCAAAATATCACTGCCAGATAAATATAACATAAGAACATGATATTTTGAAGAAAAATATTTTTAAATCAACTGATTAAAAATTCCTTAAATGATTCAAAGGTGAATAAAACATTAAAAGCACATCCACAAAGTATAAAACGGTCATTTTTCATGATGGGTGTTCAAATGTTCTGAAGTGTTAGATTTGAGAGAGACTATTTATCAGTGAACTAAATCCTTAAACAGACTCAATTTTGGAAGAATTGACTCTGGATGAATCAGTCTAAAAGAAAACATGTCAAACTACTACAGGAATCTAAAAGAGAAAACATTTCATGTGATAGTTGGTTCTGCTAACTACTGCTCACATCCACAGCCTTCTCAGACTCCAGTGGTGAGAAACATTATTGTCAATGGAAACATTGCTCTTTAGCCTTCAAAAGGAGCCAATATATTTAAACTGAGCAGCACATCTGTAATGTACATTATCTCAATTATGATATTGGTTAAAAATAAAAGTGCCTCATTGGGGATGAAAAAGAGAGTAGTTTTATGCACAAATAAAGCAGTTTAAAGGAAGGAGATTGCTGGAGGGATGGGAGTCAGTTTCATAAACGATTATGTCAGATATATGGAGAATGAAACGCCATCATTTTATGAAATATGGTCAAAGGACCCCCAATTCTCAGTCCTCTGTGCTGGGAGTCTGGTATGCCATGCTACTGTATGGTTGAGAAAGACCATTTCTGCTTCATATTTTGCAAAAGATGAGTGTTGACATTTTATATCAATATTTTTCTTTCAAATGCAGCAAAAATTACCTTAATAGGAATGTGGTTAAGAACTAGGAACAGCCATTCTACAATACAGGTTCTCAATTGGGGCAACGTCTAGAGACGTATTTGGAGTTATGTTTGGGGACCACTACTGGCCAAATGATTTGAGGCCAAAGATGCTGCTAAGCATCCTACAGTGAGCAGGACAGCCACCACAGCAAAGAACTGCCCTGCCAAAATGTCAATAGTGTGGGAGATGGGACACCCTGCTCTGTCCTTCCACAAGAACAGGTGAAATGGAATGATTTTCCTTCAACAAACACCAAAGGCAAAAGTCAGTATTAACATTCATTTCAGAAATGGAGTAACTGAAGAACAGACAAATTGAAAAGTTAAGACTCACTACAAATTTGTATCATCAGTAAGGTTAAAGAGGATGCTGAACTCATTTAAAAATGGAGCAGAGATGTCTGAAAGGAAAGTTGACACACAGCTTAAGAAAGTGTTCTTAGGAAAAATGACAACAATAACAACTACCGTCACATACATGATCACCAGCAAAATTACTTTCTAGCAGCATGGATAGCCAGACTGGATGTGAAGAAATTCTAACCAGTATAGGAAACTGAATGAACTTGCCAGGGAACACTGAAGAAAATTACAAAAGTATGACAACACGAGACAAAACAGACAAGGAGAGACATATACTCTCTCGCTTTCCCCCTACACACACACACCTACACACACACACACACACACACACACTCCTTTCTTGTGAGGAAAGCAGAGCTGAGAGGAGAAATGTAATGCTTATTTACATCATAAAATGAAATATTAAAGAGAAAGTTTTGAATCTTGAAATTAGTTAATTTGAAAAAAGAAGTTTTCAAATTCTATAAGCATTCATGAAACAATCAAAAGAGTTACTCTACAAAGGGAAAATAATTGGATGTCTTCAATGAAACATTTATGACAAAGGGACAATTCCAATAACAATTGTATCTGCTCCATATGGTGCTTGTGACAACTAGTAAGAAAATGTAAAACTCTTTGCCCAGTGCTTGTCTAATGATCAGGATTTTGGAGTATTGAAAAGAATTGTTGATGTTTCTTAGAAAGTTATTGAGGCTCTAGGAACTTTGGACTTCACCCCAAAGTCAATGTGGTTTTACTGGATTTCTTTGAATCTCAGAGTGACAGAATTACTTCACTATTTTGGAAAATCACTCAGGCAGTGAAATTAAAAAGGAGACAATTTGAGCTTACAGACTAATTGGATAGCTTTTCAGGAAGTAAGAAAGCTGGTTTTGAGATGGTTTACCACATTTGTGCAGTGAAGATGAAGAGGAGGGTGTAAATGTGAGGGACTTCAGAAATGAAATCATTAGGACATGACAAATAATTTAAGGTGCAGGGGCGGCATTTGGGAACAGCATCTGCTCTATGTTCTTAAGGTTTTAAACTATTTTTATGTGAAAAAATAAATGAGTGATATCTAAGAAAAGAACATTATGTATTCAACTAGAACATAGTATGAATGAGCTTCACCTTATGTTCATAGTTAGACATTTACCAAAATTGCCACAAGAAATATTTAGTGTGCTTATTTTTAAATTATGTGTTAGGGATAGAGAGGCAAAAAGAAACCCCCTTCATAATTTTATTTATTTTGTTAATTTTAATTTTATTTTTGAGAAAGGGTCTCACTCTGTTACCCAGGCTGGAGTGCAGTGGCACAATCACAGTTCACTGCAAGCTCTGCCTTCCTCCCATGTCAGCCTCCCAAGTAGCTGGGGTCACAGGTGCATGCCACCATGCCTGGCTAGTTTTTGTATTTTTTTGCGGAGACAAGGTTTCACCATGTTGCCTAGGCTGATCTCAAATTCCTGACTGAGCTCAGGCAATTCTCTCACCTCAGCCTCCGAAAGTGCTGGGATTATAGGTATGAGTCAGGGCACCCAGCATCCCCTTCATCTTTTTAAAGTATGGTTGTTCTTTTTTTTTTTTTTTTTTTTAAAAAAAGGATATTGGGACAAACAAACAATACATGGACACATTTTAAATGCACGATATTAGACACTGGATTAGAAGGAAATATAGTCAGTTATGGGAATGCGTAGGGGAATGACCTTTAGTAAGTGTGAAAGGGACACCTAGAAATTGTATGTAATCTGCATGCTGAGAATGGACAGAAATTTAGGAGGCAAAGGTGGGAGGAGAAGGGAGTCCAGGGCGATGAAACACCAGGGACAAGATAGAGTGGCTTGGAACCACTGGAGTTTGCAAAACAAATTACCTGCATACAAATTTGAAAAAGGTTCTACTGACCGTTGACAGCCTGTGATTTTTGAACTGAAGAAAATGAGGTAGCCTTTTTTTGTATTATTAGTAGAGATGATGACTTGCAACAATTCATTCAGCACCACTTCCAAACATGAAGTAAGAAACTGGGTGCTTTATTTCTTGTTTTCTAAGAAATGTTTTGCAGACACTATGATGAGGTTGAGGATGATGATGATGGCAGTGGTTCTGGTAGTAGTAATGAAAACTAATCCCTACTGAGTAGCTCTACAAAAAAGTCACTCTTCTTAACTCTTCATTTAGTCCTGAAAAACGTAAGTACATGTTAACCTTTTCTTATCATAAAGGTGGTTGAACTGCATCTGAACATACTCTGAAAAATAAAATGGAATTATTATTTTTCAGCTAGAATTTATTTGGTGCACTTTCCAATTACTTTTCCAAACAGTGGAATTTGACGTTGTGTATCCAAATTCTAACTGACATTATTGATTACTTTTTAAAATGTCATTTTATGCAAGAGTAAAATGTATAAATTAGTGGCCATTTCATATCACATACGTAAAACTCCTTTAGTTACTTGAATGACTTCCGGAAATATTACAGACAAAATTGTCTTTCCTCAGAATTGCTGCCATTTTTTTTTTTGTATTTCAAATCTGGCAATACTTACATTCATTGGATCTAGAAGTTTCAGATGAGCTATTTTTTTTTTTCATGTGAGCATTTTCAATTTCTATTCCATGGCTGTATTTTCGTTTACTTGAGCCACGGTCCCTCTTAAATAACTTTTATTAATAGTGTCCACTCCGGTATGTTCCCTGTTCAATCTCTTATGTCTTGTGAATTCTGAGGGTGGATCATTCACAAGATGGACTGACTTTAGATATTTGCCTTAGGCTATATTTTATTTCCTATCTTAAATCAACCTAATGTGGTGAGGAAAGAATATTATTAAATTAATGCCGATGCTACCTGGAGGTATGGCTACATTTTTTATTTTGAAGATTTGCCTTAAGGTCAACAATAATTAACTCAGAGATTTTAATACACAATTTCCAGCATAGGCTCTTTGCAATGTAGTCTTGTGGGCTTATTGCACACATTGCAACTACGAGGCTATTCTCTCAGAGCATGGATAGAAAAATCTTTATGATTAAAAAATATATATCTGTAATTTCTTTGGCCACCTTTCGCCTTTACTTTTAAAAGCTAAACTAAAAATGTGACTAAAAGTATGGCTCCATACTATGAAGCCATTTAAAAAGGATGAGTTAATGTCCTTTGCAGGGAAATGGATGAAGCTGGAGGCCATCATTCTCAGCAAACTAACACGAGAACAGAAAACCAAACACTGCATGTTCTCACTCATAAGTGGCAGTTGAACAATGAGAACACATGGATGCAGGGAGGGGAGCATCACACCCTGGGGTCTGTTGGGGAGTGTGGACTATAGGATAGATAGTGTTAGGGTAAATACCTAATGGAGATGATAGGTTGATGGGTGCAGCAAACCACCATGGCACACGTATACTAATTAACAAAACTGCACATTCTGCACATGTATCCCAGGACTTAAAGTATAATTAAAAAAAAAAAGTGCAGCTCATGCTTACGATGTAAGAGTGTGTGTGTGTGAATTTGCATGTGTGTTGCTATACAAGAGGTACACCTCTCTGTGTTTAGAGAAACTTTGTTTACAAGCTAATTATGATGTTCTTAAGAAATAAATTTTGGTTGTGATAAAGTGTCTGAGACTTGAAATTTCTGTATTTGTGTATTTATTTATTTATTTGTTTGTTTGTTGAGACAGAATCTCACTCTTGTTGCCCAGCTGGAGTGCAGTGGCTCACTGCAACCTCCACCTCCTGGGTTCAAATGATCCTCCTGCCTCAGCCTCCCCAGTAGCTGAGATCATGCCTGGCTAATTTTTTTGTACTTTTAGTACAAGCAGGGTTTTACCATGCTGGCCAGGATGCTCTCAAACTCTTGCCCTCAAGTGATCTGCCTACGTTGGCCTCCCAAGGTGCTGGGATTACAGGTGTGAGTCACCATACATGGCAGAACTTACTTTTCTATTCCAGTATACCTTAGCTTATTCTGACTAGTTGATATACACATGGGGTTACATGCATGATTTATTAAATTATAAATTATTTTATGCTTTGAGAAGTATCTGATACATGGAATATGCTTAATAAATGTTAGCTACTATGATTTATACTCTTCTTATTTTTTTATATACTCTTCTTATTTTTATTTTCTAGTATAGAGTCTCCAATAAGGCCTTTGGGAAACCAACAGGAAATGATGAACTACCCTTAGACAAGCTGCAAAAGCAAACTTTGTGCCTCACAGCTGAAGGGCAAAGGCAAAAGGTCATCGCTAGAATGAAGCAAGAGCTGCATCTGTAAACAATAACTGCCTTTCAAGAGCTGTGGCTTTTTGTAGAAGTGAGAGGACATTGCTAAGTTTCCTGCTGGCAGGGAAGTTGGAAGGTGGAATAAATATTTCAAACTCTCCTTCAACCCCCTTTAGTCTCCCGTAGATGCTTAACTGGAGGCCAAGGAAGCTTGTTTGATACAGCCCCTAAGTATCAGCCTATAGTTCACAGAGCCAAGTGTGTCTATGAAGGAGTAAACCAAGAACATGCCACACAATAAAGCCCGTAAGTCGAAAACTCAAACACACACACACACACACACACACAAACACACACACACACACACCTTTGATTCTCAGCACTATGGCCTCATGTAATTCTGATTTTATTACCCTAAATTCAGATAATATATTTCTTATGGAGAGAAGAGGCAAGCAAAGATGAAATCAAAGTCCTTCGAAGGAAAAGGAATAATTTTTCCTAAGATTTGATGCAACTGCCTAAGTTCTCTCCACCCAAAATGTCCCATTGTACCTTAGACCATGTTAGAAAAGAGGTATTTCTCTTACAGGAAACATCCTCTAACTCTTTTGCCACATTATTTTATTGTGATATAAGGAAGAAGGAATTATAAAATGAACAGAACATATCAAAAAAGTCAATAACTTATTTATTTCCATGATAACAACTCGATCACCAAATAATTTTACTGATTAATATATTTGCTTTCGACTTACTGCTTTTTAGTGTTAAATAAAGTTTGGTTTTCTAGTCCCCATTAATATTTTGCTAATATTGGTGGTGGTGGTGTCTTTTCCCCCCACTCCCATATTTTAATTATACTTTATCTCACTTATTTTTTTATCATAAGTTAAAACTTTGATGTTTTTCAATTATTTGATTATTTTAGTTTTCATTCATCCTAGTTCCTTTTTTTATACATCTTATTTGTTTGTTTTTAGTGATTGTAAATTTCTACCCCACAATTATTTCTAAATTTTACTGTTACCTTGTTACCAAATATTTTTATGTGCCTTTCCATTACATGAAAATGTCATACCATTTTTTTTTAAATAACACAGTTTCATGTCAAGAATTTAAATTATTTTGAAAAAAGTAAATAAAATACAATTTGGCTATTTCTTTTCTGAAGTCACCCCTATCGATAGCTCTTCCTCATTCTCCTTCTCTCCCAGTCTGCTGCTCCGCAAATCATGTACTATTCCATCTAGGGAGAGGAGTCTAGGAGAAGCTTCAAGCTTTCGCAAAAGACAATATAAAGTTTTAATCTAAATTGCACAAATGATTAACTAATTTCTGTTAAAGATAAAATTTATCACTTTGAGTCTTATTTTGCTCATCAGTTAAAACATTAGTTTGGTTCTTGTGGGAACTACACTTGAAAATAGCAGGGTTATTTGCAGTTTAAATTTTTCTTTCTTCAGTTTCTCACTGAGGAGTTTTGCAGAACAATGACTGAGAAGGTGGGATATAAAAGGTAATTTTCAGTGAATTAATGTGAAATATTAGGCTAGTACTTCATGGAAGTAGGCCTGCTCTGTCTAGAGATATGTGGCTGAAATGGCCTTGTTTTTACTTAAACGTTAGGTGACGCTTACTGTGGGGGGAGTCATATAAAGGGCAATGGAAATCCATGAGTTTGATTCTTGCTCGTGAAACCGCAATACAGAGAAAAAGCATAGATATTTCCTTATTAGCCAAGGAGTCTCCATGGAGGACAGGGCCCATGACCTGATACCAGCCCCGCTAATAATGCCAGGGTCTTTTATGAGCACAGTGACATCAGCTGTAGTCCACATCTATGTGCAGGAAAAGACTCCAGGGGATCTCTGTAGTGTAAATGCTCCTGGCCATGGAGGGCTGACCAGCGGAGGTCAAAGCTGTGCCAGGATGCTCCCACTCTGGCCCTGGAGCAGATTGGCATGCCAGTGTGCAGGATATTGTTCACACTGACTAGAACGGATTAAATGCTTTGAGCTTGTTTTTTAAAGGGAAAGTTATTTGGGGGGAAATTCAGAATAATTATGCTGACTCAACCTCAAATGCCAACACTGAAGAAAAATAGTTTAATCTACTCTTGCAATAGAATTTTGCTAGTGGAAGGCACGGGCACAGGAAATAGGCAGAAATATTCTGAGATTTCTATTTACAGGACGTTTGGCAGGAGCAAAGGAGAGAATATATTGCTTGAAATGAGCTTACTGGATTTTTTTCTATAACAACTCACTGGAAGTAGGAAGTACTTATGAAGATTTTCAAAGCCATATAATGTCACTGTAAGATGTACTCTGTAATGAGCAGTATGAAACCACATTCCAAAATTATTTTTAACCCCAAACAGACCTTTATTTTAAAACAGCCTGACTGGAACTTAGTAACATATAACTAGACAAAGAAGAGACACCAGTGGTCTCATTGGATAGTACTGTATTTTTTCCACAGTCAGAAAGACTCACTGTCAAATTTGAGTTAAGTATCAATATAAGAAATCTAAGGACAGTTCCCCATCAATAAATATTTCTACCAAACATGTGCAATATACTCAGTATCGTGTTAAGGGAAATGGATGGTAAAGGAGAAGTATGATGTCAGGCTCACATCTTTGTGCAGCCTTCAGTCCTTTTGAGAGGGGCAAACGGAAGACAGTTGGCATACCAGGAATTTTGTGTTCTATTAAAATCAGTCATTAAATATTTCTTTAAATGGATCAGATTGACATAGTACGACAGATAGGTGAGAAAGTAGGCGACACACCAGCTGGTAAAAACTTACCATCAAAGTATGAAAGCTTTAATGAGTGAAATAAAGAATGAACTTTCTAATTTTATATTACATTGTGATATCTTGCAATATCTCTACTGGACTCAGTGTATTTTCCATTTGATCGAAGCTTTTGGTTCAGGATTAAGCTTCTGAAAATAAAAACTTAGATTAGATTTCCCTTATCACCTAGCATAATGTGAAGTCCATAAACATGTCAATATTTGTTTATTGGCTGAATTAATAAATATATGATGACCGTATTAGCCAATGAGTTAGAATTCAGATTCAATCTCTACCATTAGGGAACGAAGTGAGTAATAATGATGTGTTCAAGTTTAGTGGACGTGGGTACTGTTGTAAAAGCATTGGACCTTTCCTTCTGTTGGAATACCAGGTATGGCTGGGAAGTCAGATAGGCTTGAATAATGAAATACGGCTACCATAGTGATGCTGGATTCCCCAGGTTTGATATTTAGAATCCAAGGTGGGATAAAGCTGTTAATATGATGTTGTTTCTAGATAGAAACTGGAGCAGACCTAGAATTTCACTCAGCCCCCAATTTATTTGTTGGTGAGGGCTGAACAGGAGAGATGTAGGAGTGGTGGGTCAAGAGCTTATGCTTTACTCTGACCATCTCTGAAAGATGAACATCTTCATGAGGAAAAGGATTTTTAAATATTCCCTATAGTTCTTCACTGATGTAAAGGGTCCTGCTGTTGCAATAAACCCCATCCCTCAACCCATGCCTCAACTTTAACCTCCTATCATGATGTCTAAGCACTTTACGTGTCCCAGGAGTTATAGGAAAGACCGGTGTTGAAAAGTCAAAGAATAGACTCTTCTCCAAGAAGCAATGGAATTGACCAAGGGTGCTGAATCCATTCCCAGACTTTTCTGAGGAAAACAAAGATCAGAAACACCAGGAAAGGTGCAGTCTGCTAAAATCAATTTTCCACTGCTTTGCAAATTTCTCTTTTTTACAACATCATGACTATGCTGAAGTTAATTACCCTTTCACTTAACTCTGTCGCCTCAATAGAAACTACAATTTGATCTATAACATGTTCAGATAATGGCTGATGTTTGCGGTTTCTTTTTTTAAATCAGAGTTCGTTTTAAAAGAGTTCTTCAATAGAATCCAGAAAAGAAAAAAATATAACAAAAGGCAATCATAGGCCAAGGAAAATAAAAATCTTAGATAAAATCTAAGATAAAATTATTAGCCATAGGATTTACCAACCAAAGTGGACAAACAAACAAGTCTACATGTTACAATTAACAACAGGCACAATGGACACACACCGCATCTAGGTCTCTTTAGTGTGGCCTATGGCTTTCTATCCTCCCCAAATCCCCTCCAAGTTAGGGAGAAGTCCTGGTATCTCAAACTATGCTGTTGCCTACATGGCCCATAGCCTGCTTCAGCAGTTCCAGACCACCCTCCTCATCTAAGGTGACGGCCTCTAGAGCTTCAGGTCCAGTGACTCCCTAAGCTTTGGGGCACTGCTCCCCCCAAGTTCTCCCAGTTCTCAGGACACATAGCTGTGGAGAAGTGATATTTTGAGGGCTGATTCTGGGACAGGACCAGCGAGTTCAGTATTGAGCAGAGGCAAGGCTTGGCTGTGCATTCACCCAGCTAGACCACCTCTCCCCACCTCCCACCTCCTGCCTGTACAACACCAGAACCATCACCCCTTGAGAAGCCCAGCGGTGGTACCTCCCTGGCATTGCCGGGGCTGTGGCCTCTGCTGCTGCACAATCTTTGCCCAGAGACATCATGCTTAGTTTCTTTCATTCTCTGTCATGAATTTTCTCCTTTCTGTCATCTCTCTGTTCTTGTCTTCTAGATATTCATATTTCCTTAAACTGGCATAGTTCAAAGGAGAGGAAACACTCTGACATTTTGCTATATTCCTGTTTTTATAAAATTTCTGCATTTAATTACAGAGAATGGTCAACAGCTGAGCTGTGGGGAGGCTGCTGTGGTCTCAGGACCTCTGTGGGTATCATGTGCCTCAGTGCCCAGTACTCTGTGTCTCCTGGCTCCCAGCACCTGGCTTCATACTCATCCTCCAACCTGCACTCCCCATATCAGAGTCTTAGGGGCCAACAGCTCCCAAAATTTTCCTCTCATCTTGCCTAACACTTGCAGAGAGTCAACTTTGACTTTCTGGATTTGTAATTACAATGAGACATAGCACTAAAACAAACAAATAAAAATTAAAGCAAGAAAAGGTCGCTGGCCCTACTGATGTCAGCTACACACACTGACCCAACTGAGTCACTGGGGACAGGAGGTGATGGAAAGGGAGATCACCTCATGACCCAGTCACTCCAATAATTATCATGTTGTCAAGACGATAGGCAGCTGTTCCCATTGACGAGTAACTAGGCAGAGAGGCTGAATGCAGGCAACTCTTCACTTTGTTTTTCAGTAGCCACAATTTCTAATACAGTTATGTTAATTGCATTCCATTACAGAACAATCCCCTACCAAGAAAGAAACAAATATTATAAATTGTGTATCAGAGTCTTTTTAATACAGCTGAAGTTAAATACATATTTTAACATAATAAATCAAATTTGAGGATTCTGCTGTTTTTCTCAAAAGACTCAATTGCAGGGTGAAAACAAATGGCCTTTATCTTATTCATTTCATGTAAAAGTAAACTGATTCACAGGTTTAACTGGGGCAATACAGGTGCCTAGATAAATTCCCAGCTTATTAGTCACTATATGTAGCATGTAAATAGTCTCCCCTCTTACAGGCAACCCCAAAAACTGCAACTGTTACCGTCTGGTCTTCATCACCCACTGCAAAATGATACTTCTAAATGCTCTGCTGAAACTTTTTACACAGGCAGAAAGCACTCAGTCTCACAAGACAGAGCAAAGCATTAGAAAAAGAAGCATGAAGTAAAATATCTGTCCATAACTAGCTCTCTTAAGAAATTTATAAACTATTCAAACAGGCAAGTACCCAATCTAAGTAGAACACTTAATGATGTACTTTTATCTGGCTCATGAGCGCATGCTGTGCACTCAGCTGTAACCGTCCTTAATTGTGAAAACATGATAAAATCGGGAACTCCTGCCTGCTGCAGGCACATTTTGTTGCCTGGGAGGGTTTGCATGAGTGATAATGGATCTTTTCCTGTTTGGATTAGACCATTTGCATCTCACAATCAAGAATTTTCTGCAATTTCTGATCCCTTCCCAGACTACTCTGATTTGGTGTCATTCTTCTTTCCTTGTTTTTGGTTTCTTGAGATGGACTCTCGCATTGTCACCTGGGCTGAAGTGCAGTTGTGTAATCTTGGCTCACTGCAACCTCCGCCTCCCGTCTTTAAGTGGTTCTCCTTGCCTCAGCCTCCTAAATAGCTGGGATTACAGGTGCCTGGCACCACTCCTGGTTAATTTTTTTGTATTTTTAGTAGAGATGGGGTTTCACTGTGTTAACCAGGCTGGTCTCGAACTCCTGATCTTGTGATCTGCCATCTTTGGCCTCCCAAAGTTCTGGGATTACAGGCGTAAGCCACTGCACCTGACCCTCTTTCCTTAGTTAAAATAAAGGCATGCCTGCTGGCATATGAGGAAGAGGATAATGGTGTTAGCCCCAAACTTACAAAATGCAATATTATGTGTTTTGTAAGCAGAATGAATTAACACATTCACATATATACCCACACAAGCTTTTTCCTACTAAACAAATCCTATGATGGTATTGTTATGGGATGGAGCCGGGCCAGGAAATAGCCAGATGACCATATCTAAATGAGATTCCTCACTGCCACCTTGACAGTGTCCTGGCCAGGGGATGCTTGTAGAGTCCTGCAGATGCCTTGGTAGGGGACCTCTGTAAACCTTCCATCTGCTTTATGCTGTAGAACAACACAGTGAGCTCTATAAGCCGCCACGATGGTCAGAAATAGGAGACAGTCAAGGTACAAGCACCAAGATAAAATCAGATCCTGAAAGAGAAATTAAAATTTTCAGCAATGGTGCAATTAGATGAAAGCAAAAGCAGTGCTGGCTAAGGAACAAAAAGAAAAAGATAGTCCAGGATTCAGGGAGAATGCTATTGTATGCCAGCCTTGTTTTGCAGGAGATATAAAAACCAAGAACAGCATTGACATAGAATTGTCACCTTTGGATCAAGCATTAATAGATTGGGACAATATCCCAGAAGAGATTATGAAATTGGAAATAAAAATGACTTCTACAAAAATTCAGTAGGACCAAGTTCCACATCACAAGTTCATGTACACAATCAGAGGCAAGGTAATAATAGTATGTGTGATGGCTTGAAAGATGGTGAAAATATCCTGTCCCCAATTTCACTTGTAAATTTAAAGATGCCATTTAATCTTATCTTGAGCATAATAACAGGAAGGCTGGCTTTCCCAACCAACACCATTTCAGTGAATGCATATACAAGGGTTCTTCAAAGACTAGATATTAAAGGCATGCCCAAACTTGAAGAGAGAAGACAATGTCTTATGGAATCTCTGTATTCATTCACTAGACTGTCAACTAATAGCTATGGGAAGAAGAGAGGAACAGATCTTACATACTGTTCCTTACAACGACTAGATAATTAGTCAAATGGAAGCTAAATACTCTAAGTATTTTTATAAAGATTTTTAATTTATTTATGCATATATTTGAGGGTAAAGATACTACAAAAACAAAGCTAGAATATAGTTATTGCAAAATGTAGAAGAAATAATGATTTGCAAGTGACTGTGTTAACATTAAAAGCTTAACCCACCTGGTTTTCAATGACGCCAGTAAAATACCAGACATTGTATTTAAACCCAAAATAATATATTTTGTTAAATGTGTATCTAATTTATATTTATGATTTCTGCACACTGGAAAGATCCTATCTACTTGCATAATCTTATTTTAAAGATCTTACTATTTGAATATGTTGGTACATGAGATCTAATTGCTCTAAATACAGTTAATCAAAATGTAATTGTCTCTACTAAAAAAGAAAAAATGTATCTTATCCAAGATCTTCTAGACTGAATATATAGACTATCTTTCAAATCAGTCCTTTTGTTCATCTGTAGAAAAGTGATTACTAATGACTTACCAAATGACATAAGAATTCAAAACTCTGTACAGCAACCACAGTAGAGAATAAGTGTGAGCGGTAGTGGACTGTCACACAGGTAGAGCACCAATTCTGACTGCTACTGGTTTAGCACCCTGACATCTTGCTATTTAAGATGGCAGGGCATTATCAAACTTTACGTTTAGCCTTTGTTAGTAAGGTTAGCTTGTTTTGTTTTGCCTTGTTGTTTGTTTTATTTTTGCAGGTGGGCTCATTTCTAGATGATACATATGGCTCCTGGGGTCTCAAAAAACAGAAAAAGAATGCAGATGTTTCTTGTTTGAATTACTGAGTAAATAGAACACAGGAGCAGCTTTGATTTCTTATTTAAGACAAGTCTTGTGAAAATGTTCATTTAAACATTTTCTTTTGTTAAAAAAAATTCTTTAATTCCTCTTTGTTTTGTATAGTTTAAATATTTGGGATTAGTTTAAACTTCAGATTTACTTACTAAATATTTGTTTACTTTGGTACTAAAAAATAAATTCAAAACATTGATTTTCTTTTCAAATGACATGTTTCTCCTGAAGATTACACTATTAGGAGAGTGTTGATCGGGTATGGCGGCTCACAGCTGTAATCCCAGCAATTTAGGAGGCCAAGGTCAGGAGTTCAAGACCAACCTGGCTAACATGGTGAATGCCTGTCTCTACCAAAAATACCAAAACTTAGCCAGACATAGTGGCAGGTGCCTGTAATCCCAGCTACTCAGGAGGCTGAGACAAGAGAATCTCTGGAAACTGGGAGGCAGAGGTTGCAGTGAGCTGAGATCCCACCATTGCTCTCTAGCCTGGGCAACAAGAGCGAAACTCCATCTCAAAAAAAAGAGAGAGAGTGGAGACCTAGGTTTTTGCCTTAATTTTGTTATCATCTACTTGTGAGTTCTCGGCCAAGATATTCATCAATCTGAGAAAATTAAATTTCCAAAACATCATTTTATAGAAATATTATATAATGATAGCTATAATTTATTGTAATAGTAAATATCACATAGTAATGTAATGCTATATTATGTAATATTATATAATAATATTAGTAGTAAATAAAAAAATAAGATTTCAGTCAATGATGAATTTTATATACAATGGTGTTCCATAAGATTATAATACCATATTTCTAATGTACTTTATGTTTGGATGCACAAATACTTACCATGGGCATTACAGTTGCCTACAGTATTCAGTACAATAACATGCTGAACAGGTTTGCAGCCTAGAAGTAGTAGGCTATACCACATAGCTAAGATGTGTAGTAGACCATCCCAACTGTTTGTGTCAGTACACACTGTGATGTTCACACAGTGATGAAATAACTTAATAATACATTTCTCAGAATTCATCCTCATACTTAACACATAACTGTAATGTTATTACTTGTAAGTAATAAAATCAGCATTTCCATATAATTATTTAATAACAACTAAATAATTATGCAAAATGTCTCTGTCACCCAGACTGGAGTGCAATGGTGTGGTCTCTGCTTACTGCAACTTCTGCCTCCCAGGTTCAAGTGATTCTCCTGCCTCAGCCTCCTGAGTAGCTGGATTATAGGTGTACACTATCACATCTAGCTAATTCTTTTGTATTTTTAGTAGAGACAGGGTTTCAGCATCTTGGCCAGGCTGGTCTCAATTTCCTGACTTCATGACCCACCCACCTCAGCCTCCAAAAGTGCTATGATTACAGGCCTGAGCCACCTCATTCAGTCAACATCTGTATTCTTAAATAAAGGACCCACAAGGAAATTTAATGCATAAATCAAAAGCAAGATTACTGTCAAAACAAAAACACACACAGAAAATCCTCTCCAGGATTAAACACGCTCTCTTTCCTGCCTTTAAGTGGATCTGTTCTAGACAGGGATCTGCAGCCCATGACTTCTCCTAAATGCTGGAGCTGCCAGTGCAGGAACACTTTCTAGAAATCCTTGAACCTTCTAGATCTTCTGGTACAATTAAGTGGCAGAAATATCAGCCACAAATTTCAAATAATACTGTTTCTATGACAGACTTTTTCAAAATCACTCTAGCACCTGAGGGAAACCCTCAGCTCTGTCACACGCTGTGTGATTTGATGAAACCATTTTCTTCCTTTAGGACTATAGTGATCTATAATAGAAACATAATAGTTCCTACTTGGTGGGGGTAGTTCCAAGGAGAGTGAGACAGAATGAGTAAAGCTGACTCATAGAGGATGCTCAATATCTCACAGTTGCATTTCAAGACTGGTTGAAGTTCAGCAGGAAATGCAAATTTTTCTTGATGTAGAAGAATGTAAATTACTGAGGTGGAAGATGTAAATGACTCGCAGGCTCCTCATGGCAAAGACATCATTATTTGGGTTCAGTGTAAGCCAGGGGCAGAAATTTTGTTTTATTTATTGTTGCATCCTTAACTTCAAGATCAGCATCTGACCTACACTAGGTTTTTAATAAACAGTTGATGAGTTAATAACTTCTCTTTACTCTCCTCTTATTAATGTCATTTTCTAGAAGAATGTCATTTTGTAGTGCTTCAAATCTCTCTATTTAGACATTAAAATCTAGGAATGCTACACCTCTGTTCCTTAGCCTGACATTTATCTTACCCGGAAATAAAAAATCCACTTTGCAGCAAACACATTTGCTCTTTCCAAGGCAAATTAGCCTTCTTATTAGACAAAGTAAACATGATTTAAGGAGCTGGAACAACAGCAGGGTATATTTTCCTTCTGGAGCATGTTACCTTGAATGATTTCCCCTCTCAATTACCATTTCAAACACCGGATTAAGATGAAACTCCTGGAAGTATATAAAAACACAATAAAATAAATCACAACTAAGCCTAAAAGCATTTTTGAAAGCAGGAATTAAAATGAAGTGTAGATTCTTCACCAGAAGCAAATAATAATTTAGAGATATTTGCATTCTGTGAATTTTTACTAGATTAATTTTATATATTAGATGTGACATAATCGACTTATCACTGTCACTAATATAAAATCAACAATACAACAGTGTCAGATGGCTGAATAAACTCGTGAAATGAGCAGAGAGAAAATTTCAAAACACAGGTTTAAGATCTGGTCTCTCATACTAGAACCCATAGTAATACAGGTTCCAGCAGAACTATTTGGAGGATAAAGTAAAATTATAGAATAAGAGAATCCAATGCAGATCTTTAATCATTTCCTTTCCAGAAAAGATGCAATTTAGGAAAACCAAAGGCAAGAATCAAACCTGACTTTCTCAGTTTACCTGAGAGTAAGTTATGTTGTCTTACTCGGTTGGACTCTTTCTTTTCATCCGCAGTTCCTCTTCTCTCCCTTTGCCAGAACACATTATATTTTTGACAAACACAGAACATCAGTTCAGCAGACAGCAACTAGAACAACCAGCACAGACAAATACAGAAAGGCCCAGAGACTGCAAATGTTCCACAGGTCCCATGGATAGTTAATGGCCATAGCAGGACTGAGAGCCTTCAGCCGCACTGAGATACCTGGGAGAATGACTGTCCTCTTGAAGTTATCTCCCTCTCACCTGAACCTCTCAGTGATGACTATTGAGGAACCAGGCCTGAGGTAGAGCTTGTGCTTCAGTATTAGGCCATAGCGGTTGCTAGTAAGAGTCAATTTCACCAACTTGTGAGCCAGATTAGTGGATGGGTCTGTTCAGAAACTGCTCCCTTCACCTTTTCTGTTGACAGTGCAATGATGAGTTCAGATATTAGCTCTAAAACTAAATGCCATGCCATGATAAGAAAGGCCTTGCTTATTTCCCCAAACTATCTGTATTAGAGTACAGGTGTTTGGAAATTTGTTTTCTCTTTTTGTTATCGTTTTAAATTTTGTGTTTTTATTTGCCATCTATTTTGGATAATCTATAAGAAACATTACAAAGTCATTAGTAGACTAATAAAAAAAATTTTTAAACCCCTAAGACTAACAAATGATGGCTATAATAACTTTATGACTTTATTTAACAAAAATAAATTTACTTTTAATTAAGTGTAATTCAATCAAACATAACATAGGGAAACAAAAAGAATTACAAAAAGTATGCAGCTCATTTCTTGAAAGTAAGCTTACAGGTGGTCAGTATAGAGAAGTGTATACAAACTTGTAACTTTTTATCATTGTTCAGTAGTAACTAAACCACACTTATAATAGAAATTTTATTTCCCATATTAATTCATACATATACATTTTTTAACAAACACTGACATTTAAAGTTTCTATATGACCTTTGAACCTCTTTCTTATTTGTTAATCTACCTAGTCAAGGTTAAATTGACAACATGCTATTAACAAAAAGTGATATAACTGTAAGTGTTTATTTAAAAAAAAGTTAGTGTGGAAACCTCTACATGGTCTGTCAAAAGTTTGTTGAAAGGAATGGAAAAGTTAATAAAATTTAAAGCAATTCTGCAAGGAAAGGACCTTTAACACACAAACACACACACACACACACACACACACACACACACACACACCTTTCATCCAAAATAAAGCCAAGTATGCTGAAATTTCAAAATTTATTTTCAATACATTAGTAGCTAGTTCAAACAAATTATCCTGGTAAAATTATCCTTCAATGAAAGAAATTATCTCTACATCCTTAAATTTCTTGTCCTTAGATCCTCTTTTGATGACAAGTAAGTTTCAAAGGAATCTATCGAATTCACAGTGTTTATTAAAGATTTCTCATAGATATGCAACATAACATCACATAGTTGATCTAAAATTTTTGTTAAATTACAAAACATGTCATGACAATCTGTAGAAATTCTGTCCTTCAAAACTTTTTTGTTTTGCTCTTTGATCTTATTATCCATTGAAAACCATATTCCATCTTGGCATGGATATATTCAAATCATCAAAAATGTCAAGGATATCAGCAATATCTTGCAATCCCATTTACTTATTATACTTCTTTCTTATCTTATAAAAACAATGATAAGCCATTCTATATTTTAAGAATTATTAAGAGTTTTTTCCAGTGATAACTATCATGGTTTAACATTCAATATTTGTTTAAATTAGTTTCTATATTATCAGATGACAATAAGAAAAATCTAAAATTCCAGTCACTAGACTTCATAAAATTTACAAGTCTTACTATGGCACTGTGCACACTCTTTAGTTCAGCTTCTTTTGTCATGAATGGCAAGACGTTCTCAGTGAAGATCTTTCTGTGTTGATTTACATTTTGACACAAGCTCCATAGTCTGATTGACCACCTACAATTTTTTTTCAATATATCCATGTCACTTGAACATATGCTACATAATTCTTAAACTCCAAAACCCATTTGAGGACAAAGTGATACTTTGTATCTTTAGCTCATTCGGAATTGGTTGTATTTTTCAGAATCAAAACTGGGGGAAAAAGCTTCCTTCATTTCACCATCACGTCCAAATAATATATACCAAAAGAACGGCCATGTTAGCAATATCTATGGATTTGGTAGGATGCCCTGAACATGCAGAGCCACTCAACTTTTCTAAACAGGTATTTCTGATACAGCTTTTGTTAATAATGCATTGGCAACTTTACATGCTTAGCAACTACATTATAGATAAAATGCTATGTCCAGGAAGCTCTAAAGAACCAATGTTTGGATGTCAGATATTGAACAACTGCTCTGTTAACTTTTTAATGTAATACTCTTCCTTCAGCTAAATCTTTGGTTTTGAACTTATTTATGCTGTGCTTTTAATGCTGTTTATGTTTTGATAGTTCATTTCTTTATTAGCCAAATGTATCTCCAAAAGTAACACATTCCACTGTTAGCACTTGACCCTCAATTATGGCTTTTAGTAACATTCAAGTCATGAGGAATTATATTGACAAATAAAACTAGGAAGAACAGTAAATTTAAAAAAATAAACTTACCTGATTAAAAGTGAATAATTAATCTGAAAGAACATACCTAAGTAACTTTGTGAAACAATATATGGGCTTGAATACTCTGAGTCTAAAGACAAAAAGAACTACACAGAAATACTGTACTCAGTAAATTTATCTCTTAAAAGGTATAGGTTAGTATTCTAAAACTATGTGTGTGCTAGGATTGAACAAATCAGTAAGCATGCTGGAGATGATGAGTCACAGTTTTTTACTCTCAGAGAAAGAAGTTACACATAAGCAAGAGGGAAGGTTCATGAGAGGTTGAATTATGGGAATGGAATCAGAGGTATCTGTGTGAAAGCAGAGAGAGAGATAGTAGAAAGAACTAAAGATGGATGCATGTGTGTGGGTTACAGTCATGAGGTAAAGGGAAAACTGATCTTATTCATAGGTCTTACTCACATTCAAAGGGAAGGGGTTGTATACATGTGTAGACCAGAAGGTGCCTTAAAAATCAAAGGATAACTACAGAAAACCCTGAGTTATTGGTGCTTAATGATAAAATATGAGTAGCTTACTCCTTGAAATCAGAAATGAGACAAGAATGCTTATTATGACCACCTTATTTAAACATTTTATTGGAGATCCTGGTCAGTGCTATAAGAGAAGAAATTGAAATTAGGTTTATAAGAATTTTAAATTAAGAAAGAAAAATGTTACTATAATTATAATCAAATAACATAAAGTAATTCCCTTGAAAATTTATGGATAAGCTATGAGAATAAACATGGAATTAGCAATGTCTCTAGATGCAATATTATTGGATATCAGCAATTATAAAATAACTTTTACATTCTATCGCTTATAATGGCATCAAGAAACATCACACATACAAAAATAAATCTGAAAATAAATACAAGATTTTTACACAGAAATATAACAGTATATATTTTATTCTATAAGAGTATTTTATATTATATATAAAATTATATTTAAATACAAATACATATATTTTTCTATTTATTATATATTATATTAATGTTTATATATTTTTAAGATATTCTATATTTATATATTATTATGTATATTATAAAAAATATATGTAATTATATATTACTACTATCTTTAAAGACCTAAATTGAAACGTGTGTAATTTTTATAAACAGAAAGAACAGAAAGATCAATATTATAATAAATTAATCCTCTCCTATTAATTTACATTTTCAATTAAATCCTAATGAAAAGCTAGAAAAACATTTGTGTGTTTGCGTGTGTGTGTGCATGTAAAATGAGAAGCTCATTCTAAAATCACATGAAAACGCAAAGAACCAAAAAATCATCAAACTCAAGCCGAGGAACAATGCTTGGGGGCCTACAATCATTATTACCAAGATATATTACAATGTGATATTAATCAATGTGGTATTATATTAGATCATGGATAGCAAATAGACCAACAAATTCAAGAGTCCAGAACAGATCTACTCAGTGGCCATTTTTATTAAAGGCATATGTGACCCCTGAGAGCAGAAGAGGAAGAGTCTATTTAATAAACAGTGGTGGATCAAGTGGATAAGCATGTAAAAGATACTTAAACATTTACTTCTATACAGAAATAAATTACATGGAGAAGATAAATTTAAATATTTATTTTCTAAACAACAATATTTCTAGAAGATCACTTAGAAGAATATCATCTTGATCCTGAGATCAATCTTTTTAGGGAAAAAGTAACTATAAACAAAATTACTGACAAATTGAAGCATATGAAAATCAAGGATTTCTATTCATCAATAGACACTACTGAAAGAAACAGACTTTTTGGTTAAAAGTATGAGGAGCAGACAAAAGCATGATGAGAATCTCATGCTGGGAATGCCTCCTATGCATCCTTGCTATGAAATGGTGCAGAAGCTTGTGACTGGGACAAGTCATCACTAATTTTTTTTTTATTGCATTTTAGGTTTGGGGATATATGTGCACAACATGCAAGACAGTTGCATAGGTACACACATGGCAGTGTGTTTTGCTGCCTTCCTCCCCTTCACCCACATTTGGCATTTCTCCCCAGGCTATCCCTCCCCAGCTCCCCCCATCGCTGTCTCTCCCCTGTTCCCCCCAGTAGACCTCAGTGTTTGGTACTCCCTTCCCTGTGGCCCTGAGTTCTCATTTTTCATCACCCACCTATGAGTGAGAATATGTGGTATTTCATTTCCTGTTCTTGTGTCAGTTTGCTGAGAATGATGTTCTCCAGATTCATCCGTGTCCCTACAAACGACACAAACTCATCATTTTTTATTGCTGCATAATATTCCATGGTGTATATGTGCCACATTTTCCCAATCCAGTCTATTATCGATGGGCATTTGGGTTGGTTCCAGGTCTTTGCTAATGTAAACAGTGCTGCAATGAACATTCGTGTGCATGTGTCCTTATAGTAGAACGATTTATAGTCCTTTGGATATATACCCAGTAATGGGATTGCTGGGTCAAATGGAATTTCTATTTCTAAGGCCTTGAGGAATCGCCACACTGTCTTCCACAATGGTTGAACTAGTTTATACTCCCACCAACAGTGTAAAAGTGTTCCTATTTCTCCACATCCTCTCCAGCATCTGTTGTCTCCAGATTTTTTAATGATCGCCATTCTAACTGGCATGAGATGGTATCTCAATGTGGTTTTGATTTGCATCTCTCTAATGACCAGTGATGATGAGCATTTTTTCAAATGTTTGTTAGCCTCATGTATGTCTTCTTTCGTAAAGTGTCCATTCATATCCTTTGCCCATTTTTGAATGGGCTTGTTTGTTTTTTTCCTGTAAATCTGTTTGAGTTCTTTGTAAATTCTGGATATCAGCCCTTTGTCAGATGGGTAAACTGCAAAAATTTTTTCCCATTCTGTTGGTTGCCGATTCACTCTAGAGACTGTTTCTTTTGCCATGCAGAAGCTTTGGAGTTTGATTAGGTCCCATATGTCTATTTTGGCTTTTGTTGCCAATGCTTTTGGTGTTTTGGTCATGAAGTCCTTGCCTACTCCTATGTCCTGGATGGTTTTGCCTAGATTTCCTTCTAGGGTTTTTATGGTGCCAGGTCTTATGTTTAAGTCTTTAATCCATCTGGAGTTAATTTTAGTGTAAGGTGTCAGGAAGGGGTCCAGTTTCTGCTTTCTGCACATGGCTAGCCAGTTTTCCCAACGCCATTTATTAAACAGGCAATCCTTTCCCCATTGCTTGTTTTTGTCAGGTTTATCAAAGATTGTATGGTTGTAGATATGTTGTGTTGCCTCTGATGCCTCTGTTCTGTTCCATTGGTCTATAGCTCTGTTTTGGTACCAGTACCATGCTGTTTTGATTACTGTAGCCTTGTAGTATAGTTTGAAGTCCAGTAGTGTGATGCCCCCCACTGTGTTCTTTTTGCTTAGAATTGACTTGGCTATGTGGGCTCTCTTTTGGTTCCATATGAAGTTCATGGTGGTTTTTTCCAGTTCTGTGAAGAAAGTCAATGGTAGACTGATGGAATTTAAAAGACATAGAGAGTAAGAGAAAGAGGTGTGGTTCAGTGGACAGAGAAAGATTTCAAGAAGAGGACATGTTAGCAAATACTATTCAGTAAATGCTATTAGCCTGGTTGAAAACAACAACTAAAAACAAAACAAAACTTAAAAAAAAAAAAAAAAAACAAGTTAGGCATAAACTAAATCTAAAGAAGGGCAATAGAAGTGAAAGAAGAAAGACTTGTTCTTCTCATCTCAGAAGGCATGGTCTTGCTTCTATGGCTATTCCAGCAGACACGTTCACTTGCAAAGCAGTGATCACCCCAAAGAATAGAGAAATATCCAAGGCCGTGGCCAGATCACCATAGAACACAGAGTTTATTCAGTGAAACAGCTGGCTATTTTCTTTCACTGTCAGAAAAAAACCATGCACTCATGCCATAATGCATTCTCAAAATAGAAACCAGGGTTGGGGGATAGGAATTGGGATATCCAAGTTTATAAACTAGTAAGTGGAAGAGATAATTTGAATTTATTAAAGATTTCCAAATGGACACAAACGTTTCTGAATGGCATAGCAACTTACTTGAAAAACAGATAAAGGTGGTAGAACTTGGCTGACTTGCCGTGAGAAGAAGCTATTCCAGTCCCGTCAGGACTAACAAACGGAATACTCCTTCTGAACAGTGGAAATGTTAACAGTGCAGGAAACCTGATGTTTGTTCTATGACCATCTGAGAGACACAACCACTTAAGGCCGTTGACACAGACCATGGTAAATGCTGTCATACAAGGATCACCTCAGATTTTGAGTATCTTATGTAACCTCGCTCCTTTCAGGGCCATCAAAACATTCAGTAGTCAGTACTTTACTGTAATCTGATAACTCAGCTACCATTCACCGAGCAAAACAATGAGAAATTCGTGCTATCTCAAAGAAAGGTAGCACCTTAGCTGGGCATGGTGGTGTGCGTCTGTAGTCCCAGCTAATCAGGAAACTGAGGCATGAGAATTTCTTGAACCTAGGAGGCAGAGATTGCAGTGAACCAAGATGGTGCCACTGCACACCAACATGGGCAACAAAATAAGACTCTGTCTTAAAAATTTTTTTTAATAAAAGAAAGTTACCACCAACAGGAAAAATGTGCAACAATGGGGGAAAGAGAAGATAACCAGCGTAAATAGATGAAGTGGTTTACATGACTTCTGAAAAGTAAGACAAAAAAAGTATGATGGTCTGATTTCACTTAAATGAATTGTCTAGAATAGGCAAATTCACGGAGATGAAAAGTAGAAGAGAGGTTACTAAGAAGCTGTCAAGAAAGAAAAATAGGGAGTTATTGCTTAAGGAGTAGAGAGTTTGCGTTTGGGATGATGAAAACTTCTGGAAATGGTGGTAATTTTTGGTAACACAATATTGTGAATGTACTTAATGCTACTACTTTTTAGACTAAAAAGGGTTAAAATGATATGTATTATGTGGATCTTATTGCAAACAAAATTTAGAGAAGAAAATGAATGGGATTTCTGCTACAGAATGATAGCAATTACTTCCAGTGGGGAATGGAGGGTGAGAAGGAGGTGTAAATACTGAATATTACACACCTCTTAAAGATTTAAATACTGAACATGATACTTGCTTCATGTAACTCAATCTGGGTAATTCATATCCACTTAGGGGAGTCATAATTTAAAATGAGAATATTTGAAGAAGGGCTAGAATGTTCTCCTTCAGTTTAATTCATGGAGTCTTAAAATAATTAGCAGAAGACCTGGGAACTGCTTGTCTAAGCCTTGTTGGGGGATCAAAAGTCAGTTACAGTGATGTGCATGCAGTGACCCAATTGTGGTAAAAAATAATTTGGAGGATCACTATATAATCAGGCACAGGGAGGTCCACGCGCTATAAACGGCCCAAATGTGAAATCTGTAAGGTACAAAGATGTGGCTGAAGGCAGTAAGGTTATGGTCCAACTGCAAAATGGAAAATAAGCTGCAGATATGGTTGCTTTGCTGTTTCCTGAAAACCTAACTGAAATTAATGTTATGGAGCTCTGCCCTATAGTTCTGTCAACATGGATAACAAAGTCAACCCTTTGCCCAGTCCGTGATTACCTGTGGAGTGGACCAAGATTTCTTCTGCAGAAAAGCTAAGCAATATAGAATTCCTACATGGAAACAAGAAACCACTTCTCTAATGAAGAAAATGGTTGAATTAGGAGACTTAGTTTTTACTAATCCCATTTTATCAGACTCATTTTGGCTGGGATCAAGGTAGAAGAATTCTTGAGGCTGACGGTTGAATACTGATGATGAAATGCTGCAGCATGTGACACTGCTTCAGCCACATGCCCAAAATGATAAACATTGTATAATAAACGCAATAGGTCAAGGTTAACTGAGATCCATAGTAGACTTAGATAACTGCTTCTATTTCATCCTATTTTGGAACCAGCCGAGCACAATTTGCATTCATGTAGAGTTATCAGCAATCCACTTTTACAGCTTCATCAGAGACATTGGAATACACCAGCATCTTCTCAGAGAGTGGTGGTTTCAGTGTCTAACTGTTAAACATAAGTTGATTTGCTTCACTGATTTGTTGTTACAATTGCCTCCTTGGAGAAAAAAAAAAAAAGAAACGGTGGATTTAAGAACTGCACTCAACCATGTGACAAACAGAAGCTGGAGAACAGACCCAGCTAAAACTAAATGTCCAGATTAGTCTGAGAAATTTTGTGAATCTCATGGGGTAAAACAGCCTGGCACAGCATTCAAACTGTAAGAAATAAATGATTATTCGACTAATTCACCTTTAAAGAGGAAGTCAGTAGACTCCAAGGCTTGTTTGGGTTTGGGAACAACCACATCAGCCTCACAGGAGTCCTACTGGGTCCTATTCACAAAGTCATAAGGAAGAAATATAAATTTACATAGAACCCAGAGAATATACAACAATCAATGTTTACAACAGGGCTGCTGAGGAGGCAGTGTAGCTGGGATGTAAATATTCAATCACTCAGATGCTCTTTGAAGTGTCTGCAACTAGAATGCATGCAGACTGGAGCCTCAGGCAGAAAAACAATACTGCTACTCAGCAAATCCATAGCTGTAGACTGATGCAGCTACTTGATATAGCCTTATTGGAAGACAATTTCTAGCTTGCTCCTGGATGTTACAAGAGAATGTTTCTACCACAGAAAAGCTTCCAGATAATCTTGAGATTAGAAATGCCTTTCAGCTCAAAGAAATGTTTGCATACAGATGGGAAGACTCAGTAGAACTCATCGATGCAAGGGAAATGTATATTCAAAATTTCAGACATGCAAAGCATGAAGAGTGTGCCTCATACGTGAACAGGGAGTTGTATTGCTTCTGGAGACCAAGATAGAGCCCTCCAAAATATTCCTGACCCAACTCCCAGCTAGTAGGAGGCTATCATTCTTTTCAGCTTAGACAAAACAGCTTGTTTGTTTCACAAATGAGAGTTTCTGGAATGAGGATCATGTTGCTTTATGGAAATCACCCAGCGGAGGTGCATTCCTTCCTCTGGTGGTGGAAGGTAGTGGTAAATCTGCTCAACAGGTGGGAGCTGAGAACCATACCTTCAGTGGCAGAGGGCAAAGGGGAATTAAAACTTCATAGTATTTTCTTCTTTAAAGATGCTTAAGCCAGGAGACTACAGACTTGCCATTGTGATCAGGTCCCTAGAAGATCATATGATAAAGTACAAACAAAGGAAATTCTACGAGAATTTGGAAGAATAATTTAGGTGGATTATGCCTATGCCAGTTCAGAAGAAAATTGGAATGATACAGCAGATATCTTAGTCAAATCTTACAACGGGGTTGATTAAGTGAGCTCACATGTGTAAGCTAAACAGTGCAGAGATGGAACAAATAATGGCATAGTCCTCTTGTTTAAATTGAACCAATTAATGTAGAAAGAAGTTGAATTCAGTATCAATAGGCAATAAATTGTCTGAGAACGGCTCCAGGGAGAACTCTCCAGAGGACAAAGAACTGTGCATAGCTGGCAGAAGAATTCGGCTGAACACAGTTCAGTCTGCTTGTTGGCGGTCGGTGAAGGGGGCACTCAGCAAACGTGTGTTGGTGAAAATTGATGCTTGCTCTAATCTACACCTTGCTTATTCTGCAGCAGAAACAGAAGCAACAAAAGCAAACATGAAAATCAGAATACATAAAGTATTTGTAGTAGTCATTATTTCATCAATTGGACTAAGGAGTAGATTTCCTTTCATCAAGGTATGTACATCAACGTTACTAATGCACCAAACCGGGCAAGAAATCACAATAAACATATTATATCATTTATCACCCCTAGAGAAGTAGTTCTTTGAACATTGGAGTGGCGATTTAAAACAGATGGTGAGAAAGGATTGAGTGGCTTGCTAAACTGATGAAATGGATATATTCTCAGATTGAAAGAAGAGTTCAACATTGTATCTTTTTCATCTCTTCTTTCTTTTTTCCTTGAGCCATTCTTTTTTCAGTAAATCCATTCAAGACTATTTTTAATGTGTGCCAGTGGAGGGCATTATTGAGGCACAAAACATGATGTCTACACAATTATAAAACCCTACCACTGAATTTAACTGGTTATATTAATATTATTGACAATAATTCTCACTCCATGGAGCTAAATTAAGGTGATCTACAATTCTTTACTTTCAAATACTGTAACATTTTCCTGAAAATAAATCAAGCAAAAGTGATGGCACAATAGATGTTACTCTTCTGGGATAAGCAGTATTATCAAACTTTTAAACATGTAAATAAAAGTTATAAGAATTTTAAAAAGGAAATAAAAAACTCTGATGTTCACAAGTAACATTTTGTAAATGTAAGAAACTCAAAAGTCTATAACAGAGTTAGAATTCATAAGATATTTTCACTAGTTAAATAAGATAACTGTTTTTGAAATCAAAAGCTTCCATATATCTGCAATAAAAAGTTAGATAAATAAAGGAAAAAATTAGAAATGTATTTGATGTAGCAACCAAAAATATTAGGTGACTGGAAGTAAGTCTAAATATTATACAAATTATTCTTCAGATATATTTGCAGTATTTTGTTTAATGACATTAAAGTAAAGCTGAATCAGTATAATATGTAACATATTCATGAATAGAAAAACTCAGTATCAAGAAGTACTTCTGTTCAAATTCATAGTCAATACAATTTTAATAAAAATTATAACAGATTTCTTCATGAGAGGTGAAAAGATGATTCTAAAATGTATACAGAGGAGTAAAGGATAAACATTCCTGAAGAAGAAGATTAAGGAGGATAAGTAGAAAAACAAAAACAGAGGAGGGAGAAGAAGAAGAAGAGGAAAGAAAATAAGCAAAAAGAAGCAACATGCAATGATGATGATGACACGACAGAATCTTGCTTTACCGTATGTAAAGATTTACCATAAATTCATAGTAATTATAACAGTCAGGAATTGGTGCACAAATAGTCAAATAGACCAGTGAAACTAGTGGAAGACCTATGAATATAAGCAAATGTGAAACATGACAAAATAGATCATGCAAACCACTGATAGGGAGATTTTAAAATATCCCCCCCCCTTTTTTAATACTTGTATCTTCTAGAAGCCCATTAAATGTGGGCTAGACCTAGTGACTTGCTTCTAACAAGTCACATTGGTAACAGATCATAAAAGACATTGCTGCTGGCTTGTTCTTTTCTCTCAAATCACTTTTCCTCAGGCAAGCTAGCCACCACGTCAGGACACAAGGCAGCCCTCTGGAAAGGCTTATGAGGTAAGGAACTGAGGCCTTCCTGCCAAAATCCACAGGTCCTTGAGTTGACGGCAGCTTCAGCAGACATGTTAACCTCAACCTCATGTGAGATAATGAACCAGGACTACCCAGCTAAGTTGCTCCTAAATTTATGATACATGGAAACTTTGAAATGAATGTTTGCTCTTCTAAGCCATGAAGTTTTGAAGTAATTGTTGTTAGCAATGAATAAAACAACAGGCAAGAGATTAACTGGTCAATAAATGTTCTTGGGAAAACTACATATCATGAAAAAAAAAAGTCAATTTGTGTTGAAGACAAATAGAAACAGGAAATATCTAAAACTTTAGGTTAAAGTACAAGAAAGTACTACTGTAGCCTAGATTTATTTAATGTCAATAAGAGACAAAATTTAAATTTGCAAATTTATAAGCATTTAATAAAGGACAACAAAGAAGGGAGAAAACATGTGAGCAATAAATTAGAAGATTTTTTCAATTCTGCTTGAATATATAAACAGCTCTGAAACAAAACAAAACAAAACAAAATACATGCAACCCAACACACACACACATACACATAGACACACACAAAAAGGTGGGCAAAAAAAAAAAATAGTCAGTTTTCTGAGGAAAAAAGAAATCCCAATTGCCAAATAAATATTTGAAAAGCACCCAATCTTATTAAAAGTCAGAGAATTACGGATGAAAAATAAAACAAGATGACATTTCAAATAAGTTGAAGTAGCAAATACTGGAACAAAAGCGATACTTACATCTTGTGGATGGGGTGGGTAAAAGATACAATTGCTTTAGAAAACATTTTGTTACTATTTTCTGTTGCTGAAGCCAGACATACCCATCTTGGCTCCTAGTACGTGGCAATGAAGACTTCTTTAACTGCTCTTTTTCTCTCAGATCTTCAAATCTGACCACTTTTTACTACCATAACTTCCAATATTCCTACGTCATCCTCATCTCTTGCCTAAATTACTAAAATATCCTCCTAACCATTCCCCTGGCCCCTGGCTTGGACTCCTCCCTTCTTCCGTCATTCTGAATGTTTTACCATTGCAGCCATGGTTATATAGCTCAAATATATGTGTTTAAATGCCTCTACTTCAATTTTTTAAACTCAGAGTAAATGTCGATTTCCAAAAGTCCTTTCCCAATCTATCCCCAGCTTAATTCTTGGAATTCAACTCCTGCTTCTATGCCAGAACACACAATTTAAGCTTCTACATGAAACCTTTACACTTGTTCTTTCTGTGAGTGGTCTTCACCCTGAGTGTCCCTACAATGACAGCTTTATTTACTCTAATGCCATCTTCTTCATGAGAGCCTCTTCGATAACCATATAAAAGGGACTAATCACACTCCCAACATTGTTTCCAACCCTGCATATTCATACTATTGTAGTTTTCCCTCATATTATCATCATCTAATAAATTTTAGGTGTGCTAATCACAAGGGCTGCTTGCAAATATTTGATTATGTTCTTGCCACCAGGTGCATGGTAGGAATTTACTGTCCCCCGCTACTGTGACTTTCTTTTGGCAGTGAGGTGGGAGAGGCAGCAATAAGTGTTGATTCTATGCAGAACCTTGAAAAGCCCGCATGAACTTCACAGCATTCTCTTTTCCCTTGTCCTCCATACCTGGCACATTCCAGAGTATAACATTTTGTGTCATTTTGGATCCCAAAATGAGAAAGATGATAATGTGGAGAAATATTTCTGGCAAACTTGGAAGAACACGTAACATGGAACATATAATATAAACATGTAACATGATTAAAACATAATATTTTAAATTATTTTTACTTTGATAAAGGCATTCTTTATCATAGCAGCATAACCGTGTTTATCCTGACCAACATAATACTTTATGGTTTGTTTTATTTACTATTTGCTTTTCCCTGCAGAAAGCACCATAAAGAATGGAAGTTTTGTGTATATTTTCTTCTCTACTCTTGTGCCTAAATAGTACCTGCCATATAGACAATTGCCAAAACTCAAGAGTTGAATGAAAATTGAACAAATGCCCTATGAACTAACAGTTTGATACCCTAAAGTAATATTGCATATCTATACTGGAAGATATAGGCCTAGTGTGGTGGTTTATGCCTGTAATCCCAACATGCTGGGAGGCCAAGATGGGCAGATCACCTGAGGTCAGGAGTTTGAGAGCCTGTCCAATGTGGTAAAACCCCATCTCTACTAAAAATACACAAAAAAAAATAGCTGGGTGTGGTGGTAGGCACCTGTAATCCCAGCTATCTGGGAGGCTGAAGCAGTAGAATCACTTGAATCTTGGAGGCAGAGGTTGACCTGGGCTGAGATCATGCTATTGCACTCCAGTCTGGGTGACATGAAAACTCCATCTCAAGAAAAAAAAAGAAATACACGCACACACACACACACACATGTACACACACTCATACTAGTTAATATGTATATTTATATATGGTATATTATTTTTAATATATAGTATATATATTTTATGCATATAGTATACTCTTTATGTAGTATAAATGTATCTAAAACATATATGTACACACACACTAGAAGATATTTACAAGAAAGCTTGTGAAAATACTATTTGTAATAGAGAAAAACCACGAGGGAAAATAAAACCTACAAAATATATCATTTTTAGAATGAATAAATTCATCGTGTTATTTTCTCACAATGGAACCACATAAAACAATAAAAACGAATGAACTACCATTTTTGATATCATGCTGACATCTTAGGAATCCAATAGTGAACAGGAAAAAGTAAATCAAATAAAAATATATAAAGCATGCAGCCATCCATTTAAATTTAAAAATGTCAGAATGAAACAATACAACTTTAAAGATATATAGAGAGGCATGAAAACTATATCCAAAATTCGGTTTATTATAAACGCCCATTTCAGAATAATGGACTCTGTTGGGGAAATGAAGAGAGAGGTGCATAGCGTTGGAAGGGACTTATGGGGAACATTAAGTTATATTTATAATCTTTTTCCTAAACTGAATAGTGGATACAGGTTCGTTTGTACTATTTCCTTTATTGTGCTCTGGAACTTACAATTCTACTTATATAATGACTATTTGTGTAAAGTATTTACGAAAATCACCCATGCAGACATATATATGTGTGCATACAATTTTTTAAAAAGGTCTTGTTGGATTATATTTTAGAGGATAAGCAGTGGAGCAGGAGTTTCAATATGGAATTTGAGATCATTCCTGCTTGTGGGGCATAGAGAAGTCACGCACTCTAGCACTAGCCAGCACTCTGCTACAAAAACAACACCATGTCCAGTGTAAGCACAGTCTCCAGCAGGAGCTCCCTCCCCATCCCTCTGAACTTCAGGGTTGCTTCTGGCACTGTGGTGCATGCCTGCACGGAGGCAGGTACCCCTGCATCTCCTAGCACTCTGCTGAAGCTGCTTCAACGCACACCTGTATCCCCAGCCCCAGCAGAGTGGACTCCAAACATCAAGGAACCAGAAGACAAAGGTAAGGTTCAATACAAGTCCCCCAGAGTTACAGCACTCACTCCAGGAGTTGGGAGCTAAGTGTTGACCTCCTAAAATCTCCCAGAAATAAGTCCAGTTGGGTGAATCTAGCTTATACCACAATCAAAACCCACCAGGTCATAAAATAGGATAAAAGGAAAAAAAAAACCCGAAGGTCAGCAGCCTTAAAGATTGAAGAAACATTAGCCCACAAAAATGAGAAAGAATCAGCACAAGAATGCTGAAAACTCAAAGAGCTGAAGTGCCTTTATTCCTCCAAACAATTGCATCACCTCTCCAGCAAGGGTTCAGAACTGGGCTGAGACACCTAAAATGACAGAAATGGAATTCAGAATATGGATAGATAAGAAGATCACTGAGGTACAGAACTACATTGAAACTCAATGCAAGGAAGGTAAAAAACTTGGTAAAACAGTCCACGAGCTGAGAGAGAAAATATCCAGTATAGAAAAAAACATAACTAGCTAGGCGCAGTGGCTCATGACTGTAATCCCAGCACTTTGGGAGGCCAAGGCAGGTGGATCACCTGAGGTCAGGAGTTCGAGACCAGACCAACCAACATGGCAAAACTCCATTTCTACTAGAAATGCAAAAAGTAGCTGGGCGTGGTGGCATATGTCTGTAATCCCAGCTACTCGAGAGGCTGAGGCAGGTGAATCGTTTGAACCTGGGAGGCAGAGGTTGCAGTGAGCAGAAATCATGTCATTGCACTCCAGCCTGGGTGACAAGAGCAAAACTCCATCTCAAAAAACAAAAACAAAAACATAAAGCCCCATATAGCTGAAAAACACACTACAGGAGTTTCATAATACAATTGCAAATGTTAATTGCAGAATAGACCAAGCAAAGAAAATAATCTCAGAGATCGAAGACTGGTTTTCTGAAATAAGGCAGGCAGACAAGAATAGGAAAAAAAAAAAAAAAAAAAAACCAATAATGGTAAAGGCTTCAAGAAGAGCTAACTATCCTAAATATATAAGCACCCACCATGGGAGCAAGGAACGTTTTTAAAGACCTTCAAAGAGACTTAGACTCCCACACAATAATAGTGGGAGACAGGCCAAGCACAGTGGCTCACGCCTGTAATACCAGCACTTTGGGAGGCTGAGGCAGGCTTATCACCTGTGGTTGGGAGTTTGAGACCAGCCTGATCAATATGGAGAAACCCTGTCTCTACCAAAAATACAAAAAAGTAGCTAGGCTTCGTGGTGGGCACCTGTAATCCCAGCTACTTAGGAGGCCAAGGCAGAAGAATCACTTGAACCTGGGAGATGAGGTTGTGGTGAGCTGAGATCAAGCCATTGTACTCCAGCCTGGGCAACAAGACCAAAATTCCATCTCAAAAAAAAAAAGAAAAAACAAAAAACAGTGGGAGAGTTGAACATTCCCACTGTATTAGATAGATGATTGAGACAGAAAATAAATATATTCAGGACTTGAGCTCAGCACTGTATCAAATGGACCTGAGAGATATCTATAGAACTCTCATTCAAAAGCAATATACCTACTTCTCATCACCACGTGGCACATATGCTAAAATCCATCACATAATCAGAAATAAAAACATTCCTTAGCAAATACAAATAAATGAAATCATAACAGTCTCTTGGACCATGCTGCAATCAAATTAGAACTCAAGACTAAGAAATTTACTCAAAATCACACAATTCCATGGAAATTGAATAACCTGCTCTGCAATGACTTTAGGTAAATAATGAAGTTAAGGAAGAATCAGGAAGTTCTTTGGAATTAATGAGAAGTAAGATATACTAGAATATGGAACACAGCTAAGGCAGTGTTAAGAGGGAAAATTATAGCACCAAACACTCACACAAAAAAGTTAAAGTTAACATCCTAACATCACAATTAAAAGAACTAGAGAACCAATGGTAAACAAATCCCAAAGCTCACAGAAAAAAAAAAAAATTATATATATATATATATATATATAACCAAAATCAGAGGTGAACTAAAGGAATTTGAGACACACACAAAAACTTGGAAGACCAACAAAACCAGGAACTGGTTTTTTGAAGAAATTAATAAAAGAACAGAACTTTAGACAGCCTAATAAAGAAGAAAAGAGAGAAGATTCAAATAAATACAATCAGAAATGACAGGGGAATATGTCATTTCTGACCCCAAAGAGTGACTGACCCCAAGAAATACAAACAACCATTGGAGAATATTGTGAACACCTCTATACATGTAAATAAAAAATCTAGAAGAATTGGATAAATTCCTGAACACATACACCCTTCCCAAGAGTGAACAAGGAAGAAATTGAATCCCTGAACAGACCAATAAGTTCGAAAATGAGGCAGTAGTAAGTAGCCTGCCAACCAAAAAAGCCCAGGACCAGGCAGAGTCACAACCAAATTCTACCAGATGTACAAAGAAGGTCTGGTACCATTCCTACTGAAACTATTCCAAAAAATTGAGGATGATGGACTCCTCTGTAACTCATTCTATGTTGCCAGCATCATCCTGATATCAAAATCTGGCAGAGATATGACACAAAAAGAAAACTTCAGGCTAATATCCTTAATAAATATTGATACAAAAATCCTCAACAAAATAACTGGCAAACTGAATTTAGCAACACATCAAAAAGCTTATCCACCATAATCAATTAGGTTTTATCCCTGGGATACAAGTTTGGTTCAATATATGCAAATTAATAAATGTGTTTAATTGCATAAAAAGAACTAAAACCACATTATTATCTCAATAGATGCAGAAAAGTCTCTCAAAAAATTCAACATCTCTTCATGTTAAAAACTATCAATAAACTAGGTATTGAAGGAATATACCTCAAAATAATAAAATCCATTTATGACAAACCCACAGCCAATATCATACTGAATGGGCAGAAGCTGAAACCATTCCCCTTGAAAAGCAGCACAATACAAGGCTGCCCTTTCTCACCAATCCTGTTCAACATAGTATTGGAAGTCCAGCTCAGGGAAATCAGGAAAGACAAAGAAAGAAAAGGCATACAAATTAATAGAAAGAAAGGAAGTCAAACTATTCCTATTTGCAGATGACGTGAATCTATACATAGAAACCCCCATCGTGTCAGCCCAAAAGCTTCTTAAGCAGATAAACGACTTCATCAAAATCTGAGGATACAAATTCAACGTGCAAAATTCACTAGCATTCCTATAAACCAACAGCCAAGCTGAAAATCAAATCAGAAATTCACAATTGCCACAAAAAGAATAAAATTTCTAGGAATACAGCTAACCAGGGAGGTGAAAGATCTCTACAAGAACTACAAACCGCTGCTCGAAGAAATTAGATGGCACAAAAAAATGAAAGAACATTCCATGTCCAGGGAAGGGAAAAATCAACAATCACTATCATTAAAATGTGTCTAAAACAATTTACAGATTCAAAGTTGTACCTGTTAAACTATCATTGAAATTCTTCACAGAACTAAGAAAAAAAAACTGTTTTAAAATGTATGTGGAATCAAAAAACAGCTCAAATAACCAAGGCCATCTTAAGCAAAAAGAATAAAGCTGGAGGCATAACATTTCCCAAGTTCAAGCTATATTACTATAGCACTACAGTAATAAAAACAGCATAATACTGGTACAAAACAGACACATAGACCGATGGAACAGAACGGAGAACCCAGAAATAAGGCCACACATCTACAGCTGTCTGATCTTTAAAAACTGGACAAAACAAGCAATGGGAAAAGGATTCCTTGTTCAACAAATGGTGCTAGGATAACTACCTAGCCATATGCAGAAAATGGAAATGGACCCCTCCTTTGCATCATATACAAAAATTAATTTTAGATGAATTAAAGACTTACAGGCAAAACCTGAAAGCCTAAAAACTGTGTAAGACAACCTGGCCAAAGCCATTTAGAACATAGACAAGGGCAAAGACTTCACAATGAAGAAGTCAAAAACAATTTCAACAAAAGCAAAAATTGACAAACGGGATCTAACTGAACAAAAGAGCTTCTGCACTGAGAAAGAAATTACCAACAGAGTAAAAAGACAGCAGACAGGGCCAGGCGCGGTGGCTCACGTCTGTAATCCCAGCACTTTGGGAGGCTGAGGTGGGCCGATCACAAGGTCAAGAGATGAAGACCATCCTGGCCAACATGGTGAATCCCGTCTCTACTAAAACATACAAAAATTAGCTGGGCATGGTGGCATGCACCTGTAGTCCCAGCTACTAGGGAGGCTGAGGCAGGAGAATTGCTTGAACCTGGGAGGCGGAGATTGCAGTAAGCCGAGGTTGTGTCATTGTACTACAGCCTGGCGCCTGGCGACAGAAAAAGACTTTGTCTCAAAGAAAAAACAAAAACAAAAAACAAAGACAGCAGACAGAATGGGAGGGAATTTTTGCAAACTATGCATCTCACAAAAATTTAATATCCAGAATCTGTAAGGAACTTAAATTTATAAGAATAAAGCAAATAATCCCACTAAAAAGTGAGCAAAGGACATGAATAGATACTTTTTCAAAAAGACATACATGTGGCCACCAAAACATATGAAAAAAAACTTCAACATCACTGATCATTAGAGAAATGCAAATCAAAACCACAATTAGAAACCATCTTACATCAGTGAGAATGGCTACAATAAAAACTAAAAAAGAGAAACAGATGCTGGTGTGGTTGTGGAGAAAAAGGGAATGCTTATACACTATTGTTGGGAGTATACGTTAGTTTCACCATTGTGGAAGACAATTAGTAATTCCTTAAAGAACTAAAGACAGAAATGTCATTTGATCCAGCAATCCTGTTACTGCATAAATACCCAAAGGAATGTAAATCATTCTATTATAAAGACACATGTGCAGGTATGTTCACTGCAGTACTCTTCACAATATCAAAGATATGGAATCAACCTACATGACTCAATGACAGATTGGATAAAGAAAACATGGTACATATACACATGGAATAGTGTGCAGCCATTAAAAAAATAGAATGAGATCATATCCTTTGCAGGGATGTGGATGGAGCTGGAGGCCATTATCCTTAGCGAACTAATGTAGCTATAGAAAACCAAATACCGCATGCTCTCACTTGTAAGTGGGAGCTAAATGATGAGAACACATGAACATATAGAAGGGAACAACACACACTGGGCCCTTTGGAGGGGGAGGGTACAAGGGGGAGAGGATCAGGAAAATTAACTTATGGATACTAGGCTTAATACCTGTGTGATGAAATAATCTGTACAACAATCCCCCATGACACGAATTTACCTACGTAACAAACCTCTACATGTGCCCCTGAACTTAAAATAAAAGTTAAAAGAGGAAAAGAAAAAAAGGAAATGAAAGAAAAGAAAAACTGCAGGTGCATTAAGGACACTTACAAAAATGTGGAACACTTGTCCTATGAGTCACTAGAAGGGTAAAAAAAAAAATAGAATTTGCTACAATGCTTTTCTGCCAAGGGGAACCTCGGTACTTCATTATGTCTACATCAGCTATAACACCTGACCTTCCTACCTCCTTAGGTTGGGGTGAGAATAAATTCAGCAACTGTGACTACTACTTGTTTGTATTGATTATTCATCCCTCCAAGCCAGATACAGTGCCAGGCGTTTAATATATGGAGTCACATCAGCTTCTCAACCTACATCAAGGCCATGTGAACATCCCAATTTTAATAAGGACACTGAAGATCAAAGAAATTCAAAAATTATTCAAGATCACTTGATTGGTATATGTAGGGGCCAGAATTAAGACCTCTATCACTTAAAAGGTTGGAGTTTGTTCCAGTGCTACATTCAGTCAACGTGAAAGGATTCTGCAACGTTCGATTCTGATGAAGTTTCAAGGGATTTATTTTTTATTATTTCTCTCTTTTAATTCATCTTATGTTGTAGGTAGGACTTAAAGCCAGCATACCACATAGTTTTGAAGTCTTATGGCTTTGAAAAGAAGACTATTTCCATAACGTGATGTCTGTAGTCTTTGACATGATGATGATTTCTACTGCTTAATCTGCCATGGTAGGTTTTACAAAAGAAAGGTGGTCTCACTCTAGGTCTCATCATAGATTAAATTGTACTTTTGCCCTTTTAAGGCCAAATAGTATTTAATAAATGCTGTCACCTATATAGGCAACTAAATAGCAAATAATCTCCCTCCCCACCACAAAGTGCACAGACAGGACTACCTGTCCTTTCAGAGGTCAGTTCTAGGCGCTGGTGTAAGCAGGCATTGGGCTGTAGGGGTTCCTGAGACAGAATCCCTGGTTTCTCAGAGCTCATATACCAGTGTAGGGAAAAAGCAAAAACACAGGTAAGCAAATAAGTGAACAAGACAATTTCAGACAGTCATCTATGCCTCCAGGCAAATAAGGTAGCATACAGCACGATGTTGCTGACAAAGGCAAGAGGAGGAAGAGAGGGGATCCTACAGATTGAGAAGCTTTCCAAAGAGAGGTAATTTGATCCGAGAACTTAATGTAAAAGGAAAGGAAAACCCTAGTATTAAACTCCTGGGTCATAATATATCAACACAAGAGCACAGTAAGTAAGAAGCCCTCCAGTCAGATGACAAGAAGCAAAGATGAGTAAGAGGAAGACGGCAGCTGTGGCTTGGTCCTGTGGAGAGGGTGCCAGAAGATGGGGGCAGTGATGGGCAGTGGGACATGGTTGGAGCCCCCAAAAATTGTGAGCAGGGGCCTGAACTGCCACAACTATAGTTGGTAATTTCTAGTGCAAAACAGAAGTGTGCTATTTTAAGGCAATGACACTTAAAAAAAAAGATTTTATTTTCAGAGAAGTTTTAGGCTCAAAGCAATATTGAGAAGAAAGTATAGAAAATTTCTCATGTATGCCCTATTCCCACACAAACACAGCACCCACATTATCAGAACCTGGAACCAGAACTGTGCATTCCCGACATTCAATGAGCGCATATTGATCCACTGTCATCACCCAAAGTTTACAGTTTACATTAGGGTTCATGTTTGTTGTTTTGTTGTTGTTGTTGTTTGTTTTTTAAGATGGAGTCTGGCTCTGTTGCCCAGGCTGGAGTGTAGTAGTGCAATCTCATCTCACTGCAACCTCCACTTCCCAGGTTCAAGTGATTCTCCTGCCTCAGCCTCCCAAGTAGCTGGGACTACAGGTGTGCACCACTGCACCCAGCTAATTTTTGTATTTTTAGAGACGGTATTTCACCATGTTGTCCAGGCTGGTCTCAAACTCCTCACCTCATAATCAGCCCGCCTCAGCTCCCAAAGTGCTGGGATTACAGGCATGAGCCACCATGTCTGGTCAGGGTTCACTTTTACTGCTATACACTCTATGGGTTTGGACAAATGCATAATAATAATAACATGTATCTACCACTGTAGTAGCACATAAGGTATTTTCACTGTCCTAAAATCCCTCCGTCTCTTGCAATCCGAGAAGTCACTCATCTTCTTATTCTCTCCAAAGTTTTCTAAAATGTCATATAGTTAGAACCATATCAGTATGTAGCTTTTTCAGAGTGGCTTCTCTCACTTAGTAATATGCATTTAAGGTTACTCCATGTCTTTTCACGGTTTGATAGCTCTTTTCTTTTTCTTTCTTTCTTTCTTTCTTTTTTTTTTTTTTTTTTTTTGAGACAGGGTCTCTCTCTCTGTCACCCAAGCTGGAGTGCAATGGTGCACTCAATCACTGCAAACTCCGCCTCCCAGGTTCAAGTGATTCTCCTGTCTCAGCCTCACCAGTAGCTAAGACTACAGGCACATACCACCTCAGCCAGCTAATTTTTGTATTTTTAGTAGATGGGGCTTCACCATATTGGTTAGGCTGGTCTAGAACTCCTAACCTCAGGTGATGCACCTGCATGGGAGTCCTAAAGTGCGGGTGGGGGACTGTGTTAAGGAAAAAACTCTTCTCTTCCGGAGTCCACAGGGGGCGTGGTTTCAAAGGCAGGAGCTTCCTAGCACCATACCTCCATCCACGCCCCCATCTGGGAACCTAGAGTTCTTTGTCTGACTTTCCTGAGTGTGGGCTAGGTAGAGAAATCCAGGTGAGCTTCTTCATTCAAAAAGTCCTCGGAAAGCTCTGGGAGGAGGGGCTCTGTTGGGGACCGAGTAGCCAATCCAGTATCAAAGTCAAAAATCAATCACTCCAGAGGACGTTTGAAAGAGCTCCTCTCATTGGACGAGAACATGAATGGAGCAGGAATAACTTCAGAGTTAAAATTCTGCTGCTCCTTACCTATAAGGATTTCTTCCTTGGATCCCTTCCCACAGCAGTGTGAGAGCTCTTTGTCTCTCTCTCTTTTTTTTTTCCTCTCTCTCTCTCTCTGCCTAATAAATCATTCTCTGCTAAATGCTTTGGGTCCATGATATTTATTCCAACAGTAAGCTCACTGCACCTCCTGGGCCCTTTTCCCCATTCCTGGGGTAAGAGAGGCCAAGGACCTGGGCACATTGGAGCAGGAAACCAGGAGCGTCTTCAGGCTGCCCCCTCTCCCTACCTTACTTACACTGGGATTACAGGTGTGAGCAGCTCATTTCTTTTTAACACAAAATAATATTCCATCATCTGGATGTACCACAGTTTATCCATTCACATACTAAAAGACTTACTGGTTTCTTCCATATTTGTCAATTATGAATACAGCTGCTAAATACATCCATGTGCAGGCTTTTTTGTGGACATAGATTTTCAATGGTTTCTTCCATGTTTAATGTTCAGTCTTACTGTCAATTTATAAGGTATTTTCAGAGTGTGATCCCAGAAGGCTTTCTCATTTCCAGCCTAGTTCTCGTATTTAAACCTGGCTTTCTGCACTAACTTGAAACATGTGATCAGGTTAGGGTCATGGTTAAGGCTATGCTCACAGAAGCTGTTGCCTCGTGCCCCACTGTTGTCAGGCCCTGCTCAGACTGTGGGCTTTGGAATCCTGCCCTCACACTAAAAGAATTCTATAATCTTAGCATAACACCATGGAACTCAGATCTAAGCCCAGCATGGTAGGCTTTGGCCACATTGTGGGAACTCATTTCCATGTCCATCCCTTTACATTGATTCTGGTAATGGAATTCTAAGTAACACTTCTCTGAATTGGCTCCCCTTTTAAATCTTGAATTTTGTTTATAAACCAAAACCTGGCATCTGGGACTACTTCTTGGTAACAAATTTCCTTAATAATTCTAGGTTCCCAATTTCAACTGAGTGGTAATATTAGTAACAATAAAAAAAAATAGACTATATTTTCTGTTCTAATTATTAACAATATTATCCTACTACTATTCTATTGTTTCTCAGAAACACTATGCTAAAACTTCTCATGGGTTTTCTTACCTAACTCTTTCCCAATCTAATCAGGTGGGCCCTGTCATTATCTCTGTTTGATGTAGGAAAGAACATTCTGATTAAGACCTGATGAGAAATGTGCTTAACGTCAGTTTTCAGGCAATAGAACTATCTTTCCTGGAAACCTTCAGTCATAGGAGGAAATCTATACCTCCATCTGGGTCCTAGGTCACAGAACACATCCCTTTAAGAGGCTACCTCCTGCCCTGCTTCACCTTACTCATGCAGCTGTGAGGCATCAGTCACATCGGTTCTCCTCACTCAGGGACATTAGCTGTCGTTGATCACATTAGTAGGTCCTGGTTTGGGCACCAGCTGTGACAGGTGTCACGTCAAGGTCACCACCTGAGATGTTGATCACCGTCTGTGGAGGTCTGTCCTGCAGACCCTGACTCAGCGACGGATGAATGAATGCATTCTCACACCCAGTACAGTGATTTGAGTGGGCGAGGGATGGTCGTCAACTGTTTCAGAGGGGATTGCAGCTAACCAACTCCCTGTTCCTCCTCACATTTATTCAGTAAAGATTTAATAACAGAGGTTCTAAGTCAACATGCTTGTGCATAATTAACATGATTAAAAGAGTGGTTTTACAAATGATAAAAGCTTTTGGTTCCAGGGCCCAGAGTAAACACTATTAATGGGTAATTTCTCTTTGATATCCCCCAGAGAGTACCATCCAGCACAAAGTTTACATGAGTAAACAGAGTAGAGACAAAGAAATGTGGGTAAACAGACTTAATTGAAGAAGCTTTTATTATCCTTAATCTTCACTCTATGACTTAATGTTCTAATGTAAGAACTGGCTGCCTTCAGCCTGTTCCATAAATTAACAAAAACCTTTCAGCCTTCCAAAAGGTTTGAGACTGTAATCTTATAACCTTTCCCTAATATTTCCCTTAATATTTTGCCAGCCGCACCAAGTGAATCTCAACACAGCTGGTCACTTCATCACCTCTGCCTCCACCTGCTCACCCAGGCTACCTAGTTGGGGTCTCTCAAGGCCATCTGGTACAGGCACACACACATATTACTCCCATTTTTATAGAAAGTAAAACTGAGGCTCAGTTATGGAAAAGCTTAATGTCTTTTCCTCTTCGTCTTTTCCTCTTCGAAGAACACAGGTCCTCTTCGTCTCCTCCAGTGACCTCCTGAGTCATCCACTGCACTGCTATGATGCAAAACCATGGCTTCCTAGAACAAGCAGACCAGGTATGCCACCCAGTGAATCTCTGAACCAGGAATGCTAGGTTCAGTCTCTTGGCTTCATGCCAGCTCCTCTCAGTCATTATAGGCAAGTCACTAAGCTTGCTGAAACTTATGCATTTGTTAAATAGTCTACTCTTGGTCTGCTTTTGATAAAACAGGGAACTTTGCAGTTTTATTTTCTTTAAGACGTTCATTATAGTGACTATCCAACAATTCCAGCAGGAATTACCTTTGTAGTATACTTCTTCTTCTGCCAGTATTACTGGCCTGGGAGCACTATCATTTAGGCTAAGAATTAAAGAGGAGTTCCCTCCTCCAGGGCACAGAACATCAGGGCACATGTAGGTAAAGTGTAGTGGACAAAGCTGGAGCAGCTGTGCTCCTGTGGAGAGACCTAGTTTGTTGTAGACACATAGTTCCTGCCAGTCCAGCGCCTTTCTGAGTGCACCCTGATGACCAGGTTTTCTCCACCATTGGAATTGCTCAAGAAAATGTCTTGACACCTGGGGACCCTGGCTTCTTCTGTGTTAGGGTAACTGGTCCCAATAGCAACTCCCCACCAAAGCATGTAATGGACTAGTCCAGTTCTCTGCACCCCCAGGTCCATTTTCTCATGCAAATTTCCTGAGAGGTGTTCTGATTCCTCTGTAAGCACTAAAGTCACTTTTCTTTCTCATACACCAAGGGATTGAGAACGTAAGATGGAAATGGAGCTAGGGTGTGTTTTTAAAAACTTGTTTGAACGTTTATTTAAAACTTTTAAAATGAATAATTATGCAGCTCAATTAAATCAAATAAAGTAAAACCCCACACATCTTAACTCTGACTTGTTAGTGGTTGATTGTGACAGGTTAGAGAGACAGACAGGTCTAAATTCTAGGATACCTGGGGTGAATGTGAATGTAAAGGGAAATTTCTTCTGTAAAATACAAGCACATACCTACACACACACACATGGTATACATGTGTATAGTTAATTACTTCTTATAGAAAACATGTTTTAAACAAGAAAATAACTTAAAAATGGATATTGATATTAGCAGAGCATATACTGGAAAATGGTTGCTGAAATGAATGCTTAGCAGGTGTGGTGGCATGCTTCTGTAGTTCCAGCTATTCAGGAAGCTCAGGTGAGAGGATTAATTGTGCCCAGAAGGCTGAGGCTGCAGTGAGCCATGATTGCACCACCGCACTCCAGCCTGGGTGACAGAGTTAGACCCTGCCTCAATAATCATAATCATAATTATAATCATAAAAGAATTCTAGGTCCTTCTTTTATCAGAGATTTACAGCTTTCTGAAAATTTTTGTGCAGTTAGGAAAAGTGACAGAAAACCATCTGGCCAGGCATGGTGGTTCATGCCTGTAATCTCAGCTCTTTGGGATGCTGAGGCAGGAGGGTCACTTGATACAAGAAGTGCAAGACCACCCTGGCCAATGTATGTATTAGCTGGGTAGTACACACCAGTAATCTCAATCCCTGCTACTTGGGAGGCTGAGAATTGCTTGAACCTGGGAGGCAGAGGTTGCAGTGAGACTCTGAACGAAGGAAGGAAGGAAGGAAGGAAGGAAGGAAGGAAGGAAGGAAGGAAGGAAGGAAGGAGGGAGGGAGGGAGGGAGGGAGGGAGGGAGGGAGGGAGGGAGGGAAGGAAGGAAGGAAGGAAGGAAGGAAGGAAGGAAGGAAGGAAGGAAGGAAGGAAGGAAAGAGAAAGAGAAAGAAAAGAAAACCATCTGGACCTGTCTAGAGGCTGCAGAAGGAAAGTGTCTTGGGAGGATAGCAAAGGAGCCTGGAGCCCCAGATAACATGCACAGTCATGGGACAAGCAGAGAAATAAGACTTTGCGACCAAGCCTGAGGAAGAGCTAGCCAGACCCAGGAAGGAGATTGGGAGGCGGCTGCTACCAATGATGGTGGAGCAGAGGGTTCCAAGGGTAAAAGGTACTTATTGCTCTTAAACACATTATAAACCATAGCAACAGGAATTGAGAAAGTGCCTGGTAAATATGAGGAAGCTTCCTTGGCTTGGCAAGGTTAGTTAAGTGGTGGCCAAGATGTAGTGAACAGAGAGGTGATGGAGTTGTGAGAAATGGAGAGTGAAGTTGTCAACCTCTCTTTTAAAGACTGTCTTGGTTCCTTCAGGCTGCTGTAACATAATGCCATAGATGGCGGCTTAAACAATAGCAATTTATAGCTGACAGTTCTGGAGTCAGGAAATCCCAGATCAAGGTATCAGCAGATTTCGTGTCTGATGAGGGCCTGGCTTCCTGTCATAGATGGTGCCGTCCTGCTTCTTCCATCACACAGTGCCTCATGTTTTGGAAGGGAGGAGGGAGCTCTCTGGGGACTCTGTACTCATGACCTGATTACCTCCCAAGGCCCTACTTCCTCATATCATCACTTCATATATTGGGTTTAGGATCCCAATATATGAATTTGGGTGGACACATTCAGAGAACAGTTAATATGTAGCTGCAGAAGAGAATAAGGAGCCCATGACATTGGATAGACAAGATTGAGAGATACTGTTTTAGAGTTGGAGGTACTATACTAATGCAAGCACGAATGTGTTAAAAGAAAAAAGCCAGTAAAAATGAAGGGGACGTAAAATGAGAGAAGGGTCTCATGAATAATGGAGCAATTCCCGAGGTTGTGGTTGAGGAGGGGATCCTAGATTCAGGCGAGGACCTTGCCACCAGAGGTTTCTGACAGGAGAAAGGGAAGGAGAGATGAACGTGGTTCTTTTTACATAAACTATTGTGTGTGATTATTTTTGAAATATTCGCTTTTGCCTTCTCCATGTATTTTATCTTCATTTCCCCTGAGTAATCAGGAGGCTTTAGCTGTGCTTTCCAACTCAGGAGAAAGTTGTTCCTGATTTTGTTTCTAAAGCCTATGCCCATTGACTAAGTAAGTGAGGAAATAAAGAGTTTTGGGGAAGAATATGAGATGGACAGAGGGAGTGGAGAGATAGTGAACAACCCAGGGAGCAAGAAAGCTGCAGCGCAGGCCCTCAGAGGAACGTGCACTGACCACCAGGAAGCCAGGTCCTCAGCAAGGCCTCAGTTATACCAAGCGCCTGCTTGTCCCAAGAGTGGTACATAAGCGCAATGAGCTAAACACACCTTATAAAGGACACCACAGTGATCTCAGTGTGATCTCCTGTGGGAGTTGATGAAAGCAGGAGATACCTCACTGAAACCCTTGAGACATGGGTCAGCCTAAGTAAGCCTCAAAATATCCAAGAATAACATTCCTGCTCAACCAGTGCCTCAATACTCTCAATCTATAACAAAGAACAAAAAAAAGGCATTTCCTGAAAATGTTTTTTTTAAAGTGAGACTCATATTAGCCATGTAAATGTGTAGTTGTCAAATTTGAGGGATTTCTGTCAAATAGCTCTATTTTTGTCAGCATTGGAGGAGGACAGCTCATCTTCTTGAGAGTGTGTGGGTATAGAGGGGTTAGGAGCGAGAAGTAAAACTTTAGAAAAGGCTGGTAAAATGATCTTTATTCAATTAAGCTAAAGATTCACTCATTAGTCACTGTTCTGAACACTGGGGCTACAGAGAAGGAAAACATCAGCAACCTGGCCTAGAGCATCTTTCACTCTGGTGTGGGAATGGGCAAAGTGGCTGGTTGTGGACTTACAGCAGATGGGTCCTTTCACACTCTGCTGGAGATTACACACCATAGCATCGTGATAATTATGATCTCCCCTGCAGCCCAGATGTGAAGTCCCAGGATGGGCTTAGGGCTAGGGTTTGGCAGAGTATTACAGTAGAAATATAAAAACTTTAAAAGTGCTGGGAAATGGTGTGAAATGTCATGGATGCATGTACCCTAACTGGATTAAAAAAGCATTTATGTAAAAAATAAACTAAAAGAAGGCAGAAAAAAAAGAACTGTGCAGAAACCTGATGTTTCCGTAATGTTAAAGCAGAGAGCTATTGAATATAAGAAGGTGAAAAGCATGGAATTATTGATGGTGATGGTAAAAGAGAAGAACTCTGTATGATTTCAAAGTTGGAGACCTCAGGAAATATGAGAAATTCTTATTACAGGATTCTGGCTGGCTGATACGTAGATAAACATCTCTTGAAGTTGAAAAAGTCAAAAATCTGTATGTATAGGGTGTTGAATATACATCAAAATGAATACTTATACCTCAAAACGAATACTTATACCTCAAAACTAAGGCGGTTGTTAGGATATAGAGAAATCCTGAGAGTTATGTGTAGTGATTTACTGGAGATGCTATTGAAGGGGAGGGAGAAGAGTAGATGGAGAGAAAACTTGATTCGTTTTACTTTTCAATGTCAAGAGAAGTGTAAACTCCTTTAAGCCTTTTGGTTAATGGGGCTATAGCTGAATCTTTACCCTATTGCAAATGATCCAGCAAACTTGGGAAAGAGACAATGTTTAATTAAAATCTGGATGTGTAGAAAGTTATCACTGAGAGTATAGCTGTGAGGAGAGAGCATGTTGTGGAAGCTCAAGAGAAATGGTGAGTGCAGAAAGGAAAAGCGTGGAACACGGCACAAAGGAACACTGCAGAATTTCTCAAGAATGGCTTGATTTTAGTGAATAGAAATGTTAAAGGGGGTGGTGAAGAATGTTAATGTTATCAGCTGGCCTCTAAGATCTGCAGGGAACCAGAAATTAAAGAGATTTTTCTTGCTAACATATACAGTAACACTGTGTATGGCAGTAATGGTGGTTTTGTCAAAATTCAGTCAGGCAAACGAAATCTGCTCTTGGAATTCAAGTTCAGGTATATCAAGTGTCGACAGTTTTAATATCGAGAAACTGGAGTGTACACCATGTTGGAAGAGTTGAAGCAGTGAAAGTCAGACACTCTGCTAAGGATGACCTCAGCTAGGATTGTTAATATGAGCAGTTCTCAGGAAGCCAATTGAACAGTTACGAATTTCTGGATAGCTCCCACCAAACATGTCAGTGAAGGCTGCAAAATGGGTGGTTCTCAGGAGAGTTTTGGAAGCCACAGATAGCTGCATCAGAGAAAAATATCCTCTCTTTTCTTTCAGCCTCCCAAATCACATGCAGTTTCTCACAGTGGCCAGCTGAAACCCCAAATCACATTAGTAATGCATTTCCTATGTTGTTTTTTGCAACACAGAGGCAGCCTTGAGAGGAAGACATGGTGATGTTGTGTTGACAACATGCATTCCAGCAAAAAGATCCATCATGGATTTTACAGTCTTCAACTTTTCACTAGAAATCAGTGATACTTATTTTACAATACATAATATTTATATTTTATTGTGTCCCATCATTTCTCTAGGTTCTGTTCATTGCTTTTCCTTTCAGATTGGATTAATTTAAAATAACCTGTCTGAGTTTGCTGATCTTTTCCTCCTCACCATCGAGTTTGCTATTAAGGGGTTTTGTTTTGTTTTGTTTTGCTATCTTGTGGTTGAACTTCAAATTTTGTTCTTGTATTTTCCTGGTATCACTAACTTGTTTAATTCTCTCCTATTGTATCTTATTAAGCTTTATTAGAAATACTATTTTGAATTATTTGTCACATGGTTCATGGATATCTATTGATTTGCAATCAGTTGCAAGAAGTTTATTGTGTTCTTTTGAGGGTATCATGTTTCTGTGATTCTTCATGACCTGTTTAGCTTTGCACAGGTATCTTCACATTTGAAGAAGTAGTCACCTCTTGCAGACTTTATGGACTGACTCGAGTTAGGAAGGACTCCAGCTTTGTAGAATGTGGACAGCATGGAGATGCTGACAGATAGGGTATGCTGGAGTGTGGTGCAGCACACGCTCGAGGGGACAGTGTACGGGGGCATGTGTCAGGTTTGGATCAGGGAGTAAGAGAGGTGGCTTGATGGCATAGGCAACTGGGTCTCATGTCATTATCAATTACTTGGTAATTGGTAGTAAAAGATGTGGGGACCTGCAGTAGTTGCAAAGGTTGCTAGGGTTCTGGGTGGTGCCTGAGTCTAGCAGTGAATGTGCCTGGATAAGTGTAAGCTGGTGTAGTCAGCACAAGCTTCCGAGGCCGACTGTGGACTCATGCTGCTTGCAGGAGATGGGGTACCCACAGGAGTGTTGGCTGGGGCAATTCTGGTGAAGAGGATGCTAGGTCAGGCAGCTGAGGTTCATGACAGCAAACACTGCAGGAAGAGATATGGGTGGTAAATGGTTCTCTGTACTCTGGCATGTTTTGTTTGAGACACACAAATTTCATTTCACAGGTCTCAACTACAGCAAATACCTACAAAGAGGACCAGGATTTAGGGGTAAGCACATGTGCCCATGTGCTTAAATCTTCACACAAGCCCTGTAATATAAATATCATTCTCACAAATTTTAGAAAATGAAACTAAGGTTTAGGGCAAGTGAGTTTCTGTTAGAATGACTGACTTGCTAAATTACCATTAGAATAAGAGCCAAATTTGCTTAAGCTCAAATTATCTGGTTTATTCACAAATTACAGTGTTTGTCAGTTCAGAAATAAAATTTAATCATAAAATTGTGGTAAAATATTATAAAGCCCCATTTTCTCAAATGGCAAAGCCAATCTCAAAGAGTATTCTTTACCTCATTCTTTCTCCAGTGGTCAAAAAGACACATTCATTGTATGCTTGATTCTTGGCTTCTTTCTTACTGCATTACACCGTGTATACTTGTCGACCTCCTCGTAACAAAGTCCGTGTTAAAATGACTGTAAAAAGACCAAGGAACATAGAAGCTAAAACAATGTAGAGCACGAGATGTGGCAGGCAAGAGTTCTGGTTTTTTGACAACTGTTGCAGTACCTCCAGCTCTGTAGAGACAGTACCAGGACAAGTGAGAGCGGGACGGGCATTGGGCAGCTCTGTGCCTCACTGAGGAAAAATAACTAACATGGGCAAAGGAGATCCTAAGAAGCTGAGAGGTAAAATGTCATCGTATGCATTTTTTGTGCAAACTTGTTGGGAGGAGCATAAGAATAAGCACCCAGATGCTTCAGTCAACTTCTCAGAGTTTTCTAAGAAGTGCTCAGAGAGGTGGAAGACCATGTCTGCTAAAGAGAGAGGAAAATTTGAAGATATGGCAAAGGCGGGCAAGGCCCATTATCAAAGAGAAATGAAAACCTGTATCCCTCCTAAAGAGAAGACAAAAAGGAAGTTTAAGGATCCCAGTGCACCCAAGAGGTCTCCTTTGGCCTTTTTTCTGTTCTGCTCTGAGTAATTGCCCCCAAATCAAAGGAGAACATCCTGGCCTGTCCATTGTTGATGTGGTGAAACCGGGAGAGATGTGGATAACACTTTTGCAGATGACAAGCAGCCTTATGAAAAGAAGACTGCGAAGCTGAAAGGAAAATATGAAAAGGATATTGCTGCCTATCGAACTAACGGAAAGCCTGATGCAGCAAAAAAGAGAATTGTAAAGGCTGAAAAAAGGCAAGAAAAAGAAGGAAGAGGAGGAAGATGAAGAGGAGGAGGAAGAGGAAAATGAATAAGATGAAGATGAAGAAGATGATGATGATGAATAAGTTGGTCAGTTATTTTTCTTGCCTCTAAAGCATTTAACCCCACTGTACACAGCTTACTCTTTTTAAAGAAAAAAATTGAAATGTAAGGCTGTGTAAGATTTGTTTTTAAACTGTACAGTGTCTTTTTTTGTGTAGTTAACACACTACCGAATGTGTCTTTAGATAGCTCTAACCTGGTGGTGTTTTCAATAGCCACTGACCTTGCCTTGGTACAGCATGGGGGTTGTAAATTGGCATGGAAATTTAAAGCAGGCTCTTGTTGGTGCACAGCACAAATTAGTTTTATATGGTGATGGTGGCTTTTTCATCTTCATTTGTCTCTGAGGCAGCTTATATGAAATAATTGTTGTGCTGTTAACTGAACACCACTCTGTAATTGCAAAAAAAAAAAAGTTGCAGTTGTTTTGTTGACATTCTGAATGCTTCTAAGTAAATACAGTTTTTTTTATTAGTATTGTCCTTTCCATAGGTCTAAAATGTTTATTCTTGAGGGGAGCTAGTCTTTTGCTTTTGCTCATTTTGAATCACATGAATTATTACAGTGTTTATCCTTTCATATCTTTAGCTAATAAAAAGCTTTTGTCTACACACCCTGCATATCATAATGGGGGTAAATTTGAGATAGTTTTCATCCATAACTGAAAATCCAAAATCTTGATCAGTTAAGAAATTTCACATAGCCCACTTATTTCCACAAACTGAAGAGTAATCATCTACTCACAGCATGGGACTATTAGAATCAAACATTTTGAAAGTCTGTCCTCGAAGGACTAATAGAAAAGTATGCTCCAACGTTCATATGAGGACTCTATTCTTTAACTCCCATTACCATGTAATGGCAGTTACATTTTGCAGTCCCACGTTAAAGAAGACCTGAGAATGTATCCCCAAAAGCGTGAGCTTGAAATACAGGACTGCCCTATTAGATTTTTTGTTCACATTAGTCTCAGTGAAGACTATGAACATGCGCGCTATAGATGTCTTTTCTCATTTATCTAAATATAAACTGCTCAGGAAATAATATTTTCCATTATAAGTATTTTTAATTAATTGGACCAGCTTTTAAAATGAAGAAGCCACATTAAAAATAGGGCATATTTTCCTATATTATGGTTTGCCCCTTTATAAATCCAAGTAGACAGGAGGAAAGAAGACACTTAAACTTTGCATCTCAGTATGAATTATTCAATTTAATTTAATCATTTTTCTTTATAAAACCCAAACTCATTCACAGGGAACAATTTGGCAATTTTGTGGTTTGCGAGATTGTAGTTCTCTTAAAATGCCAGTATTTTAAAATAGCGGTCTTGTAATTTTACATACTTTTGTGATGCTGTTTTGTTATGTAATTTTGACTTGGATTCTTTCCATTAGCATTTGTTTATGTAATTTCAAGAGGAATACTGAATATCTGAGTCATGGATGATACTAATAAACTAATAATTGCAGAGGTTTAAGGAAAAACAAGAGTTTTGTTTTTTAGGTTTTATTTAATATTTTTTAGCAGTAAACTGCCTAATGGTGGATTAAATGTGGGCGACGTTTATACCCTCAGTATACACCAGCGATACTTGAGGTAGACATTGCAGGGATCCTTAGTAACTCCATGTTATCAGTGTGAACTGATGTCTAGCTCCCTTCGTCCTCCCTAGCCTCAGGGAGACTGGATACTTTTCATTTTCATTACCTCAGCTACTTAAGGCATTACATCTTCACACTGTGCCCAATGATAGGCAAAGGTAGCAGTAGTGGACAGTTTCTCTGCCCTGTGACCTTCATGGCCACATCTGAAACATTGGAGGACACGGCCTTCCTGAGGCCTACATAACTTTTACAACCCACTTCCTGATCATATGTCCTGCAGCTAAAGGATCAGCTTAGAGATTGGCTAATCACAGGCTACTGCCCAACAGACATGGTAGAACTCTGCTCTGTTTGCTTCCAGTCAACTCTATTTCCTTGTAGGCACAACCAAAATATTGTTTAGCCATATTGCAAAAGCCTAAAACTAGCTCCATTTTATCCACTGGCTTTGATTCTCTGTTCATTACCCCAATCTCTAAATTAATGACCACTACGTACAAGCATAAGAAATTAGAGTCTCAAGTACAAAAGTACCCTATTTAATCTGACTTTGCTACCGGGCTCACCCTTTAGTCTGGTAGAGAATGTAAATAGAAGATGTTTGAAAAGGTTATAGGCTTCTATCCTTTAGCATTGTAAGCAAGTATTCTTGCAATGCTTTACTACACTTTAGGAGATAGGATTTGGCAAGTCCTTACTTCTTTTATCTCTCAATGTTCTGACCTACCACTTCTACCTAATCTCCTAGCTTTATTATAGGAGGTAGGACACGGCTACATGAATAAACGAATACAGGTCAACATTTACTAGTTTTTATGCACAATTATTACGCATGTATGCAGTTCTATGAAATTTTACCTCTCGTGTGAATTCAAGTAACCATTGCCACAATCAGGACCCAGCAGTATTCCATCATTACAAACTCCCTCACGTCAACCTTTAATGGCAGGTGCCACCATGGTCCCCAGTGGCCTGCTCTACAGAGGATATTGGTAGCTTTCAGCACTGAGGTAACCAACAGTCATTGCTACCATAAACCCCTCAGACAGGTAGATGCTGTGTATTTCTCTCCCAAAAAGGAGCAACTTTTGTGCTGCTCAGAACCCAGGCCACCACCCTTCTAAATCTACGCATGCCCCAGACTCTGGAGTGGCAGCTGCTCCATGCACCAAGCTTCAGACCTAAGCTCCACATCACACCATATGTGCCACCGTGACTTGTCAGGTTTGTATGTTCTGTAGATACAGGCTTTCATCACGCTTCGCTGGCTGGTCTCAAACTCTTGAGCTCATGTGATCCTCAAGCCTCGGCCGCCCGCAGTGCTGGGGTTATAGGCATGAGCCCCCACACCCAGCTGCTTTTGTCTTTATTTATCATTTTTGCCATTTATTTTATTTTCTTCTTATGCATATGATTTGTATGTGGTATGTGTAATGGAAAGGTTTTTGAGTGAAAGGCATCAAAAATCTTTTGTTATGGGTTAGAATTCAATACAGGTCTCCTGTAGAAAGGCTTGCCCTGTGGGAGCATAGCCTGGGCTGGACTTCTTTGGTGGGTTTTGCTTCATACAGAGCACATAAGGAGGGGCTTTCTAAGCCTGCCTTGACACCAGACAATGTAAGCTCATGGGCCACTAGTTTAGAGGAATGCCAGGAAAACTGGTCACCTGGACTTGGAAGGCGTTAAGAAAGCTCTCAGGCCCAGTCAGCTCACTGTTTGCCAATGCAGAGAAAGTTCCCAGGGTAATCATTAGAAAATCCTTCTTATTTATGCAGGATCTTTGAACATCCCACTTAACTATATTTCTAAAAATCATACCTGAGAGTCTTTGTCTTGGAATAGAGGAGCTTAACCAAGTTGTCATTTTGTTGATGCTTGATTTAAAATCTGTTATCCTAATGCATTTTTTCTGTATTTTGGAGGAGTTGATATATTTAGCCATATTACTTTTTATCTTTTTCACTACTTCTTATTTCTACTAATATATGTATATTAAATTTTAGATATAAGTTATTGCATACAGGCTTTTAAATGACATAGTTAAATGCATATTTATTCTAGGCAATTATAAAGATGATGGTATATTTATTAACAATAAATGAGATTCACTGAAACTTTACTGAGTGCCAGATAGTATCCTTTAATAAAAAGAGCTGTGTATCAAACAAATTAATCCTCACAACATCTCCAGGAAGCCACGCGTGTTACTATAACTAGTAATATAATACGGATATGTCCACTACAGTTTCCTTTTGGTTAGTACTTTTATGATATATTTTCCTCCATGTTTTATTTTCAAAATTTCCATGTCCGAAAGCTATTTCTGTAATAGGCAGCACATGGTTAGTTTTTAATGCAGATTGACAATATTAATCTTTTAATTGGAATATTTATTCTACTCACATTTAACGTAAGACTTGCCATCATTGGGCCTGCATTCATCATGTTACTTTGTGTTGTTCATTTGAATATATTATGTTACGATACTTTTTATCTGTTTTTGCTTTCTTTGAAATGATAAAGTATTTATTAATTTTTTTAATCTATTTACTTATTTGCATATTATTTCTCTATTATTTTATTGTCTGAAGACCACAGATTGCATCATTGGCTTATGTCACTCTATTAGAGTGTCCTAATTTTTGCTTTTATTACTTTTCCAATAAAGTTGGAATCTTACAAGACTTAAAACCAGTGGGTTACTCCTTTATCATTTTTTGCAGTATCGTTGCCTGTGTTTCTAATACTACATATAATAAAACCTTCACAGTGTGCCGACTTCTTTGCAAATTGTGGTGCTTGTGCTTCAACGCTCTGATGTCATTTTATTTCTTACAGAACTCTCTCATATATTCCTCTTAAGATGGGCTTGTGGCTGGGTGCTCACCTGTAATCCCAGCTGAGGCGGGTGTATTACCTGAGGTCAGGAGTTTGAGACCAGCCCGACCAATATGGTGAAACACTGTCTCTACTAAAAATACAAAATTAGCCAGGTGTGGTGACTTGGGAGACTGAGGCAGGAGAATCATGTCAACCCAGGAAGTGGAGGGTGCAGTGAGCCAAGATCCTGCCACTACACTCCAGCCTGGGTGACTGAGTGAGACAACGTCTCAAAAAAAAAAGGGCTTGCTGGCAATAAATTCTCTTTTTCTTTGTTTACTATGATTTTTATACATATTCAATTTGGAAGAGTGTTTTCCTGGCTCTAGAATTCTAGATTGGCAGTTATTTTTCTTTCAAAATGTGAAACATGTCATTCCACTATCTTCTTGCTCTGTATTTTGTGTTGTTAATAAATAAGCTGTCAGTTTTATTATTCAATCCCTGCAGGTAGCGCATACTTTTTACCACTTCTTGGAGAGTCTAGTATTTCTTTGGCAGTCAGTGTTCTGCGATGCCCTGCAGTCTCAGCAGCTCCATTCTCAAATGGACTCAGGAAGTATGATTTTGTTTCTTATCCAGATTTGCCCCATTATTAGGATGAGACACCATTACTTCTAGCTTTATATGTCCTGATTAGAGGCAGATGTTTTTATGAAACAGATTATTAAATCACCTATAAGTCAAAAAAGAAATTGCAAGTGAAATTGGAAAATGTTTGGCCAGGTGCAGTGGCTAAAGCCGGTAATTCCAGTGCTTTGGGAGACTGAGGCAGGAGGATCATTTGAGGTGAGGAGTTCAAGACCCACCTGAGCAACACGGTGAGACCCCCCCATCTCTAAAAAGAAATTTAAAAATTAGCTAGGTGTGGTGACACACGTGAGTAGTCCCAGCTACTTGGGAGGCTGAGGTGGGAGGATCGCTTCTACTCAGGAGTTTGAGGTTGCAGTGAGCTATGATCATCCCACTGCACTCAGCTTGGGCAACAGAGTAAGACACACACATATATACACACTCATTTTTTTTAACTGAATGATAATAAAAACACAGAATGTCAAAGCAATACTTTAAGGGAAATATGTAGCTTTCAACGTTTTCGTTAGAAAATAATTACAAATGTAAACTAGTAAAAGTCATAGATTCCTAGAATAACAAATGTAACACTTTCATAAAAGAAACACATTTAATATATCAAATAATAGAGTAAACACATACAAAATTCAAGGAACAATAATCTGAATTAAGCCAACTCTTGCAACCTTCTCTTAAATATTATGATTTCTTCTACTAGCTGACCCTATCACAGATGCCTTTTTCTACCTCTGATTCCAAACAACTTTTATCTTCCTCCCCGTTACCAGTTGAATGGGTGACAGCATCTCAAACTTAGCATGTCCAAAGCTGAGCTGTGGTTGCTGCTCACCCCCTAGTGTCTGCAATATCTTCCCCTCATGCATCCCCCTCTTCACAGAAAATATAAATCCACTCTTCAAGTGGACCAGGCCCCCAAACTCAGCCATCCTTGAACCTATTTCTCCTTATGCACACCATAGCACATGTAAACTAGCACACCCCACTGGCCGTAACTTCCAGAAATGTTTAGATTCTCACCCCTGCTAGGTGTCTCCCCTCTTAGCACCCATACTTTGGACGCTAGTTTCTTTTCTGGTTTCCTTGCCTCTCCCCTGCCTCTTGGATTATATTATCAACTAGCAGACAGAGTGATTACATTGAAACTTATCAAGTTAAGTCAACCTCTTTTAGAATTCTTCAGTTACATCCTATTTTACAGAGAATAAAAAGCAAAATGCATATGCCCTCATGTCTGGTTCCCATGGGAGGTCATCAACTTCATCTTCTGCTGCAGATCCACCAGCCAGTTTCACTTCAGCCACTCAGGCCTCTTAGCACCCTGGAGCAGACAGTCTCGCTCTCACACCAGCCCTTCACATATGCTCTTCCTGCTGCCCCAGACACCTGCTCCTCAGCTCCCATCTCTGTGTAACGCACTTTCTCAGATCTTTCTTTTCCTTCTGCTTTTTTTTTTTTTGAGACGGGGTTTTACTCTTGTTACCCAGGATGGAGTGAAATGGCATGATCTGGGCTCACCGCAACCTCCGCCTCCTGGGTTCAAGCAATTCTCCTGCCTCAGCCTCCCGAGTAGCTGGGACTACAGGTGCACGCCACCACCAAGCCCAGATAATTTTTTTTTTTTTTTTGTATTTTAGTAGAGACGGGGTTTCACCATGTTGACCAGGATGGTCTTGATCTTTTGACCTCATGATCCACTCGCCTTGGCCTCCCAAAGTGCTGGGATTATAGGCATGAGCCACCGCGCCCGGCCTTCAGGACTTTCTTAATGTACCTCTCTAAAGCGGCAATGCCCCACTTTTACGTGCCACATTTTTGCCTCCATTCCCTGCTTCATTTCACATCTTAGTACTTAGCATTATGCCTGGTTTTTGTTTTCATGGCCTATTTCCTCCACAGAGTGGAAACTTCTCAAGGGTGGGCCCTGCAGTTTGCTGTGTTCACTGCTCTGCCTCAGCCTGTTTCAACACTAATGGGTACATGCTTGGAATTCAATATATTGAATTGGCTGATTGGCTGAATGAATTTTTTTTTTCAGCTCTACTGGAGGTTGAACATGCCTCATTGCTTAGATCGTGTGGGTTTTGATGCAGCCTGAGGACAAATATCTAATAAGCGTAGAGTCAGCCTATAGTTCCCAGTGTGTCAGAAAAAAACCCAGGTTTGTCACACTGGATTTTCTCCATTTACCATCATGATAATTTACCTAGAGTTAATTCTGGTAGAAAGTTAATGACAAAGGCAGTAGGATTGGACTGAATATAGTCTCTTGGACAGAGGAGGGATTTTTTTTAAATTAAGCTTTTTCACTGTCTTTATGAGAATCCTTCTTAGATTCTAATAAGGACTCTGGCCACTACTGCATTGACACAACAAAATGAAGATGACATCAAGCGTGGGAGCAGTGGCACATGAGATAGCTTTAAATGACCTGAACCTTGCTGAGCCCATTAAGAGCTAGAAAGTTGTGGTAATAAGTGCAGCCTCCATCAGGACACTTGCATTATTCTCTGCAGGATTTCTCAGTACATCCCTGAAGGAAAGAAAAGGCAGCTTCCTCAGCTCCATGCCCTTGTCAAGGAGACTGGCAGTATAAGAGTAGAAAGAAGGAGAGAATAGTCTTCTTATTTCTAGAGGTCGTTCTCCCTTTCCTCCTTACCTATGAGTTAAGAGACCTAAGAGGTCGAGATTTCTACAAAGAGAAAATAAATAGTTCAAATTAGACTAGGAAACATTCTAGAAGATGTAAGTTTTTTGTATGAAAACATTATGAATTTTAGAATTAAATTATCAGTGTACTAAAAATGTTAATGCATAACTAAATGTAGATGTTATTCTGTATATTAATAAGGGGAAATTAAGACTATGCAAGAGTTTTGCTATATAATCTTCTGGATTGCCGTAGCACAGGAAGCACTCAATAGTGATTTCAGCACCTTTTTTATATAATAGGGTTTTTTGTTTCTATAAAAGGCCTAGGTATTTACATCGGTCTTCTCTTCCCAACTTGAACATATTTAAATCCATTTGTAAGAAGGCATTTCCAGGCATCACTTCTTTCTCCTAACAAACGTTAGAATATCCACAACACAATTCTGGAAGAGTTTCCCAAACTCGAAGTTGACCTAGAAGTTCTTCATCAGAGCAATGCTTTTATAGCTGTTTTTGGAGGAATCAGAAATGCATTCCTGTTGTAGAATTTCCAATTAGTGTGATTAAATAAAGACTTTGCTGCTATGCCTCAAGGGTGCATAAAAATCTGCTACTTGACCCAATCTCTACGTGGCTCAGCACATTCAAAGGAGGGATATGAAGAATGTCACCCTGGTCAATTAGCCAACAATGAAATGCATGCAAAACATAATAAAAAGAATTCCTCAATAGCATTCAATACTACTGTCACTGGCAACAGAAACTTTTTAAATAAAATAATACATGGCAAACCATTAGTTGTAGAAACCAAATATATTGTAAATATATTTACGTATTTCTAGTATTTCTATCAACTACTCATACACTGATTCATTTTTAAACAATATTGACTGAGTTACTTATGTATCAAGCACTGGGTAAAGGCCTTTGATTCTGTGACAAGCAAACAAGGCCATCCCTGCCCTCACAGAACACGAAGACTATTAGGGGAGATAGAAAATAAACAGGTGAATGAACAGATACAAAGGGGACCTTAAAATTTAAGCCTATAGTGAAGGAAAAAGGGTGTTTTAATCTCCCTCATAGAAAATTCCAAATAAAATATGTAGGTACTCTTCATTCTATGACACAAAGTGCAATTTCTTTCCCTTAAAGAGTGGACTGGATTTAGAAATGTATTTTTATAAAATGAAATAGAGAAAAAAGTGCATTAACTTTGGAGAGAAGAAAGACAGTAGATATCACCTGAACCAAGGGGTCCACAAAGTTAACATCACCAGTGATGAGTCCTGTTGATCTCACAGCCTCCAGGATATCATGTGTAGATAAGCATACTTCATTCTGTGGCATTCTTCCCCCACACCCATAACCCTAGTCTAATTATGAGAAAATGTTAAACAAGCACAGATTCAAGATGTGTTTTGGAGGCGAGTCTCATGAGGTTGGATATGGGTTGTGTAGGTAGGGAGGTGGAGCAGTAAAGGATAACATGGGGAGAAATGCCAGATATGGGTGACAGGGGGATGGAGGCAGAAAACCACCTTGCCATGTATGTACCTATGTAACAATCCTGCATGATCTGCACATGTACCCCAGAACCTAAAGTACAATAAAAAAAAAAAAGAAAGAAAAGAAAATGACCCAGTAATGAGTAGAAATTTCCACACGCCATGCTGGGATTCAGTGTCACAGGCTGTAGTACACTTTGATGGAGCATACACAATGATTCTATTTTAAGAAACAGTCACAGGAATTAATCATATTGCCAAAGAAATCTGTATCTTGATTGGTTTTAAGAAAAATAAAACTTGGTAAATTAAGGCGCTTAAGTCCTCTAGTAATGAAAGGTAGTAACTCATTTTGTTTTATATTACTTTATTTTAGTTTTGTGTTGGCTGCCATGAAACTATACCCCATATAATAATTTTTATAAATGCATTAATTTATTTGAAAGTTTTTGCTTTTTCTTTCTTTTCTGAGTCTTTTATTTTTATGACAATGGCTGTTTTATTAATCTCTTGATTTACATGTTTCTGATTAGAGCTTCCCTAATGTAGACCCCAAAGAGTCAGCGTATAAACTAGTTGAGGTTGTAGAAACTCATTTAACCATTAAGTGATTTAAATATCCCTGACTCTAAGTCATCAGAATAAATCACTCAAAATGTACAATTGAATATGAAATATTTATGAATTATGTCAAAGAATAGAAAAATATCTAAATGATACAATTAATTTATAATACTCATTTTGTCTTAAGGATTTTACTTGGGGAAGTGAATGAGCCACTGATGCATAATGTTTTCTTACCACACTGGAGAATTTTAATGCTCTATTAACTGTAAACTTTTTACACCAGTCATGAAAAATATGCTGTTCTTAAGTAATTAAGCAAAAACACATTAATCAAATTTACTTTTGCTTTTATTCATTTGATATGTGATTATACAATTGTATGGTTGTGTCTGATTTAGAAAGAATTAGAATTAGTTGAGAAAATAAGGCTCTACTCTGTGCAAAATTAATGTGCATATGGTACTGGAAATTTCAATGTGATAAGCGTTCTTATGAAAATAAATATGATAATGACACATTAGCATTGTATAATATCTTGTAATGACTTACTATGTGTCAGGTGCCACACTAAGTGATAAATGAAGGTTTTTATCTAATCTGATCTTCCCCTAAACCCTATCAGGTTAGTGTTCTTCTTATATCTATGTGACCAGTGAGGGAACTGAGATAATAATTATTTTCTTCAAATGTACATAGCTAGTAAGTTTCAGAAACTAAACTTGAATTCAGGCAGCTTAATGAAACATGAAAATAAAATTTCTACAAACAACAACCAAAAATCTAGACTCTGTCTTCTGCTCTTTACCCCTAGGTCCTGCCTGCGATGAGGTCTATGACCTTTCCCTACAAACTAGTCACCTTGGTTCAAATCTGTTTACTTCATCTTCCAACAGAGGTGACTGAAGCAGGGGGATTATTTTGTGCATGCTGTTGCAATGTAAGCCTCCAGTGGCCTTCAGTTACTCTAACTGATGTTGTACCTTTTTGTAGTGGTTAGCCAGTGCTCTGAATAACCTTGCTCCTGACTCCCTTTCTGGTATAAAATCCTGCTGTATAAGTTCTTGAACGTAGTTATTTATATACTAATAGACAATTTGATCTCCATCTCCAATGTTCTTTCAAATTGTGCACACTGGACACTGCTACTTAGGCTTCCAGACTCAGATTAAATGTCAACTCGAAAAAGCCATCCCCGATTTCCCCCAGAAGTGTCATGTCTTCTCCCTCACTATCCCACTGCAGCTTATTTATGGCAGTATTTTGGCTTTTCTAAAACACTAATATGAGGATTAGTAACATGACTTGGGATGCAGTTCTATTCATAGTTATAGCACTAAGGCCCAACACAGACTGGCTTGGTGTCAAACTCAATAAACACATTCTGAATGCTTTTTGAAGGGAAGAAGTTGTGGTTGACAAGGATATTGGGGAGCCAGGGATCAGATTGACTGAGTCAGCTTTCAAGCAGAAGTAAATGATAAAAGAGCAGAAGTGAGAGAAGCTAGAGAAACACAGCTCATGCAGGTGGCATGTCACCCACTCCCTTCACTGTGGCCAGGTACCTTGCTGACTTCCTCTCTCAAGCACCTGTGCTTTTCTGCCTGAAGTCTTCTCCTGGCCACATGAACAGGCACAAGCAAAGCACTGGGAAGGTTAGAAGCATCATATATGCTCCAGAGAGTAGCCCTCAAACAATGAAGAATCCATGCCTGGGCTTTCTTGCCTCCCAGCTTGGATAACTAAGGATTGTTTTGCTCTGGACCCCACTGGGATATTCCACAGTAACATACTCACTAATGCACCTGGCTGTGGGCTTTTCTTTCTTTCCTGCTTCACTTTCTCATGACAAGGATCACTTCCTAAATAAATTACTTGATGTTAAATTCTTACCTCCAGGTCAGCTTCTGTGAAAACCCAAACTGAGATAGGTAGCTCAGCAAATGCACTCAGCTGTTGAGGGAACACTAGCTCACCTTGACATGCTCATCCATCAAGCTATGCATTTTTGTTAGTCAGTGTCGGGGACAACGCTTCAAGCAGGTGAGCACACGCAAGAAAAGCAAAATTGACAGGGTCTGATGAATCCAGGACCTAAGTTATCGGCTGATAGGACTACCTGATGATGCCATAGCAGTATCACTGGTAATATTTCCTAACACATAAAAACAGATTCTATTCCAGAGATTCCCGGAGGGCTCAGCGGCTCACTTACTGACTTCAGGTTTTCTTAATAGCCACCTACAAGAACTTCTCAGTAGCATTACTACAATGAATACTGGGAAATGTTTGCTGATTGATTTAAGAGCAAGCTAAACAGTTAATTTGGAAATTTCCCTATGACCATTTTTGTAGCCATTAAGTAGCTCTGTGAATGCTGCCAAGTCAGTTAACTTCACTGGGTTTAGGTCCACGTGTGAAGGTTGGGTACTACCGAACACTTAGATGATATGCTTATAACTTATTAAGATCATTGCACTTAACATGTGTTCAATACATATTTGTTGAGGAATATTTACTTTTATTATCTCTGAGAACTATTATTTCTGGTGTTGCTTTCTATGAATATCTTAGTAGATACTAGACTTACTTTTTAAAAAATAAAGGATTTTGGCTGGCCATGGTGGCTCACACCTGTAATCTCAGCACTTTGGTAGGCCTGGGCAGGCAGATCATCTGAGGTCAGGAGTTCGAGAGCAGCCTGGTCAACATGGTTAAGCCCCATCTCTACTAAAAAAAAAAAAAATACACAAATTAGCCAGGTGTGGTGGCATGCACCTGTAGTCCCAGCTACTTAGGAGACTGAGGCAGGAGAATCGCTTTCACCTGGGGTGCGGCAGGCGTTTCAGTGAGCCGAGATCATGCCATTGCACTCCAGCCTGGGTAACAAAAGTAAAATTTTCTTTCAAAAAAATGGGTTTTGATACATGAATCCTTTGTGGTTATAGTTTTTGTGCTATTACAAACTCCAACTTGTATTTGCTATACAGAGTGCAAAAAAAATTTTTTCTATCTCTGAATAGAAAAACTTAAGCAATCATTGAATTACATAAAGAAATCTCTTCAATCATCAAGAAAGCTTTGCCAGGTGGAAATCAGCAGGTGTTCAACCCATACCCAATAAAAAAGAACAGTACAGAGATAATGTTTAGCCAGTGTCAATTCAACTGTACCCATGACTGAATTTATTTACTACCTCTGTGTCATTACCAGGACTCGGATTTATTTCTATCATTACTCTAAGTTTTTCACATATATTAATAATGATTTATTTATTTATAAATATGTTTCAATTATGTTCTAATTGTCAAATGCTGTTAGCATCACAAGGGATAAAGTCTACTGTGTATTACAGAAAGCAAATAATATTATATCATGGGTTTAAAGAAAACTAGCAGTATATGGGAATAAATAATGTAGTGACAACTCTTTTAGACGACTTGTCAGCAGAGGCCTCTCCGGGGAACTGTTGTTTTAACAGAGTGAGAAATGAGAGAGTGCAAAGTATTACTGTATTAACGGTATTGGAAAGCGAATGTATAAGAGGTGTTTGCTAAGCTTGGTTGAAGAGACGGTGGACAGACATGGTTAAATTCTTAAGCGTTTTCTCTATATGGTGAGGCTACAGGCAAGTAAATTCATAAATGTCACAGCACTAGAAACTGACGAGTGATACGAGAGGTAGAAATAATGATTTGGGATATGGTAAAGGAAGAGAAAGTTTCCAGTTGAAAGAAGATGCCGTTATGAGAAATTTCACATAACAGGAGGTAGGGAGAGTCAAAAGCCAAGCACAGATTTTAAGAACTAGGTTGAGGGAAAATATTAGAGTGCATGTTATTAAGCTCAGTAAAGTGTGGGACTTGGAAAGCGAACAACCTGGTTGTTTGCTTTTGGTTGTAGGGTAGGATAAATGAAAGACACTAAGGGAAAAACATTTTTGTCTCCATTATCATGCCATGAAATTCTCTGCGGCATCTGATCAATAACTCTGTTCATCTTTGTAAGCTCTACTAGAATCTCCAGAATAATAGATATTCAACAATTCTAAGTTGAGTAGAAGAATGAATGTTTCATGAATAACTAGTCCAAAGACTAGATTTCAGTTGGGTCTCTAAAATCCACTGCATTCCACTTGAGTGACATTAGGCAAGTACATTAACTTCTGAGCTTCAGCTTCTGTATGAAGTTGCAGCTGTTAAAACAAACCATTTTCCAAAGACTAATTACTCAAGTGAGTGAAGACAAAATCAAAATATTTTCAGATATTAAAAGTCACACAAAATGTCTTTATACATAGCCTTTATGAAAAAGAAATAGAGGATATTCTCTGGTACAATTCTATGGTTACAAGTCTGAATAAGATTTCATCCCTGTTTTAGGTATCCATCTAAAAGGAAAAATATAAAACAAGGGTAGTTATAAAATATTATCGATAGAAGAAACACGTGACATTGTAAAGCTAAGGTAAACTAAATATGTAACTATTATTTCTAAAAGGTAAAGAAACATGCAAATACTTATGTGTTTGTCTGTATCTGTTTTTGCATCTGTATGTATATACATATTCCTCTTCTATCTCATCGATCCATACATAGATCAATTTACTGAACTATAACTAGATTCCCGATTCTAAATCTCCGTATTTTTAAGTTCCTAGAATGTTTTCTTATTTTTTCTTTGCTCTTCAAGGCTTAGTTTTCATGCTATTAGAATACCTACACTAACTAAAGTAACTAAAATCGTATAGCGTGCAGATTACATGTATGGAGATATTATTCAGGGACCAAGACAATTAAACCAAGAAAGAATGGAGTGGTGAATTTTTCAGCAGCACTGAGACCTAGGGGCTCACAGTCTGTGGCGAGTGTGTAGTTAAATAAGCACAGCATGCCATTAAAATGCATTTATTGGCAGTGGCCAATGCTTTTGAAAGATTCTAAGTGTCACTAGGGTTGAAAAAGAAAGGCCTTAATTTGCCATTTGAGCTAAGGAGCCCAGAAATCACACAACCCAGACTGTTAACCTTAGCATTTCTATGAAATATTTGGGGGCAGTGCTCTCAAAATACATTCAGTTAACTACCATTCAGAGAGTCACTGGAAGGTACTGTTAAAATGCAGACAAACTTCCAAATGCAGAATCTTTGATACAGCACCTGGGGATCTACCTACGCTTCCCAGGTGATTCTTAGAAGCACAAGAGTTTAATAACAACAATTCTAGAAATTCTACCGGTTACAATTTATGATTATATGGATTTTTTCTTATTTTCTTTTGTGGATTTTTAAATTATAGCAGTATAATGGAGCTACAATTTCCTGCACTTTGAAATATCTTTGATGTTTACTTATCTTTCCGTATTTCATCAAATAGCTTGTTTCAGCTAGGTTGATTTAACAAATAATACTTAGGGCTCCAGAATGCGAGAAGGTATATTCTTCAACATAACACCTGGGTACTACTTTACAAAATTCTGACAGCAAAACAATATCACAGTAGTTAATGATTTAGTTTTATCTTGATTACAAAGAATTACAGATGTCACCAATGCTTCAATGTTCCTATTTTTCACTTAGAAAATCTGTACATATTTGCTTAATACCTGTGTAGTCCACACCAATGTCCTAATTCTAAATGCATTTCCACTTTTTGAGAGAAAGAGATATGGGAATTACATAATTCTGTAAAGTCTCGCACCGTCAGATGAATGGGAGCTGAGGGAACCAAGAGGAAAGCATGCATTTTTTGTAGGAGACCTAACTGAAATACTGATACAGAACTCTCTGTTATACCCACCATTTGCCTTTTCTTTTTACTCTGACAAGTGGGACCTTGTAATAATGTGGAATTTATCACTGATAACGTAGCTCCAGTGTCAATAAGAGCCTGTGTTTGTTCTCCATTTAAATTAATTTTAATTTCCCCTAAAGTGTTGGTGAGGAAACACGAGAAGCTCTCTTTGATTTCCTCAGAGCATACCCATTCTTATTTTTCTTTGGCCTGTTCCTATCTTTTCCATTTTAATTTTCTACAGTCCCTTTTGAAATGCTCAGCCTTTTTGTAGTAATTGCAAAGCAGGAGAGTAGGTCAGTTTTGAAATGTATTAGTCGGTTTATGGGCTATAAATTGGTTGGACAATTGTCTTAGTTGTAATCTAATGATCACATTTCTTTTCCTTTCTGTTTAACTTCCCTCTTCTTTGTCACTTCTTTGTCACCTTGGTTAGGGTGTGGAATGTTTGATCATCCAAATTACTAGATCGTGAGTTTGAGAGGTAGCCTAACTGGGGCATTGCCTCTTTATTATAATTGCCAGTTACTCACCAAATCTCCAAGTTAAGGAGAGTATCACTTTGGTAGTGAGCATAACTTACTTCTGATATATTTGGATATTAAGATTTTTCTCAAATCCTTTAGGGTTTTCGAGATTTTGTCAGCATTGTTGTATTTTATTCTACTAAACTACTCTTCGAAAAACTAAGGGGATAGTGTCTAGTAACCCTTTGGCAGTATTGTGGGCCTCTGCATGATCTTCTTCAGAAGATTTATGAAAGGTTTCTAGAGAATTTCTCCAATTTGCCTTTACCATCCAAACTTCAGCTTTACTTTCTGACATGAACATGTGAACCAATTGATACAAGCCGTAGAATCTGAAGTCATAAGTTTAAATGTTTAAATTTTTTAGCAAATCCAGTAGTACCCCAAAGAGGGCCTAGGAATTCTTTCATTATACCTTTAAGTTTTACTTTTGAACATGTTTGAGAAATCAAGGCAGGTTCTCCTCCAACAAATAGGATATTTCCAAAATGGAGCCGGAACAAGGAGGAGGGTTAGGGGGAGGCCAGTCCGGACAAGGAAGTTCTGACAAAAGAGGACAGGAGCTGAAGGAGGGAGGATCATTTCAGCAGTGTTTTGTTGTTTCAATTCAAACTTGGCAGATAACCTTTTGTTTTTCTTTGGCAAGCAAATAACTTTATCAGAAGCTCTTAGAAGCTTCTAAGAACCAATGAAAATAGCTTTCACATATATTTGGTTTTATACTAGAACTGACTTTTTCTAATTGAGAATGCAGATTAAGTAGTTTAAGTATTACAAAGGCACTTCATTTTGGCCATTGTAATTTGGGGTCATTATAAGTTAAGTGACACCATTTTCCCAAATATTTGCATGAAAATGCCCTGTTAGAATTAAACACACATCCAGCTGGTGTTTCTAATGGTGTGTCTCTTCTTAAGGAGGAAGAGTCAGTTTCAGAAATGTGAGTGACCATAATGTAGATTTTCGTTTCCTTCTGAATGACCAAAAAGACCTAGTAGGTGTTGTTTGGGATCCAGTGAGTCACTTGTTGGAAAAGCTCCACAAGGTGTCACCCTTGAGTCAGTTCTTCTCTTGTACACATCTCAGAGATTCCAAGAGACTTGGGTACTTAAGGCACTAGGTGATCAACTTTATGTGTGTGCGCCAGACTAAGCAAGGTTCCCTGTGTTTTCTTAAAAGAGTTCCTGTGAGACCATTTCATATCATGGGTGATAAGCTCCAACACTCCTGTAGGACCTTAGCCGCCTAAGGTTCATTTTGACATTGAGGAGGAGTGTCTCATACCTTTAGGACTTACGTCATTTTTATAGAGAGCCTTTTATAATTTTGGTTAGTCAAGAAGAAAGTCAGTTGGACATAGCTTCAAAATCTGGACAGTTTTAAATATTACAAATGTTTTTCTTAAGCCACAGGTATTGACTTCTCTTTTCAAATGACACTGTTTTTCACCTGACCAAAATGTCAAATGAAAGGAAAAACTCTCACTGAAAAACTCTAAGGAGTAATTCCAATCAAAACCTAAGCCTCAAAGAACAGTGAAAAACCACAATTTTCAATTAGCAGAATCTCTAAAGAATAACAAATGAAACTCCTATCTTGCAGTAGAGCTTCAGTTCCAACCTTGTTAATTCAGGAACGTGTGTAGCTTGAATGAAGTTTGAATTCTCAAACACACCATGAGTCTGGACTTGAGAGAGCATCTACCAGAGATCCCCATTGACTACGGAAGGTCGCGTCAATTTTAAGTCTTTCGTGCTGGTGCCAAGGCCCTAATTATTGGCCAAAGTGATGGTGTTCACTGGAGGTTCATTTCAGATCCCTTAGAAACCTTAAACAATGAGATCCAGAAAACATGATTAAATAAAGAGTTTATTTCAGCACAAATCTTGAGTATGACCACCTGGGAAATACCTACTACAAACCAATGGGACCAGTATTCCAATGTGGAGAAGTTAAAGTCTCACTTACATAGGCATAAACAGACATTGTAGTTTTACATCTGTACGAAACAAATGCATATGTCACAACAATTTGATTGTTTACAGGTCACCACATTCCAAGAAAATTATTACTCCATGAGAAGGAGTAGTGATCTGAGGTGATCTTATCTCTGGCATCATATGGCTTTCCTATTTACTGAAAAAAAAGGCAGAAATCGCAGCTACATGCCCCATGACTCAGACCACGTAGCTACATTTCTCTCAAGGCACAAGAGAGAAATTCCTAAAACTCCTAAAGTTTCAGGAGCTTTAAGTTTAAATTACTCAATTTTACAATTTTATGAGTGCTCATAAAAACTGAGGCCCATTCCATGCCTCCATCCCAAAAGAGTGGCAAAGCTGGAAGTTGAGATAATTTTTTACAGATGGCTTTAAGATATGGTTAAATGGAGGGAGGAGGAAGACTTTAGTTAACAGGTTCTGGCATATTTTCTGATCTACAGTTTATATTCTTAATAAAGACACATAGGCTCATCAGGAAAGGTGAAACTCAGTGACATAAATCCAGACAGCCCATATGATTCTGCCCTGAATTGGCTTTGTCCCAAAAGAGCTACTCCCCAGCTGTGACCTGCTTATTCACTCAGACCTTACCACCCTTACTGTGTCACCCTCCTCATCTTCTCATTTGGATTTGACTTTATAATGATTTATTTGGGGGGGGGCTCTATTTTTTACATTATTTCTGGAAGCCTGAACTCTATTTGCACATTTATCTTAGCAAATCACTACGATTTGTACTCTACCTGCATCAATATTTAAAACTACAACACCAATATTTAAAACTACAAGCTGATATAGAAGAGTATTTATTAGAGTGCTATGTGTGCTAACAACCTGAGATACATTAAATGTCTTAATAAGGTGTAATACTTAAATTTTCATATATACTGTCAATAACAGTCATTAAAACCTGTGTGCAAATGATTTGAAAACATGCGTTTTATCACAATAAGAGAAAAAAAGACAAAATGAGATTTAGAGTTTTACATCTATGTAAAATATGAATAGGAAAGACTTAATAACATGAAAATTTTTATATTGACTTGATGAAATTACTGTCAACTTTTTAAAATGTCTATTTAAGTGTTTTATTTTGAGAAGAATCAAATATTTGACTCCAAAATATAACTTTTTGTTATATTTTGAGGTGGCTGTTGAGAAGGCTGGCAAACAGAAATAGCCCTGCAGAGCTATCTTTTGTGGGGGAGATTTGCATCTGTAGAAAAATTGCATTAACATTGCTCTGAGGCCTTCCCTTATCTATATCTAAGAAAAATATTTGTCTTCTTTTCTAGATTCAGGGGCACATGGGCAGGATTTTTTTACATGGGTGTATTATGTAATGCCGGGATTTGGGTTTCTGCTGAATCTTTCACCCAAATAGTAAACATAGTAACCAATAGGTAGTTTTTAAACACTGACCTCTTTTCTATCACACTTTTTGAAGTCTCCAGTGTCTAATTCCATCTCTGTGCCCATGTGTACCTATTGTTTAGGTTCCATTTATAAGTGAGAACACATAGTATTTGATTTTCTGTTTCTGGGTTGATTCACTTAAGATAATGGCCTCCAGCTGCAAAGAACATGATCTCATTATTTTAAATGGTTATATAGTATTCCATGGTGTATATGTACCATATTTTATTTATGCAATCTCTTGATGGGCACCTAGGTTGATTCCAGGACTTTGCTATTGTAGTGTGATAAACATATGAGTGTAGGGTTCTTATTGGTCAAATAATTATTTCTTGAAGAGTAGATACCCAGTACTGAGACTGCGGAAATGAATAGTAAATCTATTTTGAGGTTTTTAAAGAAGTTTCCAAAATGCTCTCCACAGTAGCTGAACTAGTTTATGTTCACACCAAGAGTGTATAAGCAATCCCTTTTCTCCATGTCCTCACCAGCATCTGTTATTTTTGACTTTTTAATAGCCATATCTGATTGGTGTTTGACAGTATCTCACTGTAGTTTTAGTTTGCATTATATCTGACAATTAGTGATGTTGAAAACTTCTTCATGTTTCCTGCCTGCCTGTTTGTCTTCCTTTGAGAAGTGTCTTTCCACATCTTCTGCCCACTTTTAATGTTTTTTTTTTCTTGTTAAGTTTCTTATAGATTCTGGATGTTAGTCCTTTGTCTGATTTGTAGTTTGCAAATATTTCTCCTATTTTGTAGGTTGTCTATTTACTTTGTTGATAGTTTATTTTGCTGTGCAGAATCTTCCTAATTTAATCTACTAATTGTCAATTTTTGTTTTTACTGCATTTACTTTTGAAGTCTTACTCATATATTCTTTGCTTACGTCAAAAATTTTCCTTGGTTTTCTTCTAGGATTTTGATAGCCTGAGATCTTACATTTAAGTCTTTAATCCACCTGAATTTTTGTATATAGTGAGAGGTAGCAGGTCTTTTTTTATTTTTTATTGTTTTTTTTTAGACAAAATCTCACTCTGTCACCCAGGCTCGAGTGCCATGGTGTGATCTCAGTTCATTGCATCCCGGGTTCAAGCGATTCTTGTTCGTTCCTTAGCCTCCCAAGTAACTGGGATTACAGGTGTGCATCACCATGCCTAGCTAATTTTTGTATTTATAGTAGATGAGATTTCACCTTGCTGTCCAGGCCAGTCTTCAACTCTTGGCCTCAAGAGATCCACCTGCCTCAGCCTTCCCAAATGCTGGAATTACAGGAGTGAGCCATTGCACCTGGCCTGGGATCCACTTTCATTTTTCTGAATACGACCAGCCAGTTTTGCCAGCATAATTTACTAAACAGGCTGACTTTTCTGCATTATTTATCTCATTCAAAGATCAGTTGCTCCTAAGTGGTGGCTTTAAGTTCTATATGCTGTTCCACTGGTGTATGTGTCTTTTTTGTTATAGTACAATGCTATTTCAGTTACTATAGCAGTAAGTATAGTTTGAAGTTGGGTAATGTGATGTCTTCAGCTTTGTTCCTTTGGCTTAGAATTGCTTTTGCTATTCAGGCTCTTTTACAGTTCCATATGAATTTTAGAATTGTTTATCTAATTCAGTGAAAAATGTTCCATTTAATAAATTTGTTTGCCTTTTCTTCTATTTCTATTAATCAGTCAGTGAATTATCAGTGAACCATTAGGAGGCCAAGAGCCCACAGATTCTATATTGAACAAATTTTGCTTTTGAATTAGAAAAGATGCGTTTCAAAAAGAGAAAAAGAAACTGTCATCAGAAAATACAAACATAACTTCTATTATTCTGTTTTTTAACTGTGAAAAAGGTTGCCTGAAGTAAAAAAAAAAAAAGTAAACAATTATCTCACAATCTACTCTACTATTCGGGAAAGCACAAACAAGTATCCTTATAGCTTAACAGCACTCTGTTCACAGTCTTCCAGAATCAAATTAAGCTGATACAATTATAACCATATGATGCAGGTTCTATTGATGCCTAGTCGGAAAGCATTCTGTTCCTTTAGAAATATCTTCAATAACATTATACATGATTTTAAACATACTATATTTTTTTTAATAGGAGAAACATGATAGAATTTATCGGGGCTGCTCTGACTATGGAGTAGCCATTCTTTTGTAATAAACTTGCTTTCACTTAAAAAAAAAAAAAAGAAGAATATATCAGAATACTTATAAGACATGAGCTTTAACAATACAAAAACGGCAAGTTTCATGTGGCGGAAATCTCATGTTTTATGAATCCCAGGGACCTCTGATAGAGGAGGAAGTCAGCCCAAGGCAGTACTGCTGTGACGACTCCAGGCAGATAAATACCTCGCCTCATTTCCTTGCCATTATCTGATCTGTAAAAACTTACCAGCTACTCAGGAGGCTGAGGCAGGAGAATTGCCTGAACCCAAGAAGCGGAGATTGCGGTGAGCTGAGATCGAGCCATTGTACTCCAGCCTGTAACAAGAGTGAAACTCCGTCTCAAAAAAAAAAAAACAACAAAACTTACTATTGACTGAATGCTAGTAGAATCCAGAGGACTAAGTGACAGTTGATGCAATAATGTAACTCAAAAAATTAATGCAGTTCAGGATGAAGAAGGCGGGGGAGTTTGTTTGAAAAGACAAATAGAAGGTTTTACCAAAAGTATTTCTACTCTACCAAAAGAGTAGTAATGTGTTGCCCAAGTTTTGTGTCAAAATTGCATTCCAAATTTGATTGACCCACCCACCTTATTATGCACATTGCTGAGAAACCACAGGATAACCTCTCCTAACTTCTAAGGGTTACTGTTGTAAAACGTTGGAAGAGGGAAGTTAAATAATAACAATAGTAGTCTGTAATTGCAGCATAATAAAGTTTACTAACCCACAGCTCTGCTTGAAATTAACTAACTCCCTGTAAAATCTACCGTATCTATTCTCCCCACATTTTCAGCAAAGTTCCCAGCCATCTCAAGACTCCTGTTTTTCTTGCAGACCAGCTTCAAGGTCACAGGGCAAGATAACACCCAAAGAATACACAATATATTTCTCAAAATGCTATTTTCAAACGTAGTGTACATCATCAGACAGGTTACAAATTAATTAACTATTCTTTGTTTAAACCAGTTAGCTGCTATCTCATCCTAGATGTACAAAAAGTCAAGCCCTGTCTTTGTTGGGCATTCGGCTTGGGATGCTAATCCGCTGAGCCGGTGGCCACCTTAATAAGATCCTCCTGTTTCATCCATTGGTCTCTCCATTCTCCTGAATATTCTGCAACAGTATAACATTGAGGAGTATGGAATATGTGCTTCCTAGAGGTAGAGAAGGAAGGAATTTAATCTCTTTTTACAGGTACACCAAACATCTAGTACTTTTATTCCCTGAGCAGAGGCCAAGAAACCTGAGACTATTTCAGTCACTGGGTTGTAACAGGGATTTGCAAAATCCTGCACTGAGAAATGCATGCTCCTTGGGAATATCAACACCCTGCAAATATGAAATTCCCTATCCTCCTTCCCTTGACGGCTTGACCATGCACTGATGGTCCTTACCCTAAACAAATATTTCCTTAAGGATGGCAAAATCATACTATTCTAATAACATCTTCTCATTCTTCTTTTTTCACTAGCTGGCATTCTTACTAACTGGTCTTACTTGGATTTCTCACTGAAGAACTTATTATTATTATTATTATTATTTTAAAAAGAGTCGGCTGGTCTGAGTGCAGTGGTGTTTACAACTAGTTGATCACAACCAGTTACAGATTTGTTTGTTCCTTCTCCACTCCCACTGCTTCACTTGACTAGCCTAAAAAATTAATAAAAATAAAAATAAAAGAGAGTCTTGCTTTATTGACCAGACTGGAGTGCAGTGGCAGGATCTCCATTGCCACTGCAACCTCTGCCTCCTGGGTTCAAGCGATTCTCCTACCTCAGCCTCCTAAGTAGCTGCAACTACATGTGTGCACCACCATGCTGGCTAATATTTGTATTTTTGGTAGAGATGGGTTTTGCCATATTGGACAAGCTGCTCTTGAACTCCTGACCTCAGGTGATCCACCTGCCTTGGCCTCCCAATGTGCTGGGATTACAGGCGAGCCTTCCTTTAATTATTAACTTTCTGATCAAAGTGTTGAAATAGCAGCCACCTCCAATAGTAAAATCATCATATTTCTATTTTTAAAAATAATATTTGAATACTTCTGATAGCAAAAGGATAACAAAACTCTTTCCCCTCTGCCTAAAAATTTGACCTTCAGTTAACCTCTTAGCTATGTTTCCCTGGAAACAAACAGAGGGAAAGTTACTAAGCAACAATGCTTATAGTAAAAATTACCGCTAATTAGTAAATTGCATCTGGACTAGAAGAATTAGAAAGATATGACAGGAAGCCGTATCTTTTGTCTTTCCTGAATGCAATGACTTTGGGGACAGTCTCCTCATGAGACCCTGGAAACTATGTCTACAAAGCTGTTCCAGGAAATTTCAGCTCCTGTAGTGAATGAAGCTAAGACAGGGTAACTTTCACACCCTCCTGTGGGGGTCATATCTTCAGGTCCCTGAGCAGTCTGACGTGTGCCTGCAGGGCTGCTATTAAAGAGGAACATCCAATTCACTCTGCTGACAAGCTGTGATTTCCGTCCTATATTCTACAAACATATGTGACCTGTCATAACCCTGTGAGTCTGAATGTCTAGAGGAACCTAAGCAGACCCTTGGCTGGGCACACAGAACTCCCTTGTGCTGTGGCAATAGAACAATAGGACATCTAAGCATGACTTTATACTTTTCCTGTGCGGACTTGAACTGATGTCTCTGAGAAGCTTTTGTTTTTCATAGTGGAAAAATATGTTTGGAAATGAAATGTGGTCTTCTGGAATGCTCATGGCTACTGGAGTGTCCGAAGCTTCTAGGCCTTTTCTGTAGGTGGAAATAGATAATTTTTTTGCACTTTGGTCTCTGGGGTACATGTGTACATCTTGAATCCTGCAGGATTGTTACATAGGTACATATATGCCATGGTGGTTTTCTGTCTCCGTCCCCGCACCCCCCACCCTCTGTTGCCTACATCAGGCATTTCTCCTGGTGTTATCCCTCCCCATCCTCCCTGCCCCAGCTGTCCCTCCCCTCTCCTTCCCTCCACCCCCACACCTAGCCCAGTGAGTGTTGTTCCCTTCCCTGTGCCCAAGTGTTCGATGAGTTCATCACCCACCTCTGAGTCAGTCAGGCTGCTGAGTGGGGGTCTTTCCCTGGAGTTTATTTACGCCAGTGAGATGAGCCCCGCCTTCCCAATGGCGTCTCTCCTTCTCCGAGCTCCGTCTTCCTGGTTGGGGTCAAACTGGTGCATTGGCTCCAAAGCTCTCTATCTGGCGGGCTTCTGTTTGAGTTTTGTGAGGGTGGGGCCTGCCAGGTCTTATGGCCTGTCTCCCTGCTTTCAACTCTGCCTCTTTCTGTGGGACAGGGAGCTCCATCCCATTGGCATTAATCCAAACTTCTGCCCGGGTCCGTGCCGACAACTTGCAGCACCAGGCTGTCGCTCAGATTTGCATCAACAACCCCCCGTGCCCCTCAGCCCAGCAGGGTTCTCGTGGACCACAGGTTGCAGGAGGCATGAGGGAAGCACAGGATCCGAATCGAGCATCGAGGCAGTGAAATCCCCTGACCCTCTGAGCTGGCTGCACGTTCCAGGTGGGGACGCGCCCTGCCCTGTCTCTGTTCGCGCTTCCTGGGCAGCCCTCGCCCTGCTTCAGCTGGCCTTCCCTGGGCTATTTTCAGTGTCCTACCAGTCCCACCAAAACGAACCAGGCACCGCGCTTGGAATCATGAAGTCCTCTAGCCATCTGCATCTCATTTGCTTGGGAGCTGGATTCCGGTGTTGCCTCATCTCGGCCATCTTGGTGCACCTCCTCGAGTGGAAACAAAGAATTTTAAAAACTCAAATTCATAATAATTCCATTTAAAGTTTAACACTGGGAGAATTTGACATAGCTCTTTAGTAGTATACATGTAGCTCTTCTCCCTTTTACAAATAGCACTAACATAATTACTTATTTACTTCATTCTACACTATAGAAATAATTTCCGAATTATGACACCAATAATTCTATAACAAGCTTGCTGGATATAGTGTAATTTCATGTGGATGTTCTTCTGTAACCTAGTATATAACCCACTAAATTGTCACGGATATAGTGCTATGTTCTAGATTACTAGAAACATTTTTTCCCTCCTTGTGGCTGTCACATCAATTTGATATAGAATTTATTTTTAGTCTGTGCTCAAGTTTTACTTTCCGTACCTATATATTTTTAAATGGGTAAAATATTTATGTGGTTCAACAAAAAGATGATATTAAAATGTATACCAGTCTTTGAGGAATATATCAGTTCAACTCATTTTCATAGGAGAGAGTAGCATAAAGTAATTAGGCATATTAATTCTAAATCAGCCAGCCATTTGATTTCCAGCTGTGCAATGTGATAGCAATGAATCCTAAGCAATTACTTAAGTCTGTTTTATTTCTCATGTGTGTTCAATGGGGATAATAATATTTAAGATTATTAGCACAATGATATGCATTATATAGATGTTATATATATAGTGTGTTACATAAACCCTATTTATAAACCCAATTTGTGTACTTGTATGTTATGCAAATATCATATAAATATAGATGTTATATAATTCCTGCAACATGTTAAACACTCTCTAAATGACAGAAAATTTATTAAACCAAAATGCCAACTTATTGATTATATTCCTAACTTAATACATCAAACAGAAAGTTGATTCATCTGGTAAATGAGTTTGGCGCTGTAAAGAAATTTTCTGGAAAACTGAATAATTCAGATGTTACCTCTGGTAAGTGACCCCGAATTAAGGTGGTTCTGAGGAAAGTGAACTTTTCATGTACAAGAGGGATAGAAAATAAAGATTGAAATAAGTAAGAAAAGACACAGCTTTTGCCACTTCCATGTTCCAAGGAAATGGCCCTGGTAATTTTCTCCAGTCTTTTTTAGTCCCTTGGTCTGCACTAGCTCAACTGAAGTCTAGCAAGACTTTTAGCTTGCTAATAGCACTGGCTCCAGATAGCTCTTCTCTCTCCCTGGTATATACGAAATCTTTCCAATGTGGGACTAGTTAGTGCTACAAAGTTGTCCACACTTCAGATTCCTTTGCTTCTTACTCTTCTTCAAAACTCATTACTCTCAAATAATTGAGAGTAATGTATGTAAATTTTCATACCTCTTAAGGACTAGAATGGAGACAGGTAACAAAAGACTGGTACTTTAATGTTTCATAAATGCTTATTTTTATTTTGATTTTCTTGTTTGTTTTCTGAGCAGAGGGCCAAAGAGAGAACAAAAGCAATGCTGCCTGAGGGAGGTAGCTTACAGAGGAAGCAAGAGTTAAAGCAGAATTCTTTCAAACCTGTGTGCCTTACTGCACAGTTGGAGCCCCATGCATTTGCCTCTTGGTAGGGTCATGTGTGTATGACCAGAATTACAGTTGCTAATACTTACAGTGTTTGGGTGATCTAAGCCTACTATGTTCTCAGAGGAGCTCACCATGTTGATCTTCTCAAGTTGCAACACCAATGTAAATATTCTTCACTTTTATTTCTCAATTTTATGGCCCTACTCAACATTATATTTTTCTTAATACACTGTGCTTTCTAAGCCAAACAACTTCTCCTTTTCACCCTACTTATATTATCTTTCTGCTTCCAACTAAAGTTAGCAGAGTTAACAAATCATCTAAGTTTAAATTTAGTCTATGAAAAGTTCATGACAACAAAAATAATACAAAACAGGAAGGTAAGATGAAAGGAAGGAAAAGAAGGAGGGGAGATGAATTGAGAGAAGGGAGGAAACAGGGAAGAAGGAGAAAGAGATTGACTCATGTTTATGACTTGAATTCTACATCCTGTAACCTAGTTGATAAAAGCTTACTTTGTGAGGTTATGTGAGGATTAAGTGAGCTAGGTAAGGCATATTAGTGGTGTTCTTATTTTGCTAACTTAGAATTGTAGGAAGAAAGGATGGGAAGCTTCTTTCAAAAGTGGAGGTCTCAAAAACCTGACGATAGAAGATGAGTCAGCTGAAAGGAAAGAGGGGTTGCTAAAGTGGAGATTATCGCTGGAGAAAATTTACTCACAGGATGAGAGGTTAGATGTGGGGCATTAATGGATTCATTTCAGAAGAGATCCTTCTTGAGGAAGCGATAGGAACAGGGGCTGTAGAAGGTGACAAGCATATACATGCTTCAAATCAGATGGGTGTCTCTTCAGAAAAGGAGAATTGAGTCAAGTACAGTATAATTGAAGTGTTATGAAATTTGGGAACTCGGTCTATATATTACGTTCATGATGGGATTAAAGAATAAATGACTTCTCATTGGCCCAGTTGAAGTCCTTTATTGCTCCCTAAGAACTTAGTGTACAAGTTAGCTGTAGGGAACAAGTCCTGCAGGAGCTCCAGAAGTGAGATAATGAGGCAAAAATTGAAAACATAAACACAGCATTGTGCATGCTCAGGTTTCTTATGTAATTCTAACAATGTCTTTGATTAAAAAAATAACCCAGAATAAGAAAATTCTTTGGGAAGGTGAAGAATGGTATCCATGGATATGTTTTGCTACCTCAGCCCAAAATGTCCATCCACCAATGAAAAATAAGCTATAGTCACTTCAACCCCATTTTTTTGTAAATACCCAAGACCCTCTTCATTGTACTCCCTAACTCAATTTGTGCACCTTTTTCTCTCAATTTTTCCCCATTGTTGCATTTGTAATTGTTGGCAGAACTTTTTTCCTTTGGTCAAAATTTTAGAAGTGCTACATTTCTACATTTCTTATTAATGAAACTCTTATTTTGAAAAGGAAAGCCGTAAGTTCACAGAGTGGGTCCATACGTTTTAGCTCCAATGTGATGTAGCTGGATACCATCAACATGGACGAGTGCCCTTCTTGTTGACTTCCTCTTCTTCAAAATATGGAAGATACCAGCATTGACTTTAAATTTCAAGGAACGAAATTACTTGGAATTATGCTCAGCTGTTGGCATTTGCAATAGAGTAGACCCTTGACATTTGCAGATTTAGTGTTCTAAGTTTTGTCTATTCATGAACCAATATGTCATGTTGTAATTTGTAATTTTGCTGAGGTATGAATTTGAATATCATACACTGCAAAGGCTGGCAGTAACTCTTTAAATGCTAAAAACTTTGTGTCTTTGTGATAAATAATACATGAAAGTGACCTAGATTATTGTAATGTTAGCAAATTTGGGGATACTTTCAGCTCTCATGATGAATTGCTCAAGACATTACAATGAGCTTTCCTCTGGACCTTAATGATTCTTATGAGTGAATGAGCAATGGATTGACAATCAGATACAAAGGAATTACTGTTTAGGTTTGGGACATTTGGACTTGCTGAGAGGCAGCAAGCCTTTGGGGAAGGAGGCAGGGGCTACAGATGAAAAACTTCATAAGCCATTTAAGGGATTTTGTAATTTGCCCCGAAGGCAAAGCACTCCATGGGTGAGCGTTTCAGGATAATGAATGCCAGACTTTCCTATCTCTCCCATGCATTATTACTGTGTCATCTATGCCTCCATTTTATTCCTACCCTTGTACATGTTATATATAAAACTAGTCTTTTTCCTTTTTAGTTTTAGAGTAGCATTTCCTATCTCCATAATAGTCTATTTGGCTAAAATTTGAAAATTCATCCTGCAAATTTCAGATGTAATAAATGTACCAGTTGTATACATAATTCCTTTTCTTTCTGTTAAAAAAAAAAAGTCTGTGAAAATCCTGGAACCATACTTACCCTCGTTCTAGTGATTAAAAAACAACAAACAAACAACAGCATTTCCACTAAAGCACTCCTTTTCTTCAGGCTCCTTTCTGAGGGGTTCTGGGGACCTTGGCACCTTTAGGCACTAAAATAAACTTTCTACTTTTGTGCAATCTAAATGGATTTTTAACGTTACTTAGAAGATCTTGATTCCATTTGGGAAACTAACCTTGCTGACTCTATCACTTGTAAGAAAATCTCTGCCCTCACCAACTGTAGTGTCTTAAGATGAAATTTTTAAAAATGACCATTTATAATCAGGCAGTGAAGATTTACTGATAATTTATTAGACTATGGTTTGACACATTGAATTCAAGTTTTAGGATTTTTGCATTATGCCTACAATAACCTCCTCAACTATAGTATAAAATGTTTCATGGAGTGACAATGTCTTGTTCATTCTCGAATTCTGTAGTGTCTAGCACGGCACTCACTATAAGGATGCTAAAAAATATGTGTGACATAATCAAGATATGTGTCAAACATAGGCATGTTTGGATGGACTGGCCATTAGCTTCCAAGAGGCATTCTGTAAATTCTAGCCTCAAAACACGGGTCTTCATTCAGATGTAATCTCCCTTAAAACAGTCTTTATTAAGCCAAAGTACGAAGCTCTCACAGAATAGACTTTGGATGAGCTGTTGTGATTCACAGAAAGTGAAACAATAAAATTCTCTATGTTTGAATTGTAACTCTTGATAATAAAATCACTGCCATTATATGCTGGTCTATTCAAAACACTGTGACTAATTAGGTTCACACACCTGACAGATGGCTTTCCTCTCTTAAATGGATTAAATGCAATTTAATTACTGACCAAAGAATTCACAGCTAATTCAGGACACAGATATAAAATTGATTCATCTGATGAAAGCACAACTAAAACCTGGCATCTGAATATAGATTGCATGTGCTATACTCTTTCTTATTACAAAATGCTCATGTAAGAAGAAAATTGTTGACTGATTCACCAGCACTTCAAATGTCTCTATAATTAATTGTATATTTACAAAGCAAGATATGAAAATTGATCTCCCATAAGCTCTGCTGGCTTCAAACAATTATTATTTAGTGGGTGTTTGGACTGAAATGCCAGCTCAACTACTTACTTGACATAAAGTAACAGGTGAGTTGTTTAATTATCCCAGTTTTATCATCTATAAAATGGGGCTATTAGAAACTATTTTTTGTGACTAATAGGAAGATTGGGTGAGACACATGAAAAACACTTAAAGATGTAAGAAGAAGCCATTAGAAATAGGTTAGCAGTTATTGTTTTTATATTTACATATTATTCTTTTGACTAAGATAATGTTTATGAACAGGTTTAATAAAAAGAAATAAAATCATTGGAAACAAATGAACAAACAAAGCTTACTGACTGGTCCTAAAATACAGACTGGGGATGAAAAGTACAATGAGGCATATTCATGATTTCAAGGAAAAATTCTTGTGCAAAATAAATTCTGCATATGTAAAAATATTGATCATAATATTGATTCAGATCTAGAACTATGTACTAAGGAAACCACATTGAAAGCTGAGAACACCAGGAGTGTCTGCCTGAAAGAGGTGGCACCTGAGCTGAAAACCAAAAAGAAGGTAAAAGTTAGGTCAACACATCGGGGAGGGTGGGGGGAGATGCTCCTGGTAGAGGAACGTTGCTCAAGGCAAAAGGTGAATGAGGGTTTAAAGATTTTCACAACCCCAGTGCAGGCTAATGTTGCCTGGGTGTTAGGCAGGAGACGAGATGTGGTTAAGAACTTCCATCCTGTGTGAGCTATGATTTAAGCATGGAGAACAATAAAAATTACACAGGGCCCACGAGCTTGGGTGAAGATTATGTGTTAGTAATCTCAAATTTTAGCTAGGATTGAAGTGATTGGAGCTCTTGTGTCTCTCCAATTAAGATAAGGCCTAAAAGTAATATGATTTAGAATATTTGAGTAAGAATTCATGTGACAAGTTGACTTGATGACCTAGGAGAAGAGAATGGCATGCTTCAGAACAGACGCCAGGCTGGAAACGCCCTAAACCTCCTCACCTACCATCTTACTCTTCAGTTTGGGCCGTCCGTAGGCTGAGGAGCAATCTACATTTAGCAGAGTCACATGAAGAATATAACCTTCCAGAAAGTCAGATTGAGAGCAGTGTGTGAAGAGTTCTTCTCTCTCAGCACACCATTCTCCCTAGGGACGGGACGCACTTCAATCAGTTCACACAGAGGTAGGTTTCATGACTTGGCTAACATCATAGACTAATCCCTAATCTGTCCGGAGAGATGTAATCAAAAAGTTTTCTTTCTGAATAACTAATGTAGAATGCTAAACATAGACCATGTAGTCACCCATTTCTGTTTCCTGGTGAAGTTGGCTCTAGTTTAAACAGTTTATAGTGAGGCATAAGAGATGAACATTCACTCAGTTTACCACCTCAATAAGAGTTGCATGAAGAGGACAAAGAAATAGACACAGCCCACTCTTGCATATAGGATTATTTCCTCAGAGCATGTGAGGAGATGGATGCCTCACCTCAACGAGTGTTTGCAGGAACCCCATTTGTTTTGGGTGTCAAATGAGTCCTTAAGCATGATCATCTCAGCTCAGTTCAGGAAAGATGCTCTCATCCGCATTGCTCTGTATACGCAATCTCCATTGATTCATCTATGAGTCATTGAGCAAATAAAGTGAGATCATATTTATAAACCACTAAATACAGTATCGGGAATGTAACAGACATTCAGTAAATGGTTGCTGCACTGGGCTGAGATGTAAGAGAAGCTTTTGTAGAGAACACAGGTCTCATATAAGTCCAGGAAGGATTCTTCAGAAACATGCATCATCCAGTGAGTTTTCTTGAGTATCAGTAATTTTTTCCTAACCACATCACAGCATTGTGAAGATTATAAGTTACTCTTCCAGCAGCACATTCTTCCCTTTGGCATGGTAAGTCCTGAATACTGAAGAATTACATAGTACTTTAGAGAACAATGAGACATTTCTGGGACTCTTCGAAAAAGTGGTTGTTGCTAACACAATGTGTAATTGACCTTGTAAGTCAAGGATAGAAAAGAAGAATTTTAGCAGTGTGTTCCATTTGACCCACATGCACAGTAAAACATCATGCACAAAGCTTTCCCAGACCAGGAATTTTCCCTCTTTACCTTGAGTCATTCCATGCTGTAATAACTAGCCAGGATCATTACCAACAAAAGTATTGAGGAGAGATTTTCAATGCATGCCTTTCTGTCAGTCTTGTCATGTTTGGTGACATGATTCCACCTAACAATTGATTCGTTCTATATTTCCCCTGGATGTATTATGGCATGCAGCATCAGCCACTGGGCGTTCTAAAAGCTCTGCTACATGTAGAGTAAAATGATTCACGAAGAACTGAATCATTTTACTGTTCTTGTCATCAGTTTGGGACCACCTGTGAACAAGGTGTGAGATACAGGAAAGATTTCTCTGTATCTCAGCAAATTCAAGGTTCAGTCAAGACTTTGAAATACAAACTTTCTAAGATATTACAGATAAAACAGTTTTCCTGGAACTCTTTCTTTGGGCCACTGTGATAAAATCTAGTCCCAAGCAGCAAAGCCCTTTATTTTTTCTACTTCTTTTAAAATTTAGAGATGGGAGTCTCACTATGTTGCCCAGGCTGGAGTGCAGTGCCTATTCACAGGTGTGATTATATTGCATTACATCTTTGAACTCCTGATGAAATCTTGAAGGATCAAAATAATCCTTCTATTTTAGCCTTCTAAGTAGCTGGGACTTTAGGCCTGTACCACCATGCCAGCAAAGCCTATCTTATGCACTAATGTTAGCTCTTCATAGAACAAATTCCATAGAGTAACTAATGCCCATTTATCTTAATAGGGTAACATCTTGGTCTCTCCAGAGCATATTTTCACCTGGAAAAGTAGACCTGGTTTTAGGCATTTTATTTTGCCCAATCTGTTCAATAGAAACAGATATTTATAGCCTGAGCTACATGGTAAAACCCCATCTCCCACCCCACTCCCAACAACAACAAAAAAAGCCAGGTATGTTGGTGCATGCCTTTACACCCACCTATTTGAGGCGCTGAGGCAGGAGGATTGCTTTTGCCTAAGAGGTCACGGATGCAGCGAGCCGTGATCACATCACTGCACTCCAGCCTGGGTGACAGAGCAAGACTCTGTCTCAGAAAAAAAAAAAAAAGAAACTTGTTTTTCATCTGCCTGTCTCTAATCCAAGTATGTAGAGAAACTAAATTAAGTACGTACAGTACCCATGTTTTTAAAAATAATTCTTCTGTACAGATGCATTAATGTGTGGTAATCAAGGAAGAAAATATTATCTGTTACTCATTCACTAAACTGCTGTCCCATGGTGGGCACACCTTACCTCTCAGTGTTGTTCACTGTGAATGTCAATGATCTAGAAGACGCCATCATAGGAGTGTAGGCTTGGGTCTCATGAGGTTCCCATGTGCCTTCAAGGGAAAACTGGGAAGCAGAGTCAAGTCTCTGCCACCTATTTCAGTTCTAAGCAGTTTTTAATGTGTCTTGTGTCTTCTTAGGGTTTTACTCTTCTGCTTTCGTGTTCATAAATGTCATATCAGCAATGCTTTCCACAGAAACGATATCAAAAAGAATGTTCTCATATAATTGTCTTCATTTCTTCCCAAGACAATCTTATTAGGAATAGAGAAGATGCATTTTCATTGATTAAGATACTTCACTTCTTAGGGAAAAATGTTCAGTAATCTAATCTTCCAGTTGTCATAGTTAATGAATATAATTGTATATCTAATCCAAGATCGGTTTTATTTTATGCTTTCTAAGATGACAGAAATGTTATTCAAGAAAATTCCTGCTCACAACATAAAATGAATTTATCAATATTAACATCAGTATAACTGACACACTAAACATCAGCATTCATTCTAAACACTGGTGGGTTTATTATATTATTTTGAGAGTAACTAGGAAGGCAAGATGATGAAAGGAGCATCAATGACAACAGAAACTATGAGGCTAATGGTACCAACAGAAGGAACAAATGATAATAGTCATGTGGGTCCAAGACACAGGAGAACCCTATAGACACTGGAGACTGTGGTCTTGGCTGGGGACTTCACACCACACAGCTGGCTCAAGTTCTGTCTGAAATTTAGATGTATGTGGCTTACTGCAAAGCATATCACTAAAAGTAAGTTTAAAGACTCAATACTCACTAAGCCTAGTGACCACTGTTCCTCTTAAAACACTAAACAAGAAAATAATAAAAAGTGGTCAGAGAAGAAAAACTCAATCAATAAAAAATAAATAAGTAAATAATAAGTGGTCAGAGAAGACATCCTGAGAGAGCAGGGACCAAGGAGGGCCTCACGGGTCAGGTAAAACTTGGTTCTAGTAAAAGTCCTTCCAGAAAGTGAAAATCCTTCTGGATGAAGAAGCAATGGGTCAGTGTGAGTGTCTGGATTTTGGTGTGTGCAATATATACGAGTCTTATTAAACATGAACTTGTCAATTGTCTAAATTGAACAACAGTGCTGCTGACCACAGAAAGAGTATAAATCATCCAGACTAGGAAATGTGGGTGTAGAATGTCCTAATCCAGAGCACTGGCTTCAAATTCTGACTTGCCATATACTAGTAGTGGGACATTGGAGGACGCTACTTGTGGCCAAACCTGTGTTCTCATCTATGAAGCATGCATGAAAATCAAATGGGCCTTGTATAACTTATTAGGAGATTAAAAGAGGCAATAATTTAATCATTTTAACCTTGTCTCCAGCTTGTAGTAAAAGCTCAATGATTGTAGATAGTAGCCAAGGGACAGTAAAAATAGTCTTCCTCACCTTGCCCCATGAATGGACTTCAAAATTTAGTATCCAGTTTCTGTTTCTGTCTCCTTGACAAGAGAAGGTTTGCACACTCACTATTGTGCATGTTATATTTCTATGGCAATGTCACCCTGACCTGCTCCATCTCCTAATTCTTCAGGTATTTCTATACCATCAGTTCTACTTTCCCTCCTTCAAAGTGTTACTGAAACACCAGGGGTTTGGTCTAGGCCCTGCCGCTGGCCACACAGAAAGCCAATGACTGAGATGCTGAGTATTGCCAAGGAAGAAGGCTTTAGTTTTTTTTGTTTTTTTTTTTTTTTTTTGAGATGGAGTCTCACTCTGTTGCCCAGGCTAGAGTGTAGTGGTATGATTTTGGCTCACTTCAACTTCTGCCTCCTGGGTTCAAACAATTCTCTGCCTCAGCTTCCCGAGTACCTGGGATTGCAGGCACCTGTCACCACGGCCGATTATTATTATTATTATTATTATTTGGTATTTTTGGTAGAGACGGGGTTTCACCATCTTGGCCAGATTGGTCTTGAACTCCTGAACTCATGATTCACCCACCTTGGCCTCCCAGTGTACTGGGATTACAGGTGTGAGCCACTGCATCTGGGCTGGAAGAAGGCTTTAATCAGGTGTTGCAGCCAAGGAGATGAGAGCTCAGTTTTAAATTTATCTCTCTGATAGACTAAAACTAGGGGTTTATATAACCTGGAAAAAATGTAACTATGTGTAAGAAAATAGGAGCTCAGGTGGGAGAAGGAAGGAATCATAATGAATGAAGGTTCTGGCATCTCATTGTGTGGATGGGATGCAGTGATCTGGCAGGTTTCCATTCTTTGACACGTGTTTTTTGAGAGGCCTGAAGGTCTTTTCCTGAGGAATGAACTCAGATAAAACAAATATAAGTTTCAGGCTTTAAGACCAGAAGGGTCAATTCCTACAGTTACAAAAAAAAAAAAATGTCTGTGGGACAGTCTGGTTGGTTTCAAAGGCTGTTTTCCAAAATCCTCCTCTTGTTATCTATTCATTGCAACATTTTTTCAAGGACTCTCTCAAGTGTCATCTATTCTTTGAAATCTCCCTTGATATTTTAGGAAGAACTATGTGCTTTACATGAAAGCTGTAACCTTAAATAGTAACCTGGCAAACTACCTACCATCAAGGCAAGCAATCACTTCCATGAAAATCATATTAGTCTACGGATAAAGGATCTTTATGCTGCAGACCAGTGATTATTCCACTTGTACCCCATAACTAACCAGAGGTATTATTCTAATAAATGTTTGCCATGTTATTTTAAGGTATGATTAAAAATAATTCTCTATATCTCAAGCACCTTTTACAGATAATTATTATTTCCTAGGGGCACACCTACACATCTGTAGTAGCAGGAATGATTTCTTAAGAAATGTGTATCTGGCAGATATACACATTTACTGATTTATTCATTCTGTGGTCTATTAATTTCTTTAAGTAATATTTAGTAACTTTTTCTAATGCCAGTATAGTACAGTCTTTGGGATAGCAATATGAATACCATGTGGTAACTCATATCAAATAGCCAAATGACTAGGGGGCAGCAGAAATATGCAGTTACCCAGACAGTTGCATATAGAGTGCAAGGGCTGTGAAAGAGACACACTCAGTGTCCTTGAGCCCACAGTCGATGAGATTTTAAACAACATTCCAAGAGAAGATTGTGTTTGAACTGAAATTTAAAGAATGAATATAAATAACAAATTAAATAAGTAGGAAATGTATTCTAGGCAGAGTAAACTGCACATATATCTAAAAAGAGAACATAAACTATTAAAATAACTACAAATAGTCAAGCATAAATGAAGATATCACTTATGAAATTTGCCCAGAGATACTATCCCTTTCTCTGTTTCTTTCCTACCTTTTCCTTGATGGGCCCACATACAATCATACCTCACTTAATGACAAGAATATGTGATAAGAAATACATCATTAGGCAATTTTGTTGTGTTAACATCACAGAGTGCACTTATACAAACTTAGATAGTATAGCACTCAGGCTATGCAGTTTAACCTATTGCTCCTAGGTTTGCATATTACTATCCCAAATATGTGGGCAATTGGAACACAATGCTGAGATTTTGTGTGTCTAAACATAGAAAAAGTACAGTAAAAATACAGGGTCATGAACTTAGGAGATCATCATCATCTGTGTGTTCGATATTGACTGAAAAGTTGGTCATTTATGCAGCATATGACAGTACCAAGTTTAGAATCCAGAAGCGGAAGATGGACAGTTTCCCTGTAGTTCGGAAAAGGACATAATTTGGAAATCACTAGCATATAGATGGCTGTTGTAGAATTAGGAATATATGAAGTTGTCCATGAGAATATGTAAATTGGGTACAAATGTGAGTCTAAAGAGTAAGAAAACACTAACATTTAAGAAGCATCCAACAGAACAGTCTCCCATAAGGCAGATTGAAAGAGCTAGGTAGAGGTAGGAGGAAAACCGGCATTGGGACATGGAAGCCAGGGTCTGTCAGGTGGTGTCGGAAAAAAGCAGCCATTACAGTGTCACCTACCAGAATTCCACCCTCTCCATGCAATTTGCATGTGGAGTCACCTTTTTAGGGATGTGGAAACCCTCAAGAGTGTCATACCACTGTGGTATGACATTTATTATATTCAAAAAGTTATAAATTTTATTGGGAATAAAATTCCAATAGGGTTCTAAATGAAAATTTGAGTGATGGACTCTAAATTAAGAGTCCACATCAGATATGTTTCCCTATGGGGTCATGCAATACACATGATAGTATTTTAATTCTTTGTATTTTATTTCCAGTCTAAATAAAGACAGGTCAATGAGTTTAATAGTTATATCTTGTGCTATGTGAGTTTTCAGTGTTCTAATAGAATCTCCAGTGGGAGGTAAATTAATGACTTAATATCACTTAGAAAACCTTTCTTAAAATATGAGTATTCTTAATACACAAGCAAACACACATGCTCACACGTGCGTGCATGTGCACGCATACAAACTTTAAAGGTTTGATGTAGATGTACATTTTTACCTCTCTATAGAAAAGTATATTAACCTTTTTTCCATGATTTTTCAAATACATTTTTCTAAAATTTTTCTAAAATTTACTATTTAAAAAAACAATGACTTCCTCTTTCCCTATTTCATAAATTACCTAATCATGTGTCTGGTGGAATAAGGACTTGTAACTGCAGCAGCAGCTGGAAATCTAGTTTTCATCTACTTCCTCTCACTTCTGCATAAGATGGATAATAAAATCAGACTGGAAAATATAATTAGAGAATATTTGTATTTGAAACACTTTAGTGTGTGTGTGTGTATATATATATATATAGGTTTTCCCCTAATTTAAATTTTTTAAAAAGAATTTTATCATCTTTCTTAACCTTTGCTGCTAGGTATATGGTACTATCTTAACTTATTTTTTCTTGCTCTAAGAGAATATCTGAGACTGGGTAATTTACAAAGAAAAGAGAAAATGTACCCTTTTTTCAGACTGCTAACAAGTGATTTGTTTCTGCCCCCCGCACACAAACACTTTTTCTTTCTCTCCAGAGATCTATTCAGTACGCATTTTGGCAATGGATCCAAAATCATGAATTCTTACCCTTTAAGCCCTTAGTATCACTTTGGAAATGAATAAGTCGTATATTAGTGTTTTACATTGGTATTTATGTTATTTTATGTCTGTATAATAATGTCCATAGTGTATGGATTAACTTCCCAGTTTAATTCAAAAACTAGAGGAAAAAAGTGCTTTCCTATGCATAAACTCTTTACAGATAATAAAGCAATTGTCTATGCATTATCTCACTTGGTCTTGAAAATCTAGGATAGGTTTGCTTTTGCACCAGTTTTCTAAGTAAAGAAACTGAGGTTTGGTAAAAGTGAGCTGCCTGATGCAAGTCGGGATGTGGCACAGATGTAGCACCTCAGAAAAAGACTTTTGGATTCAAGATTAGTGGTAGAGTGCTGGAGTTCTAACAGGTTGGGGTTTTATAATCAGAAAACAATAAGATGTGAAGGCTGAGTCTGCTTTTCGTCACTGGTCAAGTTACGTGTTTTCCTGCTAGAAATGTTGGTTCATTCAGTCTCAATTTTTTTATTTGTAAAACAATAATAATACCTTTACTCCAGTGGGTAAGAATTTTATGAGATAAAATGATAAAGTCAATGAAAAATGCCTGGTACAATGCCTGTTACATAGCAAATGTAAGAAATATATAGTTGGTTCCATCCCTTATTTTTACTTCACAATAGTTAGTGGAAGGAATTCAAGGGCTGACTGAGAAAAAAGGGATAACCACCAGGTGGTGGAAGAACACAATTGAGTTTATTTAGGTGATGCTTTGACAGGTTTCTTTGCAGGGGAGTCCCTCACAGCATGAGAGCCATGTAGGGGCCACCACCTAGAAGAAGGGACCAAGAGAATCCTCGAAAGGAATGAGGACTGAAGAGGGGGCTCACATGTCTAGGTGGTATCACTTAGTTTCCCAGGAAGAATCTCTGTGGCAGAGGGCTCTGATGGGCAGCATGTGGTCTATTCAAACCTGGGGTTTATCTAGTCTATGGCTAATAGAGGTTGGTAAGTTTTGTGTAGTATGCAAAGCAAGTGGGCTGTAAATAGCTGAAAATCTGTTTATTCAGGTTGTATGTTAAACAACTGAATGTTTAAAAAGTTAGGTTTGGTGCCAGCAGGATTATAAGTTAACAGGTATTGCCTTCCTGGGAAGAAGTAAGCAACGTAGGACCAATATATGGACACCATCTTTGCCTCATATATATGTATATGAAGTTTACATTTTGATTTATATGTATATATACATATGGTTATTTATATGTGTATGTGTTATTTCCATCTGCAAATGATTTATATGCTTTATAATGGAAAAATACAATAATATGGCTCAATAAAATAAGCAATACAAAGTAAGGATGACAGTGAACATGTATTAGGAGTTCATATACAAAAACTAAAAATCTCACATGTTGACCTTTATTTCTATTTGTAAAAATAAATTGTTTAAAACTGAGACTGGGAGCGGTGGCTCACGCCTGTAATCCCAGCATTTGGGAGGTCAAGGTGGGTGGATCTCTTGAGGCCAGAAGTTCAAGACCAGCCTGGCCAACGTGGTGAAACCTGGTCTCTACTAAAAATACAAAAATTATCCAGGTGTGATGGTACGTGCTTGTAATCCAAGCTACTTGGGAGGTTGAAGCAGGAGAATCTCTTGAACCCTGGAAGCAGAGTTTGCAGTGAGCTGAGATCATGCCACTGCACTCCAGCCTGGGCAACAGAGAGAGACTCCATCTCAAAAAAAAAAAAAAAAGAAAGAAAGAAGGAAGGGAGGGAGAGAGGGAGGACAAGAGGAAGAAAAGGAAGGAAGGAGGGAGGGAGGGAGGGAAGGAAGGGAAGAAAGAAAGGAAGGAAGAAAGAAAGAACTGAATATTGCTACTTAAATAGTTTTTGTAGTGGAAATATTTGGTTAATTCAGTGTTTGACTCACAGTTGAAGAAAATACTGAAAGTAAAGCCTCATTTCCAAAATAGCTAGTGGCCAGTGTCTCCAGACCAGTGACCTTGAGTGATACCAATCCATGTCCTCAGCAACGCCATACCATCTTTACCTGGTAATGCTTCTCTTGGAAAATGGTAGTGTGAAGATAGAATACATTATAAGTCACACATCTGAAGTCCCTCATGTAGTGTCTAATACATATAAAACACTAATAAGTAATAATTTTTAGCATTAATATTGTTAATAAGACAGCATAAAACACTTTTAAACTAACTATAAACAAGAAATCACCTGAGAAATTATAGAAGTTGAAAAAGAAAATCAAGAGCCAAGGAGCAATTTTTTTCAAGTTAGAGAAATTTGTGCAGGTGGTATTGAACTTTCTTTGGTCTTTTGATATCTTTAAAGAACGTTAAAGTTTCATTCATTTATTTAAAAGATCAGAGTCCACAAGAGGTGACTGTCTCTCTCACTAGCCACAAGACTATCATTATTTGAATAATGGTTCAGTAAAATATGTTTAGGCTATTACTTTTTTTGAAAAGTTGGTTTAAAAGTTCTCCCAATTTAATAACACCTAATTTTGATATTATTAATTATCAGCTTCTCAGTTTCCAAAATGCCAAACATCTTTTTATTTAAATAGCGTTTTTCTGAAATTCCTGAACATTGTTTATTTTTTTTCCCTAACTCCTTATGCTACTTTTTGGCATCTAACTTCTTTCTTTCAGTACCTCTGAGACTAACGCCAACAAGCATGACTTTCCAATAATTCCTAGACATTCTTATTTACTTTCAGATGTGGCTGCTTATATTCCCTCCTGTCAAATAAAAATAATATCAGGTTGGGCATAATCGTTATTCTCTCAAAAATAGTCTGATTCCTTCATTGGCACAATAAGTCAACGTGCTTCTAGTTTCATAGTTGACCCACTTAAGATTCCACCAGATTGTTTTCCCAGTGGAAAGAGAAAACCAGGCTTATGGTGCAGGGCAATATAATAAAATCTCATTTCTGAAAAGTCTGCAAAGTGCTACACAAGGTCAGTGGGTACCAGAATAATTTTGAGCTATGGTATAGAAGACAAAATATCCTTTCTAAATTCTTAGCTTCGGACAATCAGTCTTTCTGAGGACCTACAAGTGGGTCAGAATAGTAAAATGGATTAATAATAATAGCTGCCCAAAAATGTCACTCATTTAATTCAAGAACCTTGGAGAAGCAGTGGTAAGGGACATTTTTAACAGTTACCAAAGTACAATTTGCTTCCTATTATTGCATAATGTTATTTCCCTATAAACAGTGTGGTTGTCTTATTATTTATGAAACATTGATCACTTGACTTTTTCTTTATGCTAATGGCAAAGTTTCCATTGAGCCCATGTAAACAGTGTTTCTTGGTTGATTCTGAGTCTTCTCATGTTAATTTTCAAGTTACTTGAGATTGCATTTATGCTAATAATATTCTAAATCTAATAACCATATGTTTATGGAATAGCAAGGATGCATATACTGTGAGTTAATAACACAACACGATACTCTGGAAAATTGCTGACAAAATATAAAGTATCAGCTCACTATAATTTTCCAAACGTCTCTTGACTGCACTAAGGATCCATATGCCACATGGGCAAAGCTAACTTCAAACTGTGTCTTAACGGTCATATCGTGTTTCATTTGCCTCTTCACATCTCAGTCTTTTCCTCACAAAACCTGTGATAATAACATCTACATTAACCCTCACTGAAATTTTGGTGAGACACTGAGATGCTGGGTTTAAAATTGTTTTGTGTGTATGCATTGCATACATGCAAATTTGTTAGACATAATATTGATCCTCCTTTCTGAAAATTTGACAGAATTGCTCAGTAAAATCACTGAGGCACAAGAATCCTAAACCTTTTCCTCTATGGCCCTCTTAGTCATGGTGTGAACCAAGGCCAGTGAAGAGTTACTTCTCATAAAGTGCTGGAGTTAGACACACCAGTAAGTTGTAAAGGTGCTAATTGAGAAGAACAACGTGTGGTTCTTCTTCTTCAGGAATCCATAAACTTGTGGGGATATCAGAAGGTAAGTCATGGCAATATCAGCCAATTGCTGTATAAGAATGACAACATGAGCAAAGGCAGCAGGAGTAGGGGAGCTCATAGACTTGCCTGAAAAATAAAAGGAGCAAACACGGATGACCTGAAAGCTGAAGTTCATTACGAAGATGATAGTCTGAGCTCTACAAAAACACTCTTGTTCTCAAGTGGCTGGTGAGCACTATGACTAGGTTCAGGGCATAGGCTGAAAAAGATAGGATAGGTTGGGTTATGATGAGTTCAGGGTTTACTCTGTATGTGACTGGATGCTGCAAATGATGGGTTCAGGATTTACTCTGTATGTGACTGGATGCTGCATAAGAATATTCAGAGGACAGAAATTATATAAAGGCCCATAAAGTCTCTATTATGGAAGCCAAGTACATTGTTGATTATAGATGGAGCCAAGACAGGAAGGCATAATGGTAAATTAGGAACATATAACCTTTAATTAGGTACAAAACAAATTAGAGTATGGCAGGGATATGAAAATAATGGATTAGACCCGTATTTAAGAATATGTATTACTCCAAAATGAATAATGAAATAGTGTGAACACAGAACAAGAAAACTAATTTATTTCATAAATTGTAATTTACAAAATGAAATCAGTAATTCAGCACACTGTGAAAATTATCAGGGAATTGTAGTAGGTATAACATAGTTCCCACGCTATCACTACTGTGTAAAAACTCTGACCTCTTCGTGGAATTCCTACCATGTATGTGTAGGTACGTGCACCTGAGTGAATGTGCACATGTGTTTTGTAGTGAAAATAACTGCTGCATAGCTGCCAATGAAGGAAACCTCCAGAGACCTTGTATTCACTGCACAATAAAAAGTACAGATAAAATGTGGTGTTGACATAAATATTTTATAATTGGAAAACTCTTTCATGGTAGCATCTGGGCAGTTTAACTGAGTATTTTATAGCTATGATATATCGAGTTTCCTCTGAGGGCACTGGACAGAGATTTACAAACTGCAACAGAACTCTAGGACTCTGAAGCATAACATATCTTACCTGGAGAAGGATAAATGAGAAGGCATATTAGTTACTGCTGGTTTCATCTAACAGACCAATTAGCTATTGCTGATAATGTAGATTTTTTGTCATTATTTGGTTTCTGTTTGTGCCCATTTTGCAATATTCCATGTTACTCTTCTGCAGTTTGCAATCCTCATTTTTTATTCTCTCAGGGCTCAGTTATTGCAGAAGAAATGTACTCCAATCCTGTCTATAAAATGTATCTTTCTTTGAAATAACTGCATTCTTTCTGAAGTACAGAAAGCACATAACAATATAGTCCTGATTTTTAACCTTACTAAATGTATAGCTGGCAAGTTCTTTTCTGGTTTTATCAATATGCTGAACAGCCAAACGTTTTGTTCCATGCTACCCAGTCAACCTTCAATGTGGTTATCTGAGATTGTATGGCAGCTTCAGCTTGGAATGAAGCTTCCTTTACATCTGTAGAAGAATCAAATAGAAAAGTAGCTTGAGATTTTGTTCCTGACCTCTCCTCTAACAGTGCTTTAGGACAATCAGAGCAGGTGTCAGATTCTTGAACCAGAGACATGCTGAAGAAACGTGGTGGAGATTGTGTGGGTGATTCTCCAACTTCCGTTTGTCCTTTGTATCTTACATCCTTAATTCTCCAACTGAAATTCTCTTGCATCATTTCCTATTTCAGTCATGACCAGACTTAACCATTCTGGGCAAGTTTTCACCCACTCCACTCTGACATCATGTTGTCTTGAGTATGGACCATGTGGTTTCTGTCCTTTGTCACCTTTGGAGCCTCTACTAGCGTCAATTGTCCCATATGCCAATACTGCACTTACTTACTTCATAATATTATCAGCTACATAATATCAAGATTAGGCTAAGAGACCCATTAAGGGTCTCTTAAGGGGTTGTACAGGCATCAGTTAATTCAGCAGGTGTGTGTTGCTCAAACCATGCACATTTGAATAAAAAGACCTGTCTTCAAGCTGACTCCAAGGAGGTAACCCCTAAGCTCTCAAAATTTTCTGTCTAATAAAAGTGTATCTGTATGCCTATGGCTTTGGGCCACACTATATCAGTGTGATCATATAAGTTTATCCTAATAATGTGATTTATGGTTGATGCCTATTTGTGTTCTTGGATGCTGTGATATGAGTAGCTGAGGTCAGTTACAGGGTTGCTAAATGTTTACACAATTAATACTGAATGAAAATCCTGGACACCAAGACTCAGTTGAGCTTCTCTCATTGGTAACACTTTCAACTTGTTGTCAGATATCATTTCTTAGAGAATTAATCGTGTCTTTTGCAATCTCATTGGGGAATAGACATTGGGTTCTCTTGGATTTTTCCTTTCCCCTTTGCTGATTTGAATCTGTAACCTTCGAAATTAATGATCCAAGATGGCTGATGCTAACATCTCAGGATTGCAGCTCCCAGTGAAAGCACAGAGAATGAGAGGATGCCACACTTTCAGACAAATTTTTGTCATTCATGGAGCAGAAGATTCCCAGTGGAAGAGCCCCACGGGTCGCCAGCGTGACTCTTGTGGCTGGCACAGTGGTTTTGCTGGCACCTCAGCGCGGCTGCTCTTGGTGCAGAGTAAACGGGACTGGTTCCCCTTCTGACCAACATTTGGAGCTCCAGGAAGGCAGAGTCGCCTATTACAGACTCAAGAAGGAAGCCAGACTGGAGATTCCCGGGCAGAAAAGCACCATCAGTTTTAACGCCACTGTTTTGGCCGGCGCAGTGGGTTGCTCATATTTTGGCCCTGGGAATTAACAACTTGGACGTCCACTCAGAGACCTAATTTGAAAGTTGGTAATTACAAAGATGACAGGTGGATAAATTTACAATGATGGGAAGAAACCAGCATAAAAAGGCTGAGAATACTCAAAATCAGAATGCCTCTTCCTCTAAAGAGGATCACAGTTCCTCATCAACAAGGGAACAAGGCTTGATGGAGAATGACTGCATCCCATTAACAGAATCAGGCTTCAGAAGATGGATAATAAGAAACTTCTGTGAGTTAAAAGAACATGTTGTAGCCCAATGTAAAGAAACTAAGAACTTTGAAAAAAGGTTTGATGAAATCCTAATGAGAATAGACAATTTAGAGAGGAATATAAGTGAATTAATGGAACTGAAGACTACAATATGGGAACTCTGAGAAGTATGCACAGGTTTAAACACTCGAATTGTTCAAGCAGAATAAAGGATATCAGAGGTCAAAGTCCAACTTAATGAAATAAAATGAGAAGACAAGATTCGAGAAAAGAGGATAAAAAGGAATGAGCAAAGTCTCCAAGAAATGTGGGACTATGTGAAAAGACCAAATTTACGTTTGATAGGTGTACCTGAATGTGACGGAGAGAATGAATCCAAGCTGGAAAATATTCTTCAGGATATTATTCAGGAAAATTTTCCTAAACTAGCAAAGCAGGACAATATTCAACCCCAGGTAATACAGAGAACACCACAAAGATATTCCTCAAGAAGAACAACCCCAAGGCACATAATTGTTAGATTCACCAGGGTTGAAACGAAGAGAAAATACTAAGGGCAGCCAGAGAGAAAGGTCAGGTTACCCACAAAGGGAAGCCTATCAGACTTACAGCAGATCTCTCAGTAGAAACTATACGAGCCAGAAGAGAGTGGGGGCCAATATTCAACATCCTTAAAGAACAGAACTTTCAGCCCAGAATTTCATATCCAGCCAAACTAAGCTTCACAACTGAGGGAAAAATAAAATCTTTTATGAACAAGCAAGTACTCAGAGATTTTATTACCATCAGGCCTGCTTTACAAGAGCTTCTGAAAGAAGCATTACACATAGAAAGAAACAATCAGTATTAGCCTTTCTAAAATGTACCAAAAAGTAAACAGCATCAACATAAAGAAGAATTTACATCAAGGAATGGATAAAGCAGCCAGTTAACATCAAATGGCAGTAATCCTAAATTTAGATAGACTAAATCCCCCAATCAAAAGATACAGCCAAAACCCAACAGTATGCTACATCTAGGCCCATTTCACATGCAAGGATACACAAAGACTCAAAACAAAGGGATGGAGAAAGATTTACCAACCAAAAGGAGAGCAAAAATAAATAAATAATTAAAAAGCAGGAGTTGCAATTCTTGTATCTGGTAAAATAGATTTTAAAGCAACAAAGATATAGTGGTAAAAGGATCAGTGCAACAGTAAGAGCTAACGATCCTAACACCCAGATACATAGAGACTTAGACTCAATGAGACAGAAAATTAATAAGGATATCCAGGACTCAAACTCAGATCTGGAACAAGTAAACTTAATAAATATTTATAGAGCTTTCCACTTTAAATACACAAAATATACATTCTTGTCAATATCACATCACACCTACTCATAGGTTTAAATGAAATATTGATTGGCCATTATTAATACCCATTTTTTAGAATAAAGCAACATTTCTGTTCTCTCTTCCTCTTTTTATTCTTTTTCTTCCTCTCCTTCACTCCTTTTTTTCTTTCCTTCTCTCCAAAAAAAAAAAAAATGTGTAACCTTCAAATGTCATCAACTCAGACTGTGAAATAACAACTTTCTGATTCCTGTGAGTCATTCTAGTGAATCATAAAATCTGAGGGTGGTTGTAGGGACCTCAAAACCAGAGATATCAACTAAGGACAACTACTAGCTAGTAATATCTGCTCACAGGTGCCACTGGTTCTACCACATATCATCTCACCTGAAGCATTCGGTCTCACAGAACAATGGTATAAAATATTAAAGACTTAGTTGATGTTTCAGTCTGGGAGCAACACATGAAGGATTGATGGCAGGCACTGTATTTCCAGAAGTGGAGTATGTACTGATGTAAGAGAAATATCCTTTAAAGCTACAGTACTCAAAATATAGAAATTTAAGAATGGCAAGTAGAGTTGCCATTGTAAATGCCTATACTTTACATGTGTAATCATACATTTCATACTTAGGGTCTCCTGGACAAAATATTCCTTTTTCCTACTGATATAGTATTTCCACCAAATTCACTGAGAGAAATCTTAGTGACATTTCCATTGAGCTTCAGCTATGACTACTACCTAATCATTCTAGCTTCTCAAAATGTTAGATTATCAGGTTAATAGAGGAAAAAAATATGATTGTAGGAGTAGTTGATCAAGACAACCATGAGGGACTTGTTAAATAATGAGGGTTCTCTGATGATAACAGAAATAGACAATTACAGCAACCAATGCCTTACAAGAGTAAGACACCAGGTCTTGGGTATTTTTCTCAGGAAAGATCTGGGTCGTCCCACCAGGAACGCAAACTAGACCAACTGAAATGTTGATTAAAGATAGAGGCAACTAGAATGAGTGGTGGAGGAGGTAGGTAATGGTAATTATCAGTTACAACAAAGGAGATGTAGCTTATATATTTTAATGGTAGTTATTGTTCTAAAGAGACTGCAGCTATCCAGTATCAGAAGTTTAATCAATAGAGTGATGTACTTAAGATTATGTGAGGATCTCAACAATGCAGGAGGTAGACTAGGGCAGACAGTTCTGCTGCTTATGTTTCATCCTCTCAGTCTTGGAAGTCTTGGCTGAAATAGAACTTCCAGGAAGCCCTAAACTGGCTTCCTGTTAAGCATTATGCCTCAAGTGTGCACAATACATCTTTACTTTCTTGCTCCATAGCTACTCAGGACATATTGTTCCCATGGGGAAAATGAGATCACAGGACAAAATAAGGGGCAATTCCTCTAAAACAGCATTCACTGACAAGAGGATATAACTGAAATTTAGATTTTCCAGTGAACATTATGAAGTAAATAAGAAACAAAGCAGTGGCAGACGTAGACAAGGGAATGATTATAATAATCGAATTCAGAGCAAAACTGATTAATCATAATTTAACTAAGGCATGAGAGGGATGAGGAGCGGTGAGAAGGTAGACTGCCTACCAATTAGTGTCCCCCTCTTCCTCTTTATCCTCTTCATTTTCTTCTCCTTCCTTTTCTCTTTCTTTCCTCCCCACTTTCTCCTCCTCCTTCTCCTTTGTCCCCTGCTTTTCCTCTTCTTTCTCCTCCTTCTCTCTATAACTCTTTTCCTACCCTCCCTTTTCCCACCCTTTGGAGACAAAACACATAAGAACCATGTTTGCTGCAGATTCTCCATTTTTAGACAATAATTATTTATTAAAATACTCTAACTACTCATTTGACATCATTAAGAAATGATTACGTTTCCTGCATGAGGCTGTCAGTTTAGAAAGTTTTGCCAAGGGATTTGATGTGGTATTGGATGCCATCTTAAATGTTTCCTTCTGACACTAATTATTTTATAAGTCATACCACTAAAGTAATTGGTAATTCATATTTCCTATGCATACAACTAAATTTATCTGCTTGAGCTGCCATAAAACGTGCTACAGACTGGGGGGCTTAAGCAACAGAAATGTATTTTCCCACAGTTCAACAGGCTTAAAGCCCAAGATCAAAGTACTGTCAGGGTTTGTTCTTGTGAGAGCTCTCGTCTTCGCTTGCAGATTGCCACCTTCTTTATGTGCCCTCATTTGGCCTTTTCACTGGGTGCAAGAGAGAGAGAGAAAAAGCAGGAAAACTCTCTGAGGTTTCTTCCTTTTCTTGTATTGACACCAATCCTATCATGTTAGGGTCCCACCCTTATGACCTCTTCCCTGTCTCCAAATACCATGTAAAAAGTTATCTTATCTCTCCTATTTATCTCACATGAGATGAATGAGTTCCTAGAGAGTGGGAAATTCATCTGTGTTATTTGCCATTCCATCCACAGCACTTGGCATTGTTTAGTACATGGAAGTTGACAAATATATATTTATTACATGAATAGATGAGAGAATGTATGAACAAGCACATTAATAAGACTACAGACTTTACTTATGAACTCTAAGAAGTTTCCATAAGGAAATACAAAATATCTCAACATAAATGTGAACTTTTAAGTCATGATTTCCTGTCCTGTGTCATTAGGTAAGTCTAAAATAAAAATTGAAGGACTTATTACAAATACAGAAAATAAGGCAACAATTCACCATGGTTTTTTGCTTTCAAAAATTAATGTATAAAACATTCTGATACACTATGGAGTTTATATTGTCACTAGGTAAAAATTCAGAATGGCAGAGGGCCACAAAAGTACTTACTTAATGCTGAGGAAAACAGAGGAATGGTTCTCAGATTTTTTTCTATAAAGCTCTGTTACTTAAGTAAGGAAGACAGAAATATTTCTCCAGTATTGACTAATACTTCTCAATAATATTTAGGCAAATAATGCACATTTCAAAAAATATTGATTGTTAACATGGTTAGGGTTTGTGCCCCCACCCAAATATCATCTTAAATTATATCTCCACATGTCAAGGGAGAGACTATGTGGAGGTAATTGGGTCATGAGGGCAGTTTCCCTCATGTTATTCTCCTAATAGTGAGGGAGTTCTCAGGAGATCTGATGGTTTTTTAAGTGATTGGTAGCCTCTCCTGCATTTATTCTCCTTCCTCCTGCTTTCTGAAGAAGATGGCTTGCTTCCTCTTCCGCCATATTTGTAAGTTTCCTGAGACCTTCCCAGCCATGCTGAACTGTGAGTCAATTAAATCTCTTTCCTTTATAAATTACCCAGTCTTAGGCAGTTCTTTACAGCAGTGTGAAAATGAACAATACAATTGTTATTGTTCTAAATGGTTTATATTTGTTAATTTATTGAATTCAATGCTTCCATTTTCTCAATGTTTGTCAAAAAAACAGAGTTACAGAAATATTAAATAGCACACACAAACTCACACATATACCAAGGGATAACACTAAGATTGCAACCAAAGAATTCCAGCACCAAAGCCAGGTCTATCAAATATAATACTCATCCTTATAGCAAACCCGAAATTATCATTTATTATGTCCTTATTTTGGGATAAGACATAAAAGGTATTTGTGTGTATATATTCACAAACAATGCTTGTTAGTGGCTTAACTTGATAGAGAACTAATATATTTTTAATTGCTTGTATAAAATATGTTTTAATATTACTGACATTGTTTCCAAAGCCAATATATTATTATTATTATTTTTGAAAATACCCAATTCACTTACAACCCAAAGGGGAAATAAAAAAAGCAAACAAATACATAGCAGTATGTAAAATCTAAGGTTTGAATGTACCATGATACATCACCCAAAGCCATAACTTGGAGGGCATTTTCAAATTAGATTTAGTTTCTTTTCTTAAGTACCTTTTCTTGTTCTGGCAGATGTATTATCAGTATTATCTTAGTTCTTTGTAATTGTTTATAAACATTTATCTTATAATGGAAAATTTAAATAGAGATCAGCCCTGATGCATTGTAAATCTACCAGTCTAAAATTGCTTTATAAAACTTGGTGATTTATTCAATCAGTTAAATAACACTTTTAGAGCTTTGCAAAGATTTATTGACTTTTACTGCTAGAGATATTCATGCAAATAACCTTCAAAAATACTTATTTGTAAACATTTTAATCAAAAGGTCTATTCCATCACTCAGTGATGGTCTGTGGGAGGAATATTAAGTTGCTACACATTAAATCATCCTTAGCTAAGCACTCCATTTAGCTTTTATCTTCAGAACCAATTTCCTTCCACTATATTTGTAGGGAGAATTCTATGGAAGGAAATACTAAGCAGTCAAGGCATGAACTAACTTGATCTTACACAATTGCTTTAATAGTTCCATATGTATAAAGTCATAATTTACAGAAAAAAAAACAACACTTAAGTAATCATAAATTACTAGTTTTAAAAAACTAATTTTTACTCATTTCATAATTCTGGAAATATTTTCCAAAGATGTTGAATAAACTTTTTTTTTATCATGAATAATGTAAAGGGCACTAAAAGACATTATTTCTCTTTCAGTTGGTCATATAATTCATTAGTGAGTCAAAAACAAAAACCTCTCAAGTATCTTTGAAGGTAACAATGACATAAATTAAGTATGCAGACGTAAGTTTAAATTAGCACTGTAAATGTAATCATTATATTGAAGCAAAAGCCAAAATACAAATATTGAAAGTAAGACAAAACATGTTTTTGTTGTAAAACGTTTTACAATAGGAAGATGAATGAGTAAACTTAGGTAGAAATAAGCAAGTTGGGGAAGAGTAGGACTAATAAAACGTCACTAACATTTTTGTGGTGCTTAGAAAAGATTTGAAATCTACAGACTTTGTTCTTGATTTTGGTAGGTAGCAAAATATAGTCAAAATGGGTACTCAAAAAATACATTTTGAAATAAAATTAGATCCACCTAGCTACTAATAGATTTTTAAAAATAAATTTGTGGAGAAAACAAGATAAATGTTAAACCCAATGAACATGCAATTATTGTCTTCAGAAGTTGGGAAGTAAATGAAATATCTATTTGAGGACAGCCTATTAAATATTTTCTGGGAAAATATTAACATTTGTCAACAAAATAAGCTGAATAGTTTCAATGTGCTCTGAAAATTGCTATTTGCTTTGCAATTTCAAGTATATTTTTTAAACATAAAATTTTCAAACCTCTTCCACTTGATTGGGCCTAAGCATTTGGTCAACTACCTAGTGTGGGAGGGGGATACATGTCTAGAAGAGAGCATTACAGCAACACTTCTAGAGGATAGGAGCATCTAGACAGAATGTTTGGTCCTGTGGAAGTGGCCCTGGTGACTAAGAGATTATGTACAGAAAGATTAAGTTTATAAGTAAATATATTGAATATAGTGAAAGCCAGGTTATAGAATGCAGTTAAGAACATGGAAAATGAACAAAGCTAGAATTAACCCTGTGGTGCTTGACTATAATCCAAATCTAGATGTAATCTCATGATTAATTTTTATATAAAATATAAATATGTACATAGACACAGATCTGTATAAGGGTGTGTGTGTGTGTGTGTGTGTGTGTATGCATATACATGCATTTATTTTTTAGCTCTTTCTGCTGAGGGGCACTAAAAATAATAACAGCCCAGTAACAAAGGGTCAGGGATCCTTGATTTCAGGACTGGGCAGAGAAAACACAAGATGAGCATGAACATTTTGTGCCAGAATATAAGGAAGTGCTCCAAGAGTGATAGGGCCTATCAAAGGAACATAAGACATAGCTTGATGGACTTACCCCTAGCCAAGCCTGGGAAATATTGAATTTCAAAATAAATAATGATCCTAACAAATTGTGACATTAACGATTCTACTTAACATTGAGTTAAACAGAAATGTAAGAGTCTGCACTGATATAAATCACTGGATAAGGGAGATTGGTAAGCTCTACTTTATGGTAGAATATCAACAAATAAATATAAATGGAATAGTAGAATTTAAAACAACCGTATGGCTTCCATGACTGCAACATTAGATTCTGGTGAGGAATCAGCAACAAGTCCTGAAATCAATGAATAAGTTTGAAATGGAATGAGGTATTTATACATGGTCAAAATATATTTTACTTAACTTGAATTAATCGATTAGTTGAATGTAATTATTGGTTAGCTTTCTAGTTCAGAAAAACCTAGATATCATGGTTACAAAGTGAAAAAACATCACTAATAACAGAACAAACCAGCATCATGTACTTGCTACATCACAGGAACATGATGTTCCTATGATAAATCATCAAGCAAACCCAAATGAGTAATGCTCTACAGGGGAAATACCCTGTAGTTATCAAAATATTAAAGTACTGAAAGGCAGAAAAAAAAATATGAGAAATTATTTGAAGAAGACTAAGAAGGCATAATCATAGATGGGATTGTGAATCAATACAGAAAACTATTAAGACAATTGGTTATATTTAAATGTGGTGTGAGGGTTAGAGAGTAATATTAATTTCTTAATTTTTATTTTGCACTATGGTTACATAGGAGAGTGTTATTTAGAAAGTAAAAACAAGCATTAAGGAGTTAGGCAGCAACGTATTTGCAACTCGCTTTCAAATGATTCAGAAAAAAATTGTGTGTGTGTGTGTGTGTGTGTGTGTGTGTGTGTGTGTGTGTGCATGAAAAGAAAAAGAGAAGGAGAATTTGCAAATATACAAAAACTACAAGGAATAATACAAGCCAATGCCCATCACCCAAATTTAACGAATAGCAATATCTTGATACATCAATCCATTCTATCAATTCATTGTATCCTGCTGAATTATTTTACAGAAATTTCCAGGCATTTTATAAGTTCACATTTAGATAGATAGATACATAGGTAGATTCTTGTAATCAGAAAATAGAAAGTTCCATCACTCCAGAAACCTCACTCATACCACCTCTTTGAAAACATAAACTTCCCCAATTTCTCTGTCAGGACCACACTGTCTCATTACTTTAGAAATGGTGACTCCTCCCACTTTATTGTTCTTTTTCAAATTTGTTTCAGATATCCCGGGGCTTTCCTTTTACATTTACATTTAGGATGACCTTGTCCATAAAAACCTTTTCTGAGATGTTGGTAAGAATTGCATTAAACCTGTAGATCCGTTTAGAGATAACTGACATCTTCACTATGCTGTGTCTTCTAATTCATAAACACAGGATGTCTCTGTTTATTTAGGTCATCTTTCATCAACATTTTGTATTTTTTAGCATACAATACTTGACATTCTTTCTTAAATGTATACCCAAATGTACAATTGTTGTTAGAGCAATTATAAGTGGTATTGGGTTTTAAAATTTTGTTTTCACTTCTGTTACTAAATAGAAATGCAATTAAATTTTGTGTGATGATTGTGTATCCCATGACCTTACTGAACTCTCTTGTTACTTCCAAGTTTTGTGTAGTTAATTATTTGGAATAGTCTATGTATATAATCAGCTTATCCTCTGCAACTAGAAAGAAGATTATTTCTTTTTTTCCCAAACTATGTGACTTATTTTTTCATGGCTTATTACAGTGGCTAGAATTTTCAGTATTATGTTGAATAAAGGCAGAGAGCAAATATAATTGCCTTGTTTCTGCTCTTTGAGGGAAAGCATTGCCTTTTGCTATGTGTTAGCTTTGGTTTATTGTCGATTTTTTAAAATAATGTTTCAGACATTTCCCTCTATTTCTAGTGTATGGATGAATGGATTTTATGAAATGCTTTCTGTGCAATTTATGTAATATATTCTTTTCTTCTCTAGCTTATTAATATGGTGAATTACAGTGATTGATTTCCTAAGGATGAAACAGACTTGCATAACTGAAAGAAAAATCCCACTTAATTGTGCTGCATTTTTATTATATTGTTGAATTTAGTTTACTTATTTTGTTAATTCTTTGAATATTTGGTTGATTTCTTCAATGAATTCTAGTGGGCCTGTGAGTTTATTTTCCATAAGTTTTTAAATTATGAATTTAGTTTCCTTAATTCTTATTTATTTGTTTCACACTTGGCAATTATTTGTTTTACATTTGGTGAGTTGTGATAGTTGGTGCTTCTAGAGGAATTCAGTCATTAGTTGTAAATATTTGCCTGTGGAGCTGTGCATAGTATTCCCTTATCATTTTGATATCTGCAGGGTTTCTAGTGATAGCCTGTTTTATGGCTGCTACTGGCAATTCACATTTTTTCTTTTAACGCTAGTCTTACTAGGGATTTGGTGCTCTTATTAACAATCTTAAAAACTTTTGTGTCAATTTTTTTCTCCAGAGTTTTCTTAATTTATGGTTTTCTCTTTATTATATTCTTCCTTCTGTCATTTTGTGTTTATTTTGCTGTTTCTTTCATATTTTTCTGAAGTGGGAGCTCATTTTCTTGATTTTAGAGTTTTCTTCTTTCCTACTGTATGCATGTATTGCTATAAAATGCCCCCCAGCACTGACTTAACTGCATCCTACAGATTTTAGGTGAATGTAGGATATATGCTTGAGATAGGTTTTCGCCTTCCTTTGGGAGAGTCTGGCAATTGCAAGCTTTAGTTACTAACTTTGTTTCTCTAAAACAAATGGCCAACATAGCACTTGCCTTTGCCTTCATCAGCTGCCAACCAACTGAGCAAATTACTCCTGGGAGCCGGAATTCTACCCTTGGAGGAGCATGAGACTGTTAGCAGAGTTTAAATAAGTACATACTAAATAAACTCCTCTATGAAAAGCAAAGGTATTTTTTTTCTTTGCCCAGGAATTAAATAAAGCAATCTCAACAAACATTTAATCTGATTATATTTCACATATAAAATTAGGCCACATGACACTTAGGTTATTCAGTTACTTTTTATTACAGGATTGTATGTCTGGATGACATTAAGATTAAGGGGAAGGTATGACCAGATTTTCTCATTGTTTTCAGTGGATTTCAGCACATATTCTTGAACATCTTTCAAGCATTGGAGAGCTGGAGCCATTCTTATTAAAGCACATCTGTAGAGAGTCCTTTATATAAAACATAAATAAGTATTGAGGATTGTTAATTCTCAGATTTAATAAGCTACTTGTCCCTACATTTTCTTCCCAATCTAATGAGAATATTTTGGAGTTCATGCTAAACAGCCTGCTGACAGCAAAGAAGGTTATTTTTGTTTTGATCTTTGTATTATGACAGAGAGCTAATATGGAATGAGCAACAATTTATTGCTAAAAACCTCCCTCAGAGACAGCCAATAAAAGAGGTATGATATCACTCTAACGAAATAAGCCTCACAAATGATTATTTCTGGCCACTAGGTGATGTTCAGATGAGACAGATGGAAATAATAAATGTTGTCATGCAAGATGCTCCCTACCAGATGTTGAACAATAATGAATATTTACCTCAGAAGATAAAAGATTTACTTTATTTTCATATTAGATATATAACCTGCTTGCTTTCTTGCTTGAAACTGCCAGACACAATGCTGGTTGCTTTCTGGAAAGAACATGTCTTTGAGACAGCTGAAGGGCTATGAATAGTCATTTCCTTAAAGCAGGTGCCTGGGTGCTGGTGGCTACCAGCCTTCCACCAGAGCGCATTGATTTTCTCCCTCAGAAAAATTTCTCAGTGCACCAAATAAAAGTAACAGGTCTCTGCTCCTAGCAGAGAAACTAATTTTGTCAGTGGTGACATCAGGTACTCCAGAAAAGGGCTGACTTCGTATTGGAGAATAGAAACATGAGCCAAGTTGCTGTTAAACTGGAAGAATTCCTGCTCCCAAAGTGCCGTTAAGACATTTGCCCTGTGGACTCACTGCTGCGTAAAAGAAATAGAAATAAAGAAGACACTTATTGGTGGCTCCATTGTCTCCAGGAGTACAGAATTGTCCCACTAAAAAAGTCCTCTTCTTTGTTGCTTTTGAGTGCTTTGAAAACCTGACAAAACTTCTAAATGCATTTATTTTACAATTAAGTAGTATATACATATTTGGCATCCACTCATGACAAAGTATGAAATACACCAACAGCCAAATAACAAAACTGCCATGAAGAGGTTTACCTGAACTAATGCTCACTTGTTTGTTTGTTTTCTTTTCTTTTTTTTTTTTTCTTTTGAAATGAAGTCTCATTGTTGTCACCTAGGACGGAGTGCAGTGGTGAAACCTCCTAGGTTTCAGCGATTCTCCTGCCTCAGCCTCCCGAGTAGCTGAGATTACAGGCACCAGCCACCACACCTGGCTAATTTTTGTATTTTTAGCAGAGACAGGGTTTTGTCATGTTGGACAGGCTTGTCTCAAACTCCTGAACTCAGGTAATCCACCTGCCTTGGCCTCCCAACAAACTAATGGTTTTGTAAAAAATTTTATTTTAGTAATTTTTGGAGTACAGGTGGATTTTGTTATATGAATAAGTTCCTTAGTGGCCATTTCTGAGATTTTAGTACACTCATCACCCAAGCGGTGTACACTGTACCCAATATGTAGTCTTTTGTCTCTCATCTCCCTCCCCATCCTTTGCCTTGGATCCCCAGAGTTCACTATGTAGTTCCTATGCATTTGCATCTTCATCACTTAGCTACCCCTTATAAGTGAGAACATGGAATATTTGGTTTTCCATTCCTGAGTTACTTCATTTAGTGTAATGTACTCAAGCTCCATCCAAGTTGCTGCAAAAGACAGTATTTTGTTCCTTTTTTATGGCTGAGTAGTATTCCATGGCGTATATATACCACATTTTCTTTATTCATTCATTAGTTGATGGGCACTTAGATTGATTCCATATCTTCACAATTGCGAATTGTGCTGCTGTAAACATGCACATGCATGTGTCTTTTTCATATAATGACTTCTGTTCCTTTGGGTAGATACCTAGGAGTGGAACTGCTGGATCAAAGTTATTCTACTTTTATTTCTTTAAGGAATCTCAACGCTGTTTTCCAAAGTGGTTGTACTAATGTACATTTACAGCAGCAGTGTAAAAGTATTCCCTTTTCACCACATCCATGCCAGCATCTGTTTTTTGACTTTTTATTTATGACCATTCTTGCAGAAGTAAGGTAGAATTTCACTGTGGTTTTAATTTGCGTTTTTCTAATAATTAGTGTTGTTGAGCATTTTTCATGTTTGTTGGCTGTTGATATCTTCTTTTGAGAATTGTCTAGTCATGTCATTTGCCTACTTGTTGATGGGATTCTTTCTTTCTTTTTGATTTGAGTTCCTTGTAGATTCTGGGTATTAGTCCTTTGTCAGATGCATAGTTTGTGAATATTTCCTCCCATTCTGTGGGTTGTCTATTTACTCTGTTGATTATTTATTTTGCTGTGCAAAATATTTTTAGTTTAATTAGGCCTCTTTTGTTTATTTTTGTTTTTGTTGCATTTGCTTTTGGGGTTTTAGTCGTGAATTCTTTGCCTAAGCCAATGTTTAGAAGAATTTTTCCCATGTTGTCTTCCAGAATTCTTATGGTTTCAAGTTAAGTCTTTGAAACATCTTGAGTTGATTTTTGTATCAGGTGAGAGCTGAGGATCCAGTTTCATTCTTCTACATTTGGCTTGCCAGTTTTCCCAGCATCATTTATTGAATAGGGTGTCCTTTCCCAAGTTTAAGTTTTTCTTTTTGTCAAAGTTCAGTTGGCTGTGAATATTTGGCTTCATTTCTGGGTTCTCTCTTCTGTTTCATTGGTCTATGTGCCCATTTTAATACTAGTACCATGCTGCTTTTGTAACTAAAGGCTTGTAGTACAATTTGAAGTTGGATAATGTGATATCTCCAGATTTGTTCTTTTTGCTTTTTATTGCTTTGGTTATGTGTGCTCTTTTTGGGTTCTGTATGAATTTTCATTTATTGATATATTTTCTAGTGCTGTGAGGAATAATGCTGATGTTTATATGGGATTGCAATGAATCTTTCAATTGCTTTTGGCATTATGGTCGTTTTCACAATATTCATAAGACATAAGAAGACGTGTTTACAGTAGCGCAAACGCTTCCTTGCACTGCAAGGAGATAATCCAGTACAATGCAACTGTCAAGGACGACTGGACATCCATCAAAGCCCAAGGACAATTAGACTTTCTTGGGCTTTGATGGCACTAGTTGTGGACTGGGCAATTCTATTTACTGTGTGGGTTAAATTTCTTATAATATCATCAAGATTGGCTTCCCCAAATCCTGGAAAGTAATCATGAGATACACATTACATTGATCCCCTGAGTATTCAGCTAGGAGGTCACATTCTTGCCGATGTTTGCGATACTTGTTCTCATAGTGACTAGAATACCAATCTGGACAGTCTTCTATTATAAATAGGGCTCTTTGGGCCCTTTGATGTCATTTGGATCACTGGGGAGGTTGAGAGTCCTTGGAGATCAGTTGAAAGATATGAAAAGAGGCCATGACATGGCCCAACAGTCACATTCCACTGATTCTCCAACTATCTAATATTGCGTAGGCCCAAAGGTCACCATTATAGACACATACAATGATGTATCCCTAAGGGTGTGCACAGGGTCCTGGAGAGATGTTTGAAATTAAGTTATTGCTTATTAGGGAGAGAAACAGGAATGAAATTAAACTAAGTCAGTGGGAGGGGGACTCCACAGATTATGAGTAGTTTGAAGAGTTGCAAACTTCAAGCAGGGTGAGAGTACCTTTTCTGTATATTAGAGCTGTTTTGTGCCTTTGGCAGATGGTAGACTAATAATTGGCATAGGACTGATTATAATAATGGTGATGCAAAAAAGAAAGTGATAGGTGGTTGAAACTGTGGCTGGTGTTTATCTTACAGGTGGTGACAGTTTAATTATCACAAAGAGTAAGGTGGGTTTTTTCCTTTATAGGTGCTGGTAGATGGGTTGCAATTGTCATCTCCACTTTCTTGAAGCAAGACTTATGGAGTCAGCTTGAATTATGGTGTCTTTGTTTTCCAGTGAAAAATGTGGTCTTCATAGGTGATGTTATAACCCTATGGTGGGTTACAGTGAAGTTGGGAACTGTGGACAAGTCAGAAACAGGAGTTACAATATGATCTGAGTTCCTGCTAAGACCAGCAGTGGGAAAATGGTGGCAAATCTGAGAGCTTTCCAGTGGAGGCTACTGCCTGAGAGTGCTGGATCAAAGTATTATCTTGTCAGTCTAGGGACAATGTAAAAATGGTGAGAATAGGAAGAAAATAGAGACATTTTTTATAGCTCAAATCAAGTGTTAAGCTCTACAGTGGCAAAAGGCTAAAGGAACAGTGATTCCCCAAATCAGAAACAAGAGTCCAAATATGTTAGCAATGCAATTCGTGGGTTTCTTACAAGTTAGGTCCAATATCTTGGGAGAGCTATCTACCCAGATGTTATTTTTCTCTTGCCCTGGCTGAAAAGCTGATACGGTTTGTTACAGGGCAGCCTTCCTTAACTGGAACTCCCCAGCGGCAGAAGTGGTCTATCCAGGTGAGTTCATGTTTTTAAAATGAGAAACATGAGATGAGTCAATACCCTAAAACTTAGCTGCACAAAGATGTGTTAGAAGTACCTTGTGTGGTCTCTTCCACCCAGGTTGAAGGAAGTCCTTTATTTGGTGATATTTCTAGTACACACATCTCCAGATTGTAAATCATGACTCAGTTAATCTTTGTCTCCTGGGAGCATACTGTAAAATAATCTATGAACAATTGATATTTTTAGCAAAAAGTTTAATAAGTCCTTTGCAATAGTTAAAAATTTCTACTTTTAACAATGTTAGTTCATATGTCCCTTTGTCTAGGCGCATGGATCTTCATATTATTTCAAAAGGAGAAAGTTGATATTTCCGAAGGGTGTAAATAATAGGGTGAGCAACACTTGTGGAAGAGCCTTTGGCCGATAGAATGCCAAAAACTTCAATTAATTTTGCCAATGGGTTTTTATTATCCTGTTGATTTGCTCCGCCAAACAGAAAACTGCAGATGGCATGCAAAGTGAATATATTGTAATATTGGCCATATTACCTGACTGGCAAAATGCATACCTCAGTCACTGTGGTGCTCAGACGGAATCCCTCTAAGAGGATGATCTGTTCTAATAAAACTTATTTTACAGTGCTGGGGTTGTGGCATGGGAATGCTTCAACCTAGTATAGAAGCATACAAATTATAATTAAAACATGCTTGTATTCTTGAGATGGTGGCAGCTGGATGAAACCCAGGTGCCATATCTCAAAAGGCACTGATGGCAAAGGAAAATGCCCCCCAGGTCTATGGCATGGTTTCCCAGGATTGTGTTTAGGGAAAATAGTGCAACAAGAGTACACCTGTTTTCCCCACGCTATCATTGTATCTGGATTCCAATGAGCTAACTAATAAACATATTGAGAAAAGCATAACTGAAGTCTTAGGGGAAGAACTGACTTATCATTTTGCCCATACCATAGACCTGTTTCGGGAGAAATATCGCTTTCTTGCTTTGCCAAATATTTAGTTTCTTTTCAGGAAACTTTTTCTGTACCTCCTTCAACAGGATTCTAAATGTGAATGTGTACTCAAAAGGCATTTCATGGATAAAGTTTGGGTTAGAAAAGTTCTTTAGTGCTGCACTTTGGCTGCAATACCAGTGAAATGATTGTCCTGGTTTTAGGAGTGTTTAATTTAAAATGTCCAGGCATTTTTACAATGGCCAGTGATTTAGGCCTTTGAATTGCTTCTAAGAGGTCAGCAACTTCTTGGCCATTCTTGATGGGTTGCCCCGAAGAAGTCAAAAAGCCACATTGCTTCCAGAGCATCCCCAATATTAGGGTCTACTGATACCTATCTGCTATCTGTAATCTTTGCAATTGTATTTTCCACCAATTGACATGCTCAATTTAAGGTAATTAGTTCTAATTGCTGAGCTAGTTTGATTTCTGGAAGAGGGTTGCCTTTTGTAATTTCAGCCAAGGAGACAATTGCACAGCCTCTGTAGTATTTTCCTGAATCATTCCAGAGTTATGAACCATCTGTAAACCAGATTTTACCAGCATTGTGGATATGGGTAAGTCCTGTCTGGGTGTAAGGATTTAATCAGTCAAGACCACACAGTTGTGAGGTGTTTTATTGGAGGGTAATGGCAGCAGGGTGGCAGAGTTAAGGTTGCTGCATCAATGTAATGATGGGAATGTTTGGGAAAGACAAGAGGAGAACTTCATGTGAAGCAAGTCTGCTGACAGAAAAATGCTGGGCGTAGTGAGAATTCAGCAGATTTTCATAGGGGGGACATAGAGAGTGAGAGAGGAGCCCATAATGTCTTCTATCGCTTTGGGAAGCATCATGGTATCCAAAATTGACCTCATGCAGAGTAGCAAATTTTGCTACTACATCTGTTGTCTGTAGTAACCTATAGCAATCTATAGGTCTGTTATTGTCCCCATGGTTTTGAATTAGAATCCCCAGAGCTCTTCCCTTATCTTCATGTACAATGAGAAAAAAGGGAGGTTGTAATTAGAGTGCCTAGGATAAAGGCAGTCAGAAGACTACCCTTAATGCTTTCTGTAGCTATTAGTCCTTCTGGGATCCACATAAGAGAATCTAGTTGGATTGGCTTTAGCAAGGCATATAGGGGCAGAGCTAGCAAATAAAAACTGGTTATCTCACTCCAACAATATCTGGCCAGACCTAGAAACCCTCTGAGTCGTTTTTTGGCAGAAGGCTCAGGAAAGACCTGAATTCTTTTTATTCTTTCTGGATTTATTGGCAACCTGTCTGAAAATCAAACGTCCTAGGTGTTTTGATTGGTTTTAGGAACACTAAAGTCTTCTTTAAAGAGCTATGTCCATTTAGGGCCAATTGCTTTTATGTTTTTATTTCTAAGAACCACTAAGCTGTAGGAACAAAGAGGGATGTTGTGTACATGTTGTAGGCATAAGAGTAGAGCCTCCTGAGCATCCAGATCAGCTAAGTCAGATGTCAACATTTAGGAAAATAAACTAGACTTTCAGTATATCCTTGAGGCATGGCAGTCCAGCTACACTGGTGGTCACTTCTGGTGAAAGCAAACAGGTATTGGCTGTCTGTATCCACTGGAATACTAAGAAAGCACCGCATAGAAGAAAACAAATAAATGCCTGACTTCGGGTTGGTACTGTTGATAAGAAGGTATGGGGCTTATGTAACCATAGAATGTCTTGGAATTATAATGTTATTTGTTGCCCTCAAATATTGAACAAAACATCAACCCTTTTTACTTGGTTTTCTAAATGGAAGAATTGTACTGTTTCAGGGGTTAATAGAAAAGATAATTACATACCTTTTTATATAATCTTGCATTAGGGGCTTTATTCCTTCAATTGTATCTGGCTTTAGGTAAAGGTTTCTACTCTTTATGTAAAACCAGAGTATATTAGGTAAATGTTTAGGAGGATTTACTTCAGCCTTAATAGGAGTGGCTGAAATTATTTTTCCAATGTTTGTGGATGATTGTGGCCATAAATGGTCTGGTAGTGTTTGATATAGGTTGTTAGTATTATTCATTGGTTCTGAAATGTTTCGTGGGATTTGTATAGTAACATTTCCAATGTCTGCACTCTCAATATCTGTCGGTTGAGTTTTCTTTTTCTTTTGAGAGGGAGTTTTGCTCTTGTTACCCAGGCTGGAGTGCAATCAATGGCGCGATCTCGGCCGCAACCTCCACCTCCTGGATTCAGGCAATTCTCCTGCCTCTGCCTCCCGAGTAGCTGGGATTACAGGCGCATGCCACTATGCCCAGCTAATTTTTTTGTATTTTTAGTAGTGACTGGGTTTCACCATGTTGACCAGGATGGTGTCAATCTCTTGACCTCGTGATCCACCCACCTCGGCCTCCCAAAGTGCTGGGATTACAGGCGTGAGCCACTGCACCCCGCGAGTTTTCTATCCCTTTGAATTATATTCCATGTTCACAACCATTTCCCTTTATTGGAAGAAGGAAATGTGTGCATTGGAAATTTCTAAAATAATGAATTCTACTAAGATGATAAATGGGAGCTGAAGGAACAAGCAAAGTGGAAAGAATACCAGCAAGTATCTCTTGTTGAAATTCCGAAAGTTGGAACTGATAGACAGTCTTAGGTTGTCTATATACCCCCACCATTAGAAAGTATTTGTTACTCTGACGAAGGGGGCAGTTTTAAGGCAGTTGGGTTGAGAACAGAGCAAATGGCATGGGATCAATGAGGGCCCAGGTGTGTTCTCCATTTAGTAACATGACCCTTTTCCCAAGGTTGTTAGTTGGTAAGTAGAAATAAAAGCCTCCTTTTAATTCTCAAGCAGTCTCATTCTTCCTTGGAAGATGGTTTTTGCTGGACTTGCCATTTTAAGTTTTGAAATCCCCTTGAAGTGATCAGATTCTCTGTAATAAGAGAAGATGCCCTGTTGGTCATTAGGGGTTGCTGGCTTTCTCTCAGGGGGCTTATTCTGACATGTTCCAAAGTTCCAAGGCCCACTTAACGAATCCCACCTCTAAGAGGCCTTCCTTGATTTCTTTAAGTGCTGATGACCACTCTGCTCTGTAACTCTGTGTCACTCAACTTGTTACATTTTCCTGGAAAATTATAGCATTTTGCTTCATAATGTAGTAATTTATTTAATTGACTAGAGGGTAGTACTTCAACAGCAAGAACTTTCTCAGTCTCACAAATGCCCCTCACATTAGCAAATAGAGCAATAACATATTTGTTCCCTACATTATATTATAGTAAAAAACATGCAAAATTGAATTATTAAAAATTGAAACCTGGATCTTTCATCAAATACTTGTCAACCTCCCTCCTGTATTTCTTTTCTTGTCGTTATTTTTCCCAGTACAAATCTGCATGTCACATATTTGTTTATACCAGGCATTGTTGTTAAATGATGGACTGTTTGTTGATGGAGTGTGATTTGTCTTGTTTTCATAGCTGACTTCCTCACTGTGTTGAAATGAGTCATTTCTTGGAAAATAGTAGTACTCAGTAAGCTTAATTTCTTAACCTGTAATTGTTACCTTAAATCGGTAAATGATACCTAATTGTAATTTAAATAATTATTTAGTAATAAAATCATAATTTAAGTAGGCCATTTGACAAAATAATATGGTTTTTCTTATTGTCTATGTGTAAAAATAATGGTGTGTAATTTAAATGTCAAATCAAATTTAAAATATGTTTCCAAGTTTCTGAGGATGTACCATGCCCTGTTATTAATTACAAAAACTTTGTTAACAATATAGCTATTTATTTTATCAAAAATTTATAATGGTTTATGCACATTACATTTTAAATTGCTTTATTATTACAAAGACTATGACAATTGGACTTTGCTTCAATTTTTCTTTTCAAGGAGCTCCAAACACTGACACTGACAAGCTTTCTTTACTAGCTAATGACTTCTCCCCTCAGGGGTGAATTTTGCAGCTTCTCAATTTTGAATGAAATTGTTGTGATTTAAAAAATGAAAAATTTTTACACAAATAAATTTGAAATTCTGGAGCAATTAAAACAACTAAATCCTAGTATTAATTTATTATTACTCAGAAAACCCAAGTATGTCTCACAGGTTTAAAAATGCTTCAGCTTTAATGAAGCAGAAAATGCAATGTAGAATAAGACAGTATTTTAATTAGCAATCTCAATACACAGTTATTCTCTAATAGTCTATCCAGTTGCTGAATCGTCACTAGCTGGTAAATAAAATATTGATAAAAACCTGTCTCAGTGCTGTGACTACATAAATTGACACGTCCCATACACCTGAGAGTTGAACCTGCGCAAATGTTGGGAGTTGAGGGTGCATTTAATAATGAAATTACAGCACCTGCCACTTTTTTTTCCTTTTAATGACCTGTGTTGCACAATTATCAATAGGCAAATATAAAATAAAGATGGTTTTATACTGCAGTCTAGATGGTGTTTACTCTGGTGCCCCGAGGTGTATACATTCTTTCTTATTGCATAGGAAGCAGCTGAGTATCTACTTTATTTTACTGACATTGCTAGTGAGGAGCAGGGCTGGCCAGACCCATGGAGGAAACTCACTTACTGCACTTGGCACAGGGACCAGAGTGTGAAGGAGAGATTGCCAAGAATGGCTGCGGACTTGAGTCACTCACCTTCCTCCACCTGAGAAATGAGGGTCCAGGAAGTCTCTGGACTCTGGGCAGTGGAGCCCAGGGAAGGAGGCATTCCATTTATCAGCCTCCTGTGTAGGTAAGGGCTTTAAACCTTCCAGCGCTAGACAGACTGGCCAATGAGGTCTAGGCTTCAGAGCTTCTGATTTTACCTGCACCTTTCAACCTTTCAAGGCTCTAGACGGCACCACCGTAATTGTTCACTAGTGTATATAGATGGTTTTTCTTACTGTGTATTTGTAAAAATAATGTCTATTTGTAAATGTAAAATAATGTCTAATTGTTCACCAGTGTATATATATATATGGTTTTTCTTACGGTCCATTTGTAAAAATGATGGTGTGTAATTTAAATGTTAAACTGAATTTAAAATATGTTTTCAAGTTTCTGGAAATTCATAATACGTTTTCACGTTTCTGTATGTGTACACACACACACACACAAACACACACATATTTGTGTATATACATACATAAACACAGATGTATATGTACATACACAAACACACATACATAGTTACATACGTATTTATGTATAGATGTATAAGTATGTATACATAAATATGTATCTACCTATGTTTACATATATATATACATACATATATTCCTGGTGCTGCAGTAGGTTTGGGCTTTTGGGAGATACTCCAAAATGCTTAAATATGATGCATGTAGTCTGGTTTTATTCCTTTTGTGCTTTGCTTTATATTCTGAATATTTAGGTCTTTGCTAGTGGATTCCGGAAGGATGCGTTCCGAGAATGCTCACCTACTCCTCTGTGGATTCACCTGGCATTGCATCAGCGGAGGGGAGAGCACTGCATATGTGTGATGAAGGGAGGAAATGAAGATTTGAAAACAGGATTTGGTTGTGGTTTTTCCTAAATTAACAAAACCTTTTAAATTTATATGGCTTTACCAATAGGAAACTGTGTGGCTGGAAAAAATTTCAAGTTATCAGTAATATTTTTTGAACAGCAATTCTAGAGGAAGACTGATTTTTTTTAATTCTACCCAATCAAAGAACTATATTTCAAAATAATTGCATATGAAGAAACAAAGTGTACGTAACCAAAAAGGAGAAAACTAAAACAAGGTTTCAAGTAGTTTATCAAAAAATAGGTTATTTTTTCAGATTTTGTAATGTTTTGAGTATTTTTCAGGTTAAACAGTTTTTAGTTCATTGTGGTATTTTTTCTCATTCTAAATTTGTATTTGTTTTTTATACTTAAGAAGAAGATTTTATGTGTAATTTTTTGTTCTTTTTCTTAAAAGGATTATCTAAACTTCTTAAATGCCAATCCTCAGGAAAACTTCATGGTTTGGAGTAGAAGTATGAGTATGATGAAAATGAAACCTCTTTTGATCCCGTTTTTGTGGTTGATGATGATAATAATAACTGATTATGAAGATGATAATAACAGTGATTGGGGGAAGAATTTCCAAAAGATTTTCTAGCCCTATGAGAAGGATAGGTGAGACTTTGCAGGGAATTACACAGTAGACAAAGAGGCACCCTGTTCTCAGCCATAATTACACAAGACATCTACCCTTAGAAGTGCAAGTTTCTCTTAGCAATGGAAATTAATCAGGTGAGACTGGAAGTTGGGATGTCTTGAAAAGAGCTGTAAGGGGAAAGAGCTGTGAGTTAGTTGAAGAAATAGTATAGGGTCAGGTTTGAGGCCAGACCTTAGATAGTCTTGAATACTTTGGAAAGAGAGAAGCTTTGCAACATTAATAATGGGGCACCTTTGAAAAATGTTATTGAGGATGCGATGTGGGTATCAGTACTTTTGAAATAAACCAACTATGCCCAGAATTGCTAATTATAATGTTTCTAAAATATTCCAAATTTTCATTTCTAGAGAATACGTGTAAGTCCTATAGGAGCTACATCAGTTTAAAACAAAAAGAAAGCAACCTGCTTTTAAAAATGTTAAACTAAAAAGAAATCAGACATACTAAAGATTGTTCTGCAGGTGTTTCCATAAGGTCTAGTTTGAAGAGCTTATTAATTCTTACTAACTAGTCTTCTGCCATATTTGATAAGGGCAATTAGAGAATGAACTACTCACTAAGCATTATTGTTACATAACATAAATTAGCATAACTTTTTTTTTCCTCCTCCTTTTTAGTTTGTGGCCCAAGTTTAGTCTATTTCATCCCCATCTGTTTATCTCCTTCGATGTTCTCAGTAATAAGTGATAGTCACTTGGGTCTCTCAGCTATCATTTGCAGAAATAAAACCTGACACGGCTTTCATACAATAATGTCAATACTATATCAAATTTCTCCCAACATATTCCCACACAGCTGCAGCAACTGAGAGAAACAAAAACTGCCTTCAACCATAATTTATACAATCATAAATGGAATGGAATGTTCCCCTTAAAAACAGGCTGGATATTCCATAAACAAGATGATAAATCACCAAGATTTCATTGTTTGCTTTCTTTCCTTCTTTCGAAGTAATTGGAAAAGTTCTGTTGCTTTCCTGTTGTTTGTTTTTTGACTCACTTCTGGTAAGCTCTCTCTATAAAGGTGATGCATATTTGTTAAGACATGCTTTTGAAACCATGTGACCAGCTGAAACTAGATAAACATTTGGAAAGAAAGAACAAAGTATTTTTCTACTGCCGTGACAAATAATCTGTAAGTATTTTATTAAAACTTTAAGATTGAAATGAACTACTGATTGTAATTTATAACATCCAAAACCTTAAAGACAAAGTTAGAAATAAGTTTATTCAAGTGGGGAAGGCAGAAAGGAAGTGGCTATACCACAGTATCAAAGTCGATTTGTGTAATCCAAAGGAAAGAAAATGTTAAGAAATGGGAATTATTCATTTATTCTCTTAACTTTGAAGAGGGAATATAAGGTCATTTAACTACCAAAATGAGAAGCTCTGAACCTCTCATTATTCTGAAATAATAATCAGAATTAACAAAAGAAAACATAACAGAAGCTCTGTGTTCAGGACTAGAAAACTGAGCATCACAGGCACGGAGTATCTTCACAGTTGAGTGGGTACCATGCTAGGATGGTACCCAAGTTAGACATTGATGAGGAAGTCCTAAACATGCCACACATGTGATGGCATCATAAGAAATACATACATATGTGCAGGTTAACCTTAAAGAGTAGACAGATTTATAAGAAGGAATATAGACATGAAAGATACAGGCAAATGGATGTAGAAAAGTTTTAACCTGTTTATTAATCAGTTTGCCATGGACTGACTGAGAAAAGTCAAAATAGGAAACTCAAGAAGTGATCTAGAAATCTGCTTCCTAAATAGTTCTTAGAATACTATTCTTGGCCTAGTAGTTAATGGATTACTGGGTTATTGCAAAAATAATTTTTTTAATGTTGGTTTCAAAGAGTTAAACATGTTTTTCTTCTGCAAAATGTATTCATGTCTGTAATATACTAATAGGCATTGTGACTTTCCTAGCAAACTGATAACATGCAAACTTTCACAGCCTTTTTGATGACAGAGGCACTTTTTATAAATGCCTGTCTCTAGATCTATTATAGTCCATTGCATATAAACTTGAAACAAAATGGTTTGTAGGAATATCATAAGCCCCAATTAATATTTGGTTTAGGCAGCAGTTATAAAAAATGTAAGCAAATTTCAGAGAATGTGTCATAAGGCAGAGTTATGAAACTTCCACATAGATCCCTAGGCAAGATTCTTGCTGCCCCTAACCTACTAGGTGGACAATTTCTTCTCAGAAGACGCAATTCATCTCAGAGTAAGCATTTTGCTAAGGAAAGTTTTCAAACCTTAATCTTGAGAGCTAAACTAAAGGCAGGTTGACTTGTCTGCAAGGATCTCAGCAGAATTGAACAGAGTTCAGTCATGTGGCAGCCTTAAGGGTACAGGCTCCTGACTTCTTTAAATAAGAAGGTGAAGGATAGGAGACAAGGCAACTCTGTGGAAACACAGGTGTCTGGGAGGTTCCTGAAGGCCTTCCGGGGGGGGACATGGGCTGCAGTGATGATTTTTTTTTTTCCTTCAGATTAGGACCATATGGAGGAGTTTCTTAATTAGTCTTGGTGAAGTCTGACTCCGGTTACCGAACAGAGAGGCTTCAGAAGAGTGTGAGTGAGTTGTCCAATCCTGAACTGAAATCAGGGGAAAAGATGATAGACAATAGCATGAAGATTACAGAAAAGGAAGAGAAACATTTTCTAACAGACAAACTTGCTGGACAGCTGAGAAGGGTTGTGCCTCCCACTGCAGCCTCTTGCCTGTTTGAGCACTCTTGCCTTGGGGAGTAGATCTGTCCAAGATTAATTAAACAGGGTTTATCCTTGAGGCAAAAAGGGGGTTTTCCAAAATCCACTCTTGGACAGAAACCCTCTAACAAGTGTCCATTGTTTTTAGAAGTTATTCATGTGTTCCTTCCTTTCCAACTCATAAAGAACACCATGAACATGGACAGAATTGTTATAAAAGTGTTCTCATAAATGATTCAACATTTAAGTCAGAAAGAACAATAGCATTATCTCATTGTTGCTAATGAATGTATACCTTGGCATTGTTTTGTATATGCTGATTCATAGGATGTTTATGCAATGTCTCCTTCTCTTAACCTCACTTTTCTTGTGATTTTCAACAGCCTTCTCATTCTCCCTGGCAGAATGTGGATGCTGAACCCCACTGCATATCCATTTATCAAGAACCTTAGTCTTCTGATAAGATGCCTTGAGCACTGTGTCCAAAAGAGCTTTCATTGTAATTGGGTCTGAAATATACATGATAATGTTACCTTTAATTCTGGAAAATGACAACCATAGAAGGGAATTAATGATAGGAACAATTATCAAGAAATTGGATTCAATAATGTTAGAGTTTAGATACTACACTGTCAAGCGGAAAACTGCTAATACAGATGTTTGTTTTGGCTTTATTCGGTAGGTTTATCAAATGAGGAGAATGCAAGACAATATGAGGAATGGCCTGCAAGTGATTCTGCTCAGTGGTCCATCCTGGAAACATAGGTGGAATTTGATGGATGGTTCAGGAACATGATATACCTTGCACTATATTCTCTGTCCTCTCTACACAATTCAGCAATTCTTTTCAGGTAGGAGCACAAAAATCTCTGTTTTTTTTTAAAATATTTGTTGTAAACATCTTGACTTTGAAGAAAAACTGTCAGGTCAACTGGGTACTGTTCAGGGTTACAATTTTTTTTTAATTTGTTTTTTATTTTAATAGGTTTTTGTGGAGCAGGTGGTGTTTGATTACATGAATAAGTTATTTAGTGGTAATTTCTGAGATTTCAGTGCACTCATGACCCAAGCAGTGCACACTGTACCCAATGTGTAGTCTTCATCCCTCGCTCCCTTCCCTCCCTTTCCCCTGAGTCCCCAAAGTCCACCGTATTATTCTTACGCCTTTTGTGTTCTCATAACAGAACTCCCTATTATGAGCAAGAACATATGATGTTTGATTTTCCAATCCTGAGTTACTTTACTTATAATAATAGTCTCCAAGCCCATTCAGGTTGCTGCAAATGCTATTATTTCCTTTTTTATGACTGTGTGCTATTCCACAGCATGTACATATCACATTTTCTTTATCTGCTTGTTGATTGATGGACATTTGGGCTTGTTCCATATGTTTGCAATTGTAATTGTGCTGCTATAAACATCTGTGTGCAAGTATCTTTTTTGAATAATGACTTACTTTCCTCTGGGTAGATGCCTAGTAGTTGGATTGAGACATCAAATGGTAAATCTACTTTTAGTTTTTTAAGGAATATCCAAAGTATTTTCCATTCTGGTTTTACTAGTTTACATTTTTAATTGTTTTATTATGGTCAGTCTTGCAATAGTGAGGTGGTATGGCATTGTGGTATATTTGCATATTTCTGATAGTGATGTTGAGCATTTTTCCACATGTTTCTTGGCCATTTGTATTTCTTCTTTTGAGAATTGTCTATTCGATGTCCTCAGCCCACTTTTTAATGAGATTTCTTTTCTTGCTGAGTTGTTTGAGTGCTTTGTAGATTATGGATACTAGTCTTCTGTGGGATGTATAGATCATGAAGATTGTCTCTCACTCTGCAAGGTTTTCTGTTTACTGATTATTTTTTTTTGCTGTGCAGAAGCTTTTTAGTTTAAATAAGTCCCATCCATTCGTCTTTGTTTTTGTTGTATTTGCTTTTGGGTTCTTGATCTTAAAGTCTTTGCTTAAGTCAATGTCTAAAAGGGTTTCCCCAATGTTATCTTCTACTTTATGGTTTCAGGTCTTAAATTTAAGCCTTTGATCCATCTTGAGTTGATTTTTGTATACACTTAGAGATGAGGATCCAGTTTTATCCTTCTACATGTGGCTTGCTAATTATCTCTTCACTGCTTGTTGAATAGGCTGTCCTTCTCCACTTTACGCATTTGGTTTTATTTCTGGGTTCTCTATTCCGTTAGATTGATCTATCTGCCTATTTTTATGCCACTATCATGCAGTTTTGGCAACTATGGCCTTATGCTACAGTTTGAAGTTGGGTAATGAGGTGCCCCCAGATTTGCTCTTTTTGGTTGGTCTTGCTTTGGCTATGCTGGCTCATTTTTTGTTTTGTATGAATTTTAGGATTTTTTTTTCTAGTTCTTTGAAGAGTGATGGTGGTGTTTTGATGGGAATTGCACTGATTTGTAGATTGATTTTGGCAACATGGTCATTTTCACAATATTGATTCTGTTCATCTATGAGCATGGGATGTGTTTCCATTTCTTTGTGTCCTCTATGGTTTCTTTCAGCATTGTTTTGTAGTTTTTCTTGTAGAGGTCTTTCTCCCCCTGGGTTAGGTATATTTCTAAGTATTTTATTATTATTTTTTTTGCAGCTTTTGTAAAGGGGGTTGAGTTCTTGATTTGATTTTCCGTTTGGTCACCGTTTTGGTATATAGCAGAGCTACTGACTTATGTACATTGATTTTGTATCATGAAACTTTGCTGAATTTGTTTACCTATTCTAATAACTTATTGGATGAGTCTTTAGAGTTTTCTAGCTATAAAATTATATAGTCAGAAAGCAGCAACAGTTTGCCTTCTCTTTACCAATTTGTGTGTTATTTCCTTTTCTTGTTTGATTGCTCTGGCTAGGACTTCCAGTCCTATGTTGAATAGAAGTGGTGAAAGTGGACATCCTTTTCTTGTTATCAGGGGAATGCTTTCAACTTTCCCCCATTTGGTACAATGTTAGCTGTGATTTTGTCATAGATGGCTTATGTTACCTTAAGTTATGCCAATTTTGCTGGGGGTTTTAATCATAAAAGAAGTCTAAATTTTGTTAAATGTTTTCTCTGCATCTATTGACATAATGATGTGATTTAAAAAAAAAATCTATGTATGTGGTGTAACATACGGATTGACTTGATTGTTAAACCTTCCCTGCATCTTGTATGAAACCTACTTGCTCACGGTAGATTATCTTTTTAATATGCTGTTGGATTCAATTAGCTAGTATATTGTTGAGTGTATTTGTATTACCCTAGACTCTCCCAGTTTTATCTGGGTTACAATCTTATGAAAGCTTTGAAATTAACAATAATTTTACAGGTAAAATGTTAAAATAGTAACTATACTGTGTATACCCCTTTACAAGAAGAAGGGTTTGATAGTATTGGGGTCATAGGCTGCCTTTGGATATCAAGGGCCCAGATTGTGACTGCATTGCCACGACTACATTCTCAAAGTAATAAGGCCCTTATGTTATAGACAGGACCCAAAAGGCTACTGCCTCCTGGTGGGAGAGAATGTACAGCTCCTTCACATTCACAATAGCTGGAAATGTGCTCAGATCATTAATTCAGACAACAAAATATGGATGAAAGTATGCTGTTACCAAAATTAGCTTAGAAGAAAAAACAGTATAAACAAATAAACTTGATATTCTTGTTATTTTGCTCCCAGAAAATAATTAGATAAAATGTTTACATTTTTTTCTCAACTGCATCTCATGTCATATTCACAGGTTTACAGTCATCATATTGTAACTGTCTGTTCCTCTATAAACTGAGATGCACATACCTTTCTCAGTTACTTATTGAAGGTTCTGCTCTATGACAAAACAAGAAGCAAAGATGCCTAGTCTGGCTCTGTCTCCAAGTTGGGGGGAGATTATTGGTTGTCTTCAGTCCTACTTCAGTTTTCTGGCTGCAGATGAGTACCAACCAGGCTGGCACACAGAAAACAGGACACATCCCTGAGCACCTCTAATAGTTCACATGCTTTATCTGCTCCATGTGTACCAGACTCTGACAAGGTTGTACATGTATTAACTCACTGAATCCTCATTGCAACTCTATGAGGTAGGTATCATTATTAAATCCATTGAAAAGTGAAGAAAGTAAGACATATAGACAATAAGAACACTGAACAAGGTCACAAAACTATTAATTAAAAGAACCAGGATTTAAACACAGGCTGTAAGACTTTAGAACCCACAATTGATCATTAGGCTCCATGACTCTTTTAGTGATGGTTTCTTGCCCAGCAGTGCCAAAGCTTTACCTCCTGCCAGCTCCTGTGTGTTGTTCTCAGGGAAGGTTTTACAGAACAGAAAACTGAAGCTCTCTGGGGTGAAACACTTTCAATCTGTTGTCTGAGCCACTGCCCTGAAATGCCAGGCCTCCAGGTTGGAGGGGATGTGGCAATGAACTAGGGGCAGTCCCAACTATCATTTGGCCTGAAGTGAGACTGAGCACAAACTCCCTCTGTGGAATGGGACTGCTTTATTCCCACCCAGTTTTGGGGGGTTCGTGGTAGTGGGGTGGTTTCTTATGGGCAGATTTCCTGAAGCAGAGGATATGAGAGTTAGAGAAGAGTAGCCATGGTCTTGATCTCTTGACAGAGACTTTGTGTTCTACTAAGAAACTGTGTTAGTCTGTTCTCAGACTGCTGTAGAGAATCACCTGAGACTGGGTAATTTATGAAGAAGAGAGGTTTAATTGACTCACAGTTCCATAGGCTGAAGAGGAAGCATCACTGTGAGGCCTCAGGAAACTTACCATCATGGTACAAGGCAAAGGGGAAGCAAGGACCTTCTTCACATGGTGGCAGGAGAGAGAAAGAGAAAAGGAGAAAGCGCCATACTGCAACTTTTAAATCAAAAGATCTTGAGAGAAATGATTCAGTATCATGAGAACAGCAAGGGGGAAATCAGCTCCCATGATCGAATCACATCCTACCAGGCCTCTCCTGTAATTCAACAGGAGATTTCGGCAGGGAGACAAATCCAAATCATATAAGGAACACACAGGGGTCAGATGCATTTTAACTCTTCCTTGGAGGCAGCAGGCTCAAGGGGCTGATGCCATGATACAGCACTGGGGCTGAGTACTCTATGCCAGTGGCTCTTCAGGGTGGGAGCAAGGTGGGGGCCTAGGTTATCTATGGCTGCATATCAAACCTGCCAACTGTTAGGTGGCTCAAATGACCCCAGTGTACATGTAGGAATTCTCCCAATCTGATGGGCTTTTCTCCATGTCTATAATCCCTCATGCTGCTGCTGCTGAAGATGTGGCCTCAGGTCAGCAGCCCATTGGGTGAGTCCCACAGCTCAAGCACTCAAGTCTCTGCCTGCATCAAGTTTGCAAATATCCTGTTGTGTTAAGTGAGCCATGTGGTCAAACTTTGGTCGGGGAAGGAAGAGAAGTCTCAACTCATGAAAGTGTTCCTGCAGCATCCTCATAAATCCTTTGTGGGTATTTCTGCAAGGAAAGCAACCAGCACAAAAGCTGTGTGTCCTCTTTGGCCTGAAGTCCAAATGCTCTAGCATGGGGATCTGTTTATGATATCTCTCCCACTGCTCAGGCCCCCTTCCCTGGGTGACTCAGGGACAGTCATATCTACCACATCAGGGACCCCAGAGCAACCTTGCTGGCCTCTCTCCCTGGCCAGGTGAGAGCAGGCTTGCTTTCTCAGCCTCATTCCAGGTGTGTGCCTACTTAGTTGCAGTGTCACTGGGTTTTTGTAACCCAGATTGCACAAAATTTGTTAATTAAAATATACATTACCTCAGATAGTTATCATTTTTATAGTTAGAACATTTATGATCCACTCTCTTAACATTTTTCAAGAATATATCATCATTAACTATAGTCACTATGCTGTATGACAGATATCTTGAACTACATACTTCAAAACATCATGTTGTACTGAATAGATACATGTAATTATATCTGTCAATTTAAAATAAATAAGTGAATAAATTTGAAAAAATACTGTATTGCCGGGTGTGGTGGCTCACGCCTATAATCCCAGCACTTTGGGAGGCCGAGGCGGGTGGATCACAAGGTCAAGAGATCGAGACCATCCTGGTCAACAAGGTGAAACCCCATCTCTACTAAAAATACAAAAATTAGCTGGGCATGGTGGTGCGCACCTGTAGTCCCAGCTACTCGGGAGGCTGAGGCAGGAGAATTGCTTGAACCCAGGAGGCGGAGGTTGCGGTGAGCTGAGATCGTGCCATTGCACTCCAGTCTGGGTAACAAGAGCGAAATTCCGTCTCAAAAAAAAAAAAAAAAAAAGAAAAGAAAAAGAAAAAATACTGTATTATAAATGGAAAAAAAAGATTTGCTTTCATTTTATTAAATGTTGACATCATAAAAGAGTAAAAAATAAATAAAAACATTAAAAAGTAAGTTTGGTTAGTTTCAGCAGGTAATTCTCCCAGTCATGCTTTTTTCTTTATCAGGCGTGCCCAGCCCCCAGCAGGTACTTGGCTCAAATCTCACATTAGAGAAGGTCTTTATTCGTGGAACTCTCCAATGGAGCACAGGCATTGGTCCTGCTTCACATGGTGCAGTCACAATGGTCTGAACCGTTGGGGAAGGGCACAGTGAACAGAGGCACAGTGCATTGCTTATCCTTCCTCTGGAGTTTGAGACAAAGTCTCTACTCAAACACCTTCCAGGTGCTCCATTTCCTTCTGGGATGCAAAAACATCAGGATGGTGTCTTGACCATATCCATGTCTCTGGGGCTCTAACTGGGAGCTTCTCTTACTGTCAACATGTTCTTCAGTTTCATTAGTCAATTCATTCTATTCCTGCCAAAAGATAGTAAACTTTCTAAATATTAAAATGATCCATGATTATAATATATAATATCTTATTACTTTTCAATTTCTAATTTTTTTCTTTCTGATCTATTTTAGTAATCACTTTACACCTGAAAACTAGACCGTAAAGATGGATCTAAGTGGCTTAGACAACAGACCATAAGAGGAAAACACAATCGGTTATATGATCCACAGGACTATACAATGAAAATAAACTTGCTAATATGATTCAGGACAGGCATAGCCAAGGACTTCATGACTAAAACACCAAAAGCAATGGCAACAAAAGCCAAAATACACAAATGGGATCTAATTAAACCTAAGAGCTTCTGCACAACAGAAGAAATTATCATTAGAGTGAACTGACAACCAAAAGGATGGGAAAAATTTTGCAATCCGCCCCTCTGACAAAGGACTAATATTCAGAATCCACAAAGAACTAAAACAAATTTACAAGAAAAAGACAAACAGCCCCATCAGAAAGTGGGCAAAGGATATGAACAGACACTTTTCAAAAGAAGACATTTTTGCAGCCAACAAACATATAAAATCTCATGCCATTTAGAATGGAGATCATTAAAAAATCTGAAGGCAACAGATGCTGAGAGGATGTGGAGAAATAGGAATGCTTTAACGTTGGTGGGAGTGTAAATTAGTTCAACCATTGTGAAAGACAATGTGGTAATTTTTCAAGGATCTGGAAATAGAAATATCATTTGACCCAGCATTCCCATTACTGGACATATACCCAAAGGATTATAAATCGTTCTACTATAAAGACATATGCGCACGTATGTTCACTGCAGCACTATTACAATAGCAAAGACATGGAACCAACTCAAATGCCCATCAATGATAGACTGGATAAAGAAAATGTGACACATATACACCATGGAATACTATGTAGCCATAGAAAGGATGAGTTAATGACCTTTGCAGGGACATGGATGAAGCTGGAAACCATTATTCTCAGCCAACTGGCACAAGAACAGAAAGCCAAACACTGCATGTTCTGGCTCATAAGTGGGCGTTGAACATGAGAACACATGGACACAGGGAAGGGATCATCCTACAATGAGGATTATACATTATTCTAGTATAAAGACACATGCACACGTATGTTCACTGCAGCACTGTTTACGATAACAAAGACTTGGAACCAAGCAAAATGCCCATCAATGATAGACTGGATAAAGAAAATGTGGCACATATACACCATGGAATATTATGCAGCCATAAGAAAGGATAAGTTCATGTCCTTTACAGGGACATGGATGAAGCTGGAAGCCATCATTCTCAGCAAACTGACACAAGAACAGAAAACCAAACACCGCATGTTCTCTCATAAGTGGGTGTTGAACAATAAGAACACATGGACACAGGGAGTGGAACACCATACACTGGGACCTGTTGGGGGTTATTGAGGCTTGGAGAGGGATAGCAGGGGGTCGGGGGATTGGGGAGGGATAACATTAGGAGAAATGCCTAAGGTAGGTGATGGGGCGATAGATGCAGCAAAGCACCATGGCAAGTGTGTACCCTATGTAACAATCCTACACGATCTGTACATGTACCCCAGAACTTAAAGTACTAAAAAAAATGCAAAGAAAAGAAACTCGTTAAACACAATATACATATAATTTTCTGTTACTGAGACCTCAGTGAGTTTTCTCCTCTGGGAATAGTGGAAATGGAAACTTATTTTAAAAATAAAAGGGAAAAATAAAGCATTCCCGAGAACAATATTTTATTTGCAAATATATATGTTAATGCTCAAGGAGTTCATCAATGTTTGATTATTAAAGGTTTGAGCAACACCAAAATGAACAGGATAAAGAGGTTAAGGCCCTTCCTTACCCCTAATCACTCTGACTACACTCTCCCCATCCATACAGGTGACATGCTACATTTTACAGCTGGTGGGTGCAATGTCTTTCTCATCCAAATGCACGTACAGAGGCACATATACGCATTATTGTTTTATATCTCCTACATGTAGTATTTTTTCCTAAATAACAAATGTTAATATGTATATTAAGATAAAATACCTTTATGACAGTACATTTTCCCTTAAATCGTAATCATTTCATGAAAGTTTTTTCTTTCTCTTGTAATAAGCTCTAAGATATTGTACACATTTGTGCACATTTTGTATATATTGCCTATATTTGTGGCCAGCTTTATTCATACCTTCTTTCTTCTGTTCTTCAAGCTTCTGATCTATGGATTTGAATTTATAAACATAAAATTATTTGTTCAAAGTTTATTCAAAATGCATATTTCAAATTTTGACACCTATTATAAAATTTTCTTTCAAATAATTTCCTTGTTCTCTGTTTCTCCAAAACTGGATTATTTCCTGTATCCTGTCTGCCTTTCAACATCACTAATAAGTCATCAAATGTTTTACTGGGAAAAAGACGGTGCAAAGTTCACATCACCAATCTGAGCTTCCCTTCCCTCTCAGACTGAGGCCCTGAAAATCTTTGAGGCTATGATACCTTTGTAATCATTTGAAACATGCTTATTTTAAATAGATCTGATTCAGTTTATATTTGTTGTCAACAGAAGGTTAAAACAAGGCAGCCAATCAACCATTTCTGGAAGCAAACATTTTTTACAATTTATAATCATAGGAAAGGTTAAAAAAAATATATATATATATATATACTGGTATTCATTGTACAGGGCTGGGACAAAGTGGAATGATATTACAGATTAGGCAGTAGAGAAATATACATAATATAATATCAAGTGAAAATGTAGAATGCCACATCCCATCTCTAATTTCTTCTGTGTTTAAGTATAACATGTACTTCAATAACAAGAAAATAGTGACACAAGTAATATTAAAATATTTGCAATAGATTAGTAATGTAATTGCTATAAAATTATGCAGATATTTTCTCTAAAATATTTGATAGTTGAATAGGGTGTCTGAAATAAATTAAAGAGATTCTTTACTTCTCCCTTTTGAAGTATAGTTGGCTATACACAGAAGTGTCACAGATGCAATAGAAAATGTCTGCTAAAATAAAGAAATCATTGGATTGAAGTCAGTGGAGAATAATGGAGAGAATGGGAACTGAACAGCTAATTCTCTGAAGAGCGGAGCTTAGCAAGATGAAATGGCTTCCGGGGCTGCTCTTACCCTGGGGGCGTTTGCTGATCTGAGCCACAGGCCAGAGGCTGACAGGCTGGAAGATATCGCACACACTGCAGGGAGACACAATTCAGAAGAATTACAGGCATACAGGTATCGACTGGAGAACTTGGGCACAAGATTTTAAAAATAATTCTGGAGTTGCACAGCATGAGGAGATTAAAAATTTCAGCAGACAGTCACAGTTAAAAAAAAAATCCTCTCAGAAATATTGTTAAATGCATATTACAGTCCCTGACCCACCAGGAGCAACAGTAGAAAACTAATATATCCTCTGATAATAGTTTAGATGCAGAAAATTGTTTGATGGAATCCAATAGTTCTGTATAAAAATTCTTAGCGAACTAAAATAGAAAGTTATTTCTTTAAGTTGATATCTGGCCCCACAGTCATGCTTCCTCACTCTCAGTGTTGATGTGGTGGCAGCTATCTCCCAGACTACCAGGGACAGCGTAGGGAGCCTCCCTCTCTTGCTTGTTTTCGGCAGTGCACTGGACAGCCTAGCCAGTGCCATGAGGTAGGGAAAGAAGGAAGAGGCATGCAGATCAGAAAAGAAGAATTAAAATAATTATTATTCACAGATGACAAGATGATATACAAAGAAAATCCAAAGAAGCACATAAACAAATATATGTTAACATTTAGGCCAGGCACTATGGTTCATGCCTGTAATGCCCTCTACTTGGGAGGATGCCAAGGCCGGCAGATCACTGAGCTCAGGAGTTCAAGATCAGCCCGGGCAAAATGGCGAAATCTCGTTTCTACGAAAAATACAAAAACTAGCCAGACGTGGTTGCTAATTAGCCTCCTAGTTATAGGGGAGGCTGAGGTGGGAAGATCAACTAAACCTGGAGATGTAACAAGCTGAAATCATGCCACCGCACTCCAGCCTAGGCAACAGACCTCATCTCAAAGAAAAAAACATTAGCAAATTCAATACAAAAAAAATGTTGATACGGCAAAATTAATTATATATATTAGCAACAAATAAAAAATTGAGTTCATAAAACATTATTTAACAGAGTATAGAAAACATCAAATACTCAGGGCTACATATAAAGACATGTACAGAATTCCTACAGATTGAAAAATACAAATCATAATAAAAGAAAATTAAAAACAAATAAATAGAGGATATACCACATTCGAGGTTTGGTAGATTTCATATCATACAGAATTTAGATATCAATTCTTCTTAAAGTATACATACAATGTAATTGCAGTCAACTTGCAGGAGGTATTCTTTTAAATCTAAAACTGTTTTTTAAATTTTTTATGAAAATGCAAATTAAAAATTAATGTGTCTGGGGCAATTCTGTACAGGAAAAATAAAATAAGGAGGAAGAAGAGAAGTAGGAGGAGAGGAGGGAAAGGCATAGGAAATGAGGAAGGAGAAAAAACTATCGGATTCACAATACCAGATCCTAAATGTTATTTTGAATTCGTATTTAGTAAGAAAGTCTAGTGTATGAATTGACAAATTGACCAGTAAACACAACAGATTCCAGAAACAGACCCAAACAAATATAGTTACCTGATTAATGGCAGTAATAAAACTGATGCATCATCCAGAAAAGATAGTCCTTTTAGTAAGTTAAGCTGGGTTAATTGGATATCCATCCAGCAGAGGAAAATAAGTCTTAACCACTATCTCACACCATATATAAAAATCAGTATTTGGTGACTGTGTATCCACATTTAGACGATAAAAATAAAACTTGTATAATAAAACATAGAATAATATATTCATGGCTTGATGTAGGCCAAGATTTTTTAAAATAGTTCACAAAAAGCACAGACCACAAAGGATAAAAAATTATATATTTCTCTAAACTACTATAAAATTTTATCAATCAAGGACACCAATACAAGAGTAAAAATCCAAGCATAGATTATGAGATTATTTCTATATCAGTCTCAATTCTCATCAATCAAAGTAGTTGTGTTTTATAAAATGTTACAGTTAGTGAATATTGTACCATTACTCTATTGTTCATAAGAAGTGGGAAATATATATATACATATATATGTATGTGTGTGTGTGTGTGTGTGTGTGTGTACATACATATAATCTCACTTGCATTATAATCCTAAATCCTGATAGATGCTATTTTCTTTATTTTACAAAACAAGAAAATGATGTTAGGAAGTGTTTAAGTGACTTGGTTGAGGTCCCACGCCAACACCTGTCAGAACTGTAATTCACATCTTGTCCAACTAACCTCAGATACAGAGTTCCTTGCATTGCACTGGCCTATAACCTCTCCATCTTCTGCACATCTCTGTGTGAGGCTGAAACAGGAAGACAGTGCATCACCTTTTTCAACCTCAGCTGAAAACAAGTGTGTAAGGAAACTCCACTCACATTTTTTATCACCATGAACATGTGTGTGAATGATCACAAATTTACCTGTTGATTTGTGGTTACCAACAACTTTTAATGAGTAGATGAATGTGCCAATACAGAATCTGTGAATGAAGATTGACTTTCTTTACATGCTTACAAAGGAAACATCTCCAAAATATATAAGGCGGTCCACAAAATCAGTAAGTAAAAATAATTTAACTCTACTTAAAAATAGACAAATGTTTTGTATCAGCACTTCACTAAGTGGATATAAAATTTCCTAAAATACACACAGCTTCTCAACTTCATTAGTCTTTAGGAAAATGCAAGTAGAAGCATGAGCAGCAGATCATGTTATTGTCAGAGGATACTGGTGGTACAACTCACAGTGAAGTTGAAAGTACAAACACATTGGTAAAATGGCAGCATCTACTTTTGCTGAACATCCTCATTTTCTACGTCCTAGTTATTCCCGTCCTAGGCATGTATGTGTAGATTTGTCCAACAGAAGAAACACAGAAAAGTTTAACTGGAAATAGTCAAGAATTGTGGTAGAAAATAAATATCAACAGTAGAATAAGTAACCTGTAGTATATTTTGTTTGTAATACTATAAAGCAAGAAGAATGAGAAAAATACAATTATAAGAGTGAAGTGTTCAGTAGAATTAAAATAATCTAAACACAGGTAAATAGGATCTATCTTTGAAAGAAAGTAAACACAGTGAAGATGAATACTGTCTCCGAGGTTTCATACACATATTTAGAAAATTTCTTTGAAAGTTATAAAGTATTATTTTGTTTTTTTTAGTTTTAAACATTTTAAAAACAATATACTGGATGAGATTTCTAGACTATTATTGAATATTACAAGGGAAATATATTGAAGACTGTGTTTCCATTGTCTTTCATTACTGAATTTTGTGCTTCTTATATGTTAGTGTATAGTAATCCTTCTTCAAGATAAAAGTGTTTTTAAATTATCAATTTACTGTTAATTTCTTTTAATTTGGTTGTTAAAATTTTTAAATGGCTCTAGAATTATAAAGTGTATTGATATATTTTACAATTTTCATATGTATGTAGTTTAATATTTCTTTATTTTTTTTATTATTTAGAAATTATATTCAAATTTTTTTGTTTCCATTATGTGTTCTTTTTCCACTGTTGTGATCCTTTTAAGTAAACAGGGTGCTTCTGAGATTCTTTATTGTCCTGAATATTCAGCAATTTTACTTAAATTTTACTTATTTATTTATTTTTAATTTTCATATTGACAAATAATAGTTGTGTACATTTGTGGGGCACAATGTGATATTTTGATCTTTGAATACATTATGGAGTCAATCAAGGTACTTAATATATGCATCACCTCAGCAATTTTTTGTGGTGAGAGGGCCACTGAAAATTTTAAAGATGAAGGTGATCTTTCATTTTTTTTTTTTTTTTTTTTTTTTTTGAGACGGAGTTTCGCTCTTGTTACCCAGGCTCTGGAGTGCAATGGCCCGATCTCGGCTCACCGCAACCTCCGCCTCCTGGGTTCAGGCAATTCTCCTTCCTCAGCCTCCTGCGTAGCTGGGATTACAGGCACGCGCCACCATGCCCAGCTAATTTTTTGTATTTTTAGTAGAGACGGGATTTCACCATGTTGACCAGGATGGTCTCCATCTCTTGATCTCGTGATCCACCCGCCTCAGGCTCCCAAAGTGCTGAGATTACAGGCATGAGCCACCACGCCCGGCCCCAATCTTTCATTATTTTTATAAAATCCTCAGGCATTTTTATCAAATGCTATTTTAATACAATTCACTCATTTTTTTCTTCCAATATTTTATTGGCTACATTTCAAATATTACCATCCTATCTTTCATATCTTATTTTTTACCTTTACATACTATATATTTTATAGATGTATTTATTTATACAACATATATACACACACACACACACACACACAACACACATACATGCACATATTCCTGTTATTTTGTTTCTGCTAGTTTTGTTCATAGTAGATCTTTGCTTTAGCATATTTTCTTTTTTATTAATTTTTGTTGTTGTTTAATTCACTTTTGGTGGAACTTGTTTTTACCTGAGATTCTTTACCCTAATGTGGAAGTTCCTCCTGAGAGAGGCTTTGCTGTTGCTTCTTTCACATGACCACCTTAGATTCCTGCATACATCCTCTTCTTCTAGGTCATTCTACCATAAAGTGAGTAGTATAACTTTAGACCATCACTATTTATTTGGAGTGATTTGAAGGTTTAATTTATCAAGTGACAATCTTTATCTTTCCTTTTCATAATCTTAAGCAGAGAGATTCTTTATGACCACCTACCCAGACTAGTAGAAATAGTTTATTTAGTTCCTCTTTCACTGATGGGAAAGTCCCTGAGATCCCAACTTTTTGACTAACTTTTGTATTTTCCTCCATGTTTCTTTCTCTACATAATTAGCAATGTGGCTTCAATTTTCACTCACTTATTTGTGGTCCTATGATGTATTATTACATGTCTTGATCCACATTTACTCATGCTTTCTCTGAAGGTTGAATGAAATCATAGGGAAAACCTGTTTGTTATACAATTCTGTGGTTATGCTCAAACCATACTGCTATCACCCAATGGAATGAAATAGGAAACATTCATTTTTATCAGAATATTATTAGAAGGCAAATGAGTTATTCAAAAAATACTGCTCAAGACATTTACATTATTAAAATATATGATCAAAGTTCCTCACTGTTGAGAGAATAAAAGGACCACTTTTAGGAAGCGAGTGCCAAGCATTAGGGTTGTGTATTACTCACTTAAGCTAAGAATGACCCTGCTAAACCATATCCTTCTTGGATATAAAGACCTCAAAACACAAAGAATAGCATATTACAAGATAATTTATGGTATTGTTATTTCAGTAGACTTTTAAATCTGTTCTAAGTCAGTGAGAAAGCTCTGACAAAAGGATATAAGTGGGTGATTTAAACTCGTTTTTCCCATATCATCATTATATGTTTTTGGACTATGTATTCCATCAGATTTAAGTTACGAAATGAGACACCTGCAGTATCTCATGACTTCCGACTCTAATAAAAATAAACTGTTGTTATAGAAAGAAACATAAGTTCTGCTCATACAATGTGAAAGCTTTCATTAACTAAGATTTGGTATGGGAAGAAAACATGTCTTGCTCATAAGTACAATAAGGACAAAATGAATTCTCCTGACAAAGAAATAAATCGACCATTAATTACATTAATTCAGTGAGTGACATCACCTCATTACTATAAAAGAAACTCAGTGTGTGCAAAAAATATTTTTATAATTTATAAGATGTTACTACATTTTTAAAAGTTTATTCTGTTTAGAACTATAAAGCAAATCTTTCATTCTTCAATCTTTAGCCACAAAAGCAATATTTCACTAAATTCTTTCTAAAAAGAACAGCAGGATCTGGTTTTGTGAATTAAAAACGCTTTTCCTTATTCAATATTGATCTCTTTGGTGACATTGATTCTATGGGGGAGTTGGTTAATTTCAGATGATTAGCATGTTGTAATATGTGCAAACAAATTATTTCAGGTTTTTTAAAAGATAGAAAAATATAGATCACATTTTCTAGCTAAAATTGCATAAGTCAGCTGGTCCAATGATAAAAGCATTGGTTTCTATGTCAAGCTATAAAATAACTATAGCTTCTTCTAAATTTTGGCATCAAATACGTTTCTCACTTTAGTCTTCAGTTAGATTTCACTGAGGATTCACAGTGGTAATTAGTCATTTGGTCCATGCAGATAGAAGACAATAATATGCCCAAGAATGTAAATAAATCAAGGAGGATACACTAATTCTTATGTTCTCACTGGAAGGAAGCAGACAAACTTTCATTAATAAATAGATGATGCCTCAAGGGTGTTTATTCACCTTCTGCCATGTAATCCTGTGAATGTGCTACGTGGTTATTTTTGTTTTATTTAATGAAAATGACAGACTGCGAGTCATAAGATAATTAGCTCAAGTTTAAATAGACAGACATAACTGAGACTTTATTTAGTTCTGGAAAAAAAAAATTGCCCAGGTGTGGTGGTTCATGCCTGTAAACCCAGCACTTTGGGAGGCCAAGATGGTCAGATTATGAGGTGAAGAGATCAAGACCATCCTGGCCAACATGGTGAAACCCAGTCTCTACTAAAAATACAAAAAATTAGCTGGGTGTGGTGGCACATGCCTGTAGTCCCAGCTACTCAGGAGGCTGAGGCAAGAGAATCACTTGAACCTGGGAGACAGAGGTTGCAGTGAGCCGAGATGGTGCCACTGCATTCCAGCCAGGTGAGAGAGTGAGACTCTGTCTCAAAAAAAAAAGAATGGTCTTCCTCTAATATTGTTTTCTAGAGAAATAATAAATAATGAATTTTTCTGTGATGCAGAGTTCCTTCTACCTTCCAACGTAAAATATATAGTGTATATATGTGTATGTGTATATATATATACATAAGATCCAATAATTTCTTGCTAAAAATAATTATGAATAGTATAGCAATACACTAATTGTCACTTTCATTTATTTGTTTGGCTGGTTGATTGTGTTTTATTGCTCACTATGTGCCAAGCACTCTTCAAATTGTTTGACCCTGTTAGTTCAACTAATCTATAGTGCAGTCTTGTGAGTTAAGATACTAATAACATACTCTTTTTATTTATTGCATTTTAGGTTTTGGGGTACATGTGCAGAACATGCAAGATAGTTGCATAGGCACACATGTGGCACTGGAATTTGCTGTCTTCCTCCCCTTCACCCACATCTGGCATTTCTCCCCATGATATCCCTCCCCAGCTCCCCCCTAACACTGTCCCTCCCCTATTCCCCCCAATAGACCCCAGTGTGTAGTGCTCCCCTCCCTGTGTCCATGTGTTCTCATTGTTCATCACCCACATATGAGTGAGAATATGCAGTATTTCATTTTGTGTTCTTGTGTCAGTTTGCTGAGAATGATATTCTCCAGATTCATCCATGTCCCTACAAAGGACACGAACACATGGTTTTTGATGGCTACATAATATTCCATGGTGTATATGTGCCACATTTTTCCAGTCCATTCTATCATTGATGGGCATTTGGGTTGGTTCCAGGTCTTTGCTATTGTAAACAGTGCTGCAATGAACATTCGTGTGCATGTGTCCCTATAGTAGAATGATTTATTATCCTTTGGATATATACCCAGTAATGGGATTGCTGGGTCAATTGGAATTTCTATTTCCAGGTCCTTGAGGAATCACCACACTGTCTTCCACAATGGTTGAACTAATTTAAACTCCCACCAGCATTGTAAAAGTGTTCTTATTTCTCCACATCCTCTCCAGCATCTGTTGTCTCCAGATTTTTTAATGATCGCCATTCTAACTGGCATAAGATGGTATCTCAATGTGGTTTTGATTTGCATCTCTCTGATGACCAGTGATGATGAGCATTTTTTCATATGTTTGTTGTCCTCATGTATGTCTTCTTTTGTAAAGTGTCTGTTCATATCCTTTGCCCATTTTTGAATGGGCTTGTTTGTTTTTTTCCTGTAAATCTGTTTGAGTTCTTTGTAAATTCTGGATATCAGCCCTTTGTCAGATGGGTAAACTGCAGAAATTTTTTCCCATTCTGTTGGTTGCTGATTCACTCTAGTGACTGTTTCTTTTGCCATGCAGAAGCCGTGGAATTTGATTAGGTCCCATTTGTCCATTTTGGCTTTTGTTGCCAATGCTTTTGGTGTTTTGGTCATGAAGTCCTTGCCTACTCCTATGTCCTGAATGGTTTTGCCTAGATTTTCTTCTAGGGTTTTTATGGTGCCAGGTCTTATGTTTGTCTTTAATCCATCTGGAGTTAACTTTAATGTAAGGTGTCAGGAAGGGGTCCAGTTTCTACTTTCTGCACATGGCTAGCCAGATTTCCCAATGTCATTTATTAAACAGGGAATCCTTTCCCCATTGCTTGTTTTTGTCAGGTTTGTCAAAGATTGTATGGTTGTAGACATGTTGTGTTGCCTCCGATGCCTCTGTTCTGTTCCATTGGTCTATATCTCTGTTATGGTACCAGTACCATGCTGTTTTGATAACTGTAGCCTTGTAGTATAGTTTGAAGTCCGGTAGTGTGATGCCTCCTGCTGTGTTATTTTTGCTTAGAACTGACTTGGCTATGTGGGCTCTCTTTTGGTTCCATATGAAGTTCAAGGTGGTTTTTTCCAGTTCTGTGAAGAAAGTCAATGGTAGCTTGATGGGGATAGCATTGAATCTATAAATTACTTTGGGCAGTATGGCCAATTTCACGATATTAATTCTTTCTAACCATGAACATGGAATGTTTCTCCATCTGTTTGTGTCCTCTCTCATTTCACTGAGCAGTGGTTTGTAGTTTTCCTTGAAGAGGTCCCTTACATTCTTTGTTAGTTGTATTCCTAGGTATTTTATTGTTTTTGTAGCAATTGTGAATGGCAGCTCATTCTTGATTTGGCTCTCTTTAAGTCTATTATTGGTGTATAGGAATGCCTGTGATTTTTCACATTGATTTTGTATCCTGAGACTTTGCTGAAGTTTCTTATCCATTTCAGGAGTTTTTGGGCTGAGGCGATGGGGTCTTCTAGATATACTAGTATGTCATCTGCAAATAGAGACAATTTGGCTTTCTCCTTTCCTATTTGAATACCCTTTATTTCTATTTCTTGCCTCATTGTTTTGGCTAGAACTTCCAGTAATATATTGAATAGGAATGGTGAGAGAGGGCATCCTTGTCAAGTGCCAGATTTCAAAGGGAATGCTTCCAGTTTTTGCCCATTCAGTATGATATTGTCTGTTGGTTTGTCATAAATAGCTTTTATTATTTCAAGATACGTTCCATCGATACCGAGTTTATTGAGGGTTTTTAGCATAAAGGGCTGTTGAATTTTGTCAAATGCCTTCTCTGCGTCAATTGAGATAATCATGTGGTTTTTGTTTTTGGTTCTGTTTACGTGGTGAATTACGTTGATAGACTTGCGTATGTTGAACCAGCCTTGCATCCCTGGGATGAATCCTACTTGATCATGATGAATAAGTTTTTTGATTTGCTGTTGCAATCAGCTTGCCAATATTTTATTGAAGATTTTTGCATCTATGTTCATCATGGATATTGGCCTGAAGTTTTATTTTCTTGTTGAGTCTCTGCTGGGTTTTGGTATCAGGATGATTTGGGTCTCATAAAATGATTTGGGAAGGATTCCCTCTTTTTGGATTACTTGGAATAGGTTCAGAAGGAATGGTACCAGCTCCCCTTTGTGTGTCTGGTAGAATTCGGCTGTGAACCCATCTGGACCTAGGCTCTTTTTGTGTGGTAGGCTCTTAATTGCTGCCTCAACGTCAGACCTTGTTATTGGTCTATTCATAGTTTCAGCTTCCTTCTGGTTTAGGCTTGGGAGGACACAAGTTTCCAGGAATTTATCCATTTCTTCCAGGCTTACTAGTTTATGTGCATAGAGTTGTTTGTAATATTCTCTGATGATGGTTTGAATTTCTGTGGAATCTGTGGTGATTTCCCCTTTATTGTTTATTATTGCATCTATTGGATTATTCTTTCTTTTCCTTTTTATCAATCTGGTTAGTGGTCTATTTTGTTGATCTTTTCAAAAAACCAGCTCTTGGATTTATTGATTTTTTCAAGGGTTTTTCGTGTCTCTATTTCCTTCAGCTCTGCTCTGATCTTAGTTATTTCTTGTCTTCTGCTAGGTTTTGAGCTTTTTTTTTTTATCTTGCTCCTCCAGCTCTTTCAATTTTGATGATAGGGTGTCAATTTTGGATCTCTCCACTCTTCTCATGTGGGCACTTATAGCTATATATTTTTCTCTAGAGACTGCTTTAAATGTGTCCCAGAGATTCCGGCATGTTGTGTCTTCGTTCTCGTTGGTTTTGAAGAACTTCTTTATTTCTGTCTTTATTTTGTTGTTTATCCAGTCAACATTCAAGAGCCAGTTGTTCAGTTTCCATGAAGCTGTGTGGTTCTGAGTTAGTTTCTGAATTCTGAGTTCTAACTTGATTGCACTATGGTCCGAGAGGCTGTTTGTTATGATTTCTGATCTTTTGTATTTGCTGTGGAGTGATTTACTTCCAATTATGTGGTCAGTTTTAGAGTAGGTGTGATGTGGTGCTGAGAAGAATGTATATTCTGTGGATTTGGGGTGGAGAGTTCTGTAAATGTCTATCAGGTTTGCTTGTTCCAGGTCTGAGTTCAAGTTCTGGATATCCTTGTTAATTTTCTGTCTGGTTGATCTGTCTAATACTGACAGTGGAGTGTTAAACTCTCCCACTATTATTGTGTGGGAGTCTAAGTCTCTTTGTAAGTCATTAAGAACTTGCCTTATATATCTGGGTGCTCCTGTATTGGGTCCATATGTATTGAGGATCATTAGCTCTTCTTGTTGTATCGATCCTTTTACCATTATGTAATGGCCTTCTTTGTCTCTTTTGATCTTTGTTGCTTTAAAGTCTATTTTATCAGAGACGAGAATTGCAATCCTGCTTTTTTTGCTCTCCATTTGCTTGGTAAATCTTCCTCCATCCCTTTATTTTGAGCCGTTGTGTATCCTTGAATGTGAGATGGGTTTCCTGGATACAGCACACCCATGGGTTTTGGATTTTTGTCCAATTTTCCAGTCTGTGTCTTTTGATTGGTGCATTTAGCCCATTTACATTTAGGGTTAATATTGTTATGTGTGAATTTGATCCTGCCATTTTGATGCTAGCTGACTGCTTTGCCCATTAGTTGATGCAGAATCTTCATTTTGTTGATGTTCTTTAGCATTTGGTATATTTTTGGAATGGCTGGTACTGGTTGTTCCTTTCTATGTGCAGTGTCTCTTTCAAGAGCTCTTGTAAAGCAGGCCTGGTGGTGACAAAATCTCTGAGTACTTGCTTGTTCACAAAGGATTTTATTTTTCCTTCACGTATGAAGCTCAGTTTGGCTTGATATGAAATTCGGGGTTGAAAGTTCTTTTCTTTAAGCATGTTGAATATTGGCCCCCACTCTCTTCTGGCTTGTAGAGTTTCTGCTGAGAGATCTGCTGTGAGTCTGATAAGCTTCCCTTTTGGGTGACCCGACCTTTCTCTCTGGCTGCCCTTAGCATTTTCTCCTTCATTTCAACCCTGGTGAATCTGACAATTATGTGCCTTGGGGTTGCTCTTCTAGCGGAATATCTTTGTGGTGTTCTCTGTATTTCCTGGACTTGAGTATTGGCCTGCCTTGCTAGATTGGGGAAATTTTCCTGGATAATATCCTGAAGAGTATTTTCCAGCTTGGATTCATTCTCCTCGTCACATTCAGGTACACCTATCAAACGTAAATTAGGTCTCTTCACATAGTCCCACATTTCTTGGAGACTTTGTTTATTCCTTTTTGCACTTTTTTCTCTAATTTTGGCTTCTCGTTTTATTTTATTGAGCTGACCTTCGACTTCTGATATCCTTTCTTCGGCTTAGTCAATTCGGCTGTTGAAACTTGTGCATGCTTTGCAAAGTTCTCATGTTGTGCTTTTCAGCTCCTTCAATTCACTTGTATTCCTCTCTAAGTTCTCCATTCTTGTTATCATTTCCTCAAGTCTTTTTTCAAGGTTTTTAGTTTCTTTGCATTGATTTAGAACATATTCTTTTAGCTCACGGAAGTTTCTCATTACCCACCTTCTGAAGTCTGATTCTGTCATTTCGTTACAGTCATTCTCCGTCCAGCTTTGTTCCCTTGCTGGTCAGGAGTTGTGGTCCCTTGTAGGAGGTGAGGTGTTCTGGCTTTGGGTGTTTTCCCCCTTTTTTGTGCTGGTTTCTTTTCATCTTTGTTGATTTATCCACCTCTCATCTGAATAGTTGCTGATTTTCCAATTGGGTCTCTGAGTGGACGTCCAGATTGTTGATGATGAAGTATTTCTGTTTTTTAGTTTTCCTTCTAACAGTCTGGCCCCTCTCTTGTAGGACTACTGAGGTCCACTCCAGGCCCTATTTTATGAACCCAATGATATGGAATCACAGTTTTGCTGTGAGCTGTGTGTGCGTATGTATACACACATTGTTGTTTATATTTATCCATAAAATAACAATTTTCAATGCTGTTTATTTATTCTGTGGATGTCTTTTTAGTCTGAGATTTGCTTTAATATTTTTTTGTTTTTTTTGAGACTGAGTCTGCTCTGTTGCCCAGACTGGAGTACAGTGACACGATCTCAGCTCATTGCAACCTCTGCCTGCTTGATTCAAGCAATTCTCCTGCCTCAGCCTCCCGAGTAGCTGGGACTACAGATGAATACCACCATGTCCAGCTAATTATTTTTAAAGATGAGATTGTGACATGCTGGCCAGGCTTATCTTGAACCCCTGATCCTCCCCTGTATGCCTCCCAAAGTGCTGGGATTACAGCCATGAGCCACAGTGCCCAGCCCCGCTTTAATACTTCTTTAAGAACATATCATGAGGTCAAGAGATCGAGACCATCCTGGTCAACATGGTGAAACCCCGTCTCTACTAAAAATACAAAAAATTAGCTGGGCACGGTGGCCTGTACCTGTAATCCCAGCTACTCAGGCGGCTGAGGAAGGAGAATTGCCTGAATCCAGGAGGCAGAGGTTGCGGTGAGCCGAGATCGCGCCATTGCACTGCTGCCTGGGTAACAAGAGTGAAACTCCATCTCAAAGAAAGAAAGAAAGAAAGAAAGAAAGAAAGAAAGAAAGAAAGAAAGAAAGAAAGAAAGAAAGAAAGAAAGAGAAAGAAAGAAAGAAATAGAGAGAGAGAGAAAGAAAGAAAGAAAGAAAGAAAGAAAGAAAGAAAGAAAGAAAGAGAAAGAAAGAAAAGAACAACCTGTGAGCAAAGACTTCTCTCAGTTTCTGTTCACATGAGAATGTCCACATCATCTTCATTTCTGAAGGATAGTTTTAGCATATATGAAATTCTTGTTTTACAGATTTTTAAAATATTTCAGCACTTAAATATGTCATTTTACTGTTTCACTGTCTCTGGTCTGTGGCACTTTTGATGGAAAATCAGCCATTTGGTGAATCTTGTTCTCCTATATGCGAAGAGTCATTTTCTCTTGCTGCCTCAAGATATTCTCTGTCTTTGGCTTTATCAATTTGACTATGATGTGTTAGGTTTATTTCTCTTTGTATTTATCCTGTATTTGGTTCATTTAGCTTCTTGGACAAGCAAGTTAAATATTCCATCAAATTTGGGGCAGTTTCAGACTTAATTTTTTTCTGGTCATTGTTCTTCCTGCTCTACTTCTAAAAATCTCATTATATATATCTTAAACACTTGGTATTATTTCAGAGGCCTCTCAGGTTTTGTTCATTTTTCTTCAAACTTTTTGTCTCTTAGTTCAGATTAGATAATTTCTATTGATATTCTTTCAGGCTTACTGGTTCCTTTTTGATACCTTGATTCAAAGGTATTAAAGCAGGCATATATTAAACTCTTCATTTCAGATTTTATATTTTTTAATTCAAGACTTTTCATGCTTTATAGATTGTATCATTGCTTCCTGACTTATTAGCATATTTTCTATTAATTATATTTTTATGTAATTTTAAAACTTATCTGTAATAGATACTTTGAGGTTTTTGTTAAATCCAGCAGATAAACATACTATTTAAAGCTTTTTTTTTCCTTCGGATTATAGATCACACTTTTCTGTTTGTACAGAGGTTTAATATTTTGACTGAAATTAAATGTTCTACATGATATAGAATCTGTCAATTCTGGTTTATTTTCTGGAGAAATGTTGGTTATTTTTACTTAAGTGGTTTGCCTAGACTTCAACTTTTATGGCAGATGTTGATGTCTTTGCTCAGTTTTTTTTCTAATTGTAGTGTATCTCACTGAGAGATCTACAAAGTTCAATAATCAGCCATTTATTTGAGTATAGATGATACTGAGGTATAATTATGGGCTGAATCGTGGCCCCTGATAAAATCTATACATTGAAATTCTAACCCAGTAGCTCAGAGTGTGGCCCAGTTTTGCAGGGAATGAAGTGTGTGCATGCTTTGTCCAAAGGGCAGCAGCCTCCAACTGTTTTGTGTAACATAGCAACCACATGCTCTCTGCAGGAGTTTGAAGTCCACTTGGGACCTTCGACTGCCTCTCTCTGAAGAAACACCCTGTGCTGTGACATCTTTACTCATTATCTCAAGGCTGACTGCTTTAAAACTTCATTTTGAGGTTTGATGCAGTTATATTTTATTTATACATACTTGAATGTTTTTCTGAAAATACTCCCTTTTATTGAAATCTCAAATATATTTTTACATTCTTTCTAATCTTATATTTAAAGTGTGGAAAAGAAAGAAAGCACTCAAGCAGCTGTTAAATATTTTACATATCAAACCAAGAAGGTTGGATATAGTCTACACTCTATCTTCCACAACTTTTACTTTTACCATTTTGATAAAAGTTCTGATCTTTTTTTAAATTTATTTTTATTTTTTATAGACGGGTTTCACCATGTTGGCCAGGATGGTCTCAGTCTCATGACCTCGTAATTCGCCCACCTCAGCTTCCCAAAGTGCTCTGATTACAGGCATGCGCCACTGCACCCGACCTCAAAAGTTCTGATCTTAAACATAGACTTTATCAGTAATAACACTAAGGGTTACTTCCTCCAACAAATTATAATTTTACTAATGTTAGTTAGTAACCCAGTGATGAATTTTTTTATTCCATTTGCATGTGGATAGAGCTCTATTGTGTGGAATCATGCATGCTTTCTGACCTGATGAGTTAACTGGGAAGACCCAGTTGCTACTCTTAGTTGAAAGACCTACTTTTTTGTTTGGAATTTATGCTGAAAGTAAATCCCATCTATTTAAATAAGAACACTTTTTTTATTTAACGCATTTAAACAGCAATCTCTGTGAAACAAAATAACACAGTTAGTTGGTTCTATAAATATATACTACCAAATATTTTATAGGCCATGTGGTTCAATCAGCTCCTGAATGAGTACATAACCCAGGTGTGTGAGGTAAAAGGTAACCGACAACATAAGAGCACATGGTGCTATTTATAACATGATTTATTGATGCAAACCTACAAGTTGAGAAAGAGTAGCACAACCATATCTCCCAGCTTCTATTCTACCACAGACCATTCATTGACTAAAAGATGGGTGTACAAGAGAGAACTCCTACTCATTCAATGTGTTATGTTGGTAACTCAAGAAGGTTGAAACACTCCATATGTATCAAAAGTATCTCCAGGTACAGAAAATACAGCTGTGGAGGCCACGTACATGTGTCCCTGAAAATGATCCTACAACCCCTTAGAATGTCCCAGAATGTCTTCTTACCAAGGGTGCTGACATTAGCCAAAGTCCCTGTTAAGCTGCCAGAGATGGGTTCAATTCTGCTAAAAACAAAACAGCAGTGTAGAAATAGGTGTAAAGGTGCCTCCATGGCGTTGCAACCAAGGTCAAAATTCCAATGTTTTCTGCTAGGAACGTAAAAGAATGAAAGAAACTGACACTTGCATTTGAAATTGGAAACAACATGAAAAGGCTTGATAATCATCTACATCTATCTGTGTCTTTACTTTTTCCTCAACATTAGTCTTGTACTTAAAACAAATTGCACTTTTTTCCCTAAGAATACCTACAGTTGGCCCTTGAACTGAATGGGTTTGAACTGAATGAGTTCACTTATACCAGGATTTTCTTCTACCTCTGCCAATCTGAGACAGCAAGACCCATCCTTCTGATTCCTCTTTCTCTTCAGCCTGCTCAATGTGAAAATGATAAAGATGATGATGTGTATAATGATCCACTTCTACTTAATAAATAACAAATATATATTTTTCTTATGCTTTTCTTAGTAACATTCTTCTTCTTCAACTTTTTTATAAGAATATAATGTAGAATACATAAAATAAACTATTTGTTGATAAACTTATTGGTAAGTCTTCCAGTCAACAGTGGGTTATTAGGGGTTAGGTTTTGAGGGAGTCAAAAGTTTTATGCAGACTTTCAACTGCACAGAGGTTGGCACTCCTAACACCCTTGTTGTTCAAGGGTCAACTGTAATTGTAGGACATCCCAGAAATAGGTAAGAGATAGCTAGACCATACTGATCCCAATTTTCTTATAGATTCCATAAGGCCTCAATCCATATATTTCCTTAGCCTGATGAAAATTAATATTTAATACATATAAACATCTAATTAAGCCATTATGTACTGTGACAAGAACACTGAACTACCTCATTTTGAAGCTTTCTAAAAAGTTCACATTTTCAGTGCATCTCTTAGCAGATATATTTATTATATATAATACAAAGAATAAGATTCAGAAATAATTTTGCGTAAATTTCACCTAGTGTAAAGAAGATCACTGCTAAGATAAGAGAGCCTTAACAGTGTGCAAATTTACAGAGCAACATATTAATGTTTTACAGAGGGAAAAATCCATACCCCTCTAAAACAATATTGTAACATGTTTGCTGGTCAGCCCATGGGAAACTCCACTAGATTTATTCACGTTTCCAGTAGAGAGGCCAGAGTGCCCTATGGCACGCCCATATGTATTTTGTGAACTCTGTGAACTAAACATGTCAGACCAGGGGAACAGCATGACTTGCCCATAGCCATCATCACATCCCTCCACAATGTATCCAAACTAAATGGTAAAAAATCAGGAGACTAACAAGGGTGAAACTAACATGGCAAATATTCGATTATGTAAGCACACTTATGATTTTATTAATTTTACTTTTTGAAGCCCTATGAGATTGGTAGAAATATATTTGGTATCATATTCTGAGTGATCATATCAACAGACTGAAATTTGCGCTGTCAGCTGTGAATCTAGGTCACCGGCCATGGATTCCTCTGACCTAAAGACATATGTCTTGATGAGGATGAGAACATATCGTATGGTGAAAAATGACAGACAATGGAACTCAATCCAGTCATTTAGATATTCAGCAAATTACATTCTCCCATGTTTAAAAAAGAGAGCAGATAACTAAAGATTCACTGAGAACATTTTTGCGAAGTCAGTTACAAGTTACCCTAGGAAGCAGCAAAGAGTAAATGATGATTATCCAGCTAAATATGTATATTTTTTCTAAAATTTGTGTTTATTTTCAATGTCTCCTTTTACTATTTAAATAGATAATGTTAAAAATCATGTCAAGAAGTGAAATAATTTAGCTTGAAGGGCTTGTGATTTGTGGTAAGATTACTTATTGAATAACTGTTATATAATCCCGCTTAAATAAAAATTTTCAAATAAATCACATTGAATTTTTATAGTAGGCAGAGATTTATCATTACTGACTGTAGGATGTGAAGAGACAGCATCTTTGATTATTTGGTTGATGGTGCTGAGCTTCAGAACATCAGATAGAGAAGACGGAGCACGGGTCCAGTAGGGTGTGTCGCTTGGCTCTATAATTTCCATTTGTTACTGTCTCTCACCTCTCTTTCCACCTTTTCCTTTGTTAAAAGGACTGTAATTTTGTGTTCCTCTCCCCATACTTCTTTGTAAAAATATAATTGATTTCTGCTATACAGTATACCTTTTCTCTTCTAATCCCTAGTATTGTCATTTTTCTTTTACCCTTTGAGCCTGTTAATACACACAGAGTGTCTTGGCAGATGTCTTCCCTGTGTGCTTTCTATCTTTTGGTATATCTTAATACAACATGAGAAACAAGCTACTTGACTTTTATTGCAAAGATGCCTTATTTGCCAATATGTACAGTATATGTATCATTTTCAAACTATAAGATGCAACCCACAGTTCAGGTACTGGTCAGTTATTTCAATTTTAGATAGTCTTCTGTAAAACACTAGTAAAAGTTCAAGTTAAAAATACTGACTTTTGAATAAGGTCAAAAGTTAGATACTTCAATAAGTTATTTGGCATGATTCTTTAAGCTTTTTTTCACATGGTGTTAGATATTCTATTCTTACACAGAAAGCTATACATTTAAATGATATTACTAAAAATTAGTCTCAGAATTTAAAATCAAGGAATTATCACTTTATTCTGAAGAAACATCCAATTTATTGAATTAGACAACAGAAGCTTTATAAAATTTTTCTTTGATTAGAGAGTGTTCTTCATTATGATATTTTTTCTTTGCAATATTTTATATATACATTTTTTCATTCCCACTTATTGAAATATTCTTTGTATTTTAATTTTTATTTAGCTATCTCTGACTGCTTTTGAGAAACTGAGTATGATAAACTAATTATTACATTTTTTAAAATGCCTTTTCAATATATATTTAGAGCCCAAAATATTCCTGGACATTTGAATATCATTTTCTTATGCCATGTGTTCTTTCCTGAGACTAATGCAAAACTCAAAAAATTTATTGTAATAATAAATACAGAAAGTTTGTGCACAAATCACTATTTTGTAGATGTTCAAGGGTGGATTTATCTTAAGCATTGGGTAGATGATGAGATTACCGCACCAGTAGTGACTTTTAAAACACTGACATTCTTTGATCCTTGATATATCCTTTACATGTTAAAATAAAATCTGTTATGAGCCCAAATTTATTTGGTTATATAATCAGCAAAGTTGATTCAGGATAAATTTGCAACTTTCAATAAGCTTTATGGTATTTGTTCCTCGCATGTTGATATGTTCTTAAAGGCCTCTTTAATTTGTTTTTATTTATATGGCTGTAAAGTCACTTCCACTTGTTCTTACTTACAGGTCATTAATGGTACCTGTAAGCCTAGAGAGTCTGCAGTTCTATCATGGATTCTGAAGCAATGAACTAAGAAACACAATCTAGTCATCTAATTACATTAACTAGCAATCATTAGACAGGAAAGTAATCAGTTAGGAAATTTACTAACTTATAACCTAGTTGAGAACATTATCCTGGCCTTGTCCTTCTTTTAGTTTGCTTAATTCCATACCCACTGATATACACAAAACATTTCAATAGCTTCTGTTTAATAAATATTTGTTGAATACATCTTAGTTTCTGATTATTTTATCCTAACTCAAATTTATTTTCACAATTACAAATTTACTTTTTATAACTATACTTAGTAATAACATTTGTAGAATCTAATTTCTAAATTATATTACAAAAACAGCTTAAAGCATCTAAAATTATTTAGATGGGTCTTAGGGCTCAGTTATTCTAAGCCAAACTGAGCAGATATGACATACATCGCAATGAGCAAAGGATACCTTTTTTTATTCTTCAGACTCAAGTCTGGCTTGATATACTAGCTAATGTTTTTTAAATACAGTATTGCTATTATAAAAATGCAAGAAAATCATTACTTTTCTGTAACAATTTGTATGGATTTATTGCTTAATTAGCCTTCTTACCTTTATTTGACAGGGGTTATTGAGTGCGGCTTATACCTCTATGAAGCCAGAACAAAATCTAAGTAATCTTTTATAGGGTCCCACATTAAAATGTAATATAACCAGACAGTAAAATATATTACTAGTCCTCAGAGAGTTTTCAATTTGTCATATCTTTCAAGCAATTGGGAAGATGTGTATTCAAGAAGTGAATTATTTCCTGAGATGGAGCAAAGCCACTCAACAGCAACAAAATTAGATTAATTATTTCTACTCAGTTGAAACTGATCAATACATAGACAACACCATGTTAAGTATGAGCTTTGTGAGCAAGCAGGAATGGAGACAAGCTAATCATTGGGGGACATAATGTGAACCACAACACAGTGAGTGTTTTGGATAATTTTTGAAGATTCTTAGCCCTCAATCGGATACTTTTTAGAGCTCCATAATGTAATGGGTGCTGTTTTGATTGTTATCTTCATGTTTATCTATATTATCTGTTGCTGACTAGCAAGATGACGATTTGTTTGGTAGTAAGGTACTCAATGCAGACAAATAATCATATATAAGCATAATTTTGAATACAAATATTTATTTGGCATAATATAGATACTATATATTACACTAGCCATCAGACATTCCTCAAGTCCCCTGAAATTCGGTTACTAAGTATCAAATACTATTGCCTTAAGTGCCCTGGGATCTTTTCCAAGAGTCTCTGTTGGTGATTTTTAGTTCCTTTGTCTTTGGGACTGTCACATGTCCATTTGACTCCGTTTTTTTCTCAAACAATTTGATGTCATGTGAATCTTGTGGCTGTTGGTGTCATGTCTAAATTTGCTTATAAAACTTGACTTCATAGAGATACATTGTAATATTATTATTTTTTTTGTAGATAGTGTTTGTGGGTGTTTGGTTTTGTTCCCTTAAGGGTTCTGAATGATTTTTTTTGTAGGATTTGGTTTAACAGTAATTCGTCTAAAACAATTCTCAACAGATTTGTATAAAATTGAAATCACACAATGTATATTCTCCAACATCAATGCAATTAATTTAGAAATCAACACTAGATAGAAATTTGGGAAATTCCCACCCATATGGAAATTGAACAATATATTCCTATAACGAATGGGGAGAAAACTCCTAAGGGAGCTGATAATACACTTTAAAATGAATGAAAACAAAACACAAGGTACCCTGGGGCATAGGGGCTGTCTCTAATTTGGGGGTACCTGACCCTGGGTGATCAGGGCAGGTGGACAGTGGCCTAGTCTATGAAAGCCCCATAGAGGAAGGGCTTGGGTGTGGACTCTGGGATTATTGGTTTGACTTTTGAAAGCTCACCTCTGGAAGAAATACTTCCACCATGGCAATGGAAAGGAATCATGAGGGAGACAGGGCATCAATGCAAGGTGACTCAGGCACATCATCGGGTTGTCCAGAACAATGTGTGTCCAGCATATACATGGAGGACAGATGAAGTGACAGGCTTACAGAAACTAAAAACATGATTTGCACAAGACTCAAATCAAATTGATCTAGGCTTAGATTATTATCTTCAGGGTGATGGTAATGGTGGCATTAAACATGGAGCTAAAGTAGAGGGGAGGGCAAGGAAGCAGTATTTCTTCTTTGGGAAACCTGGAGACAGACTTTGTGTCTTCAAGTCTCAGTATCTTCCCAGCTCAGTCTCACTGGTTAGAGAAAAATAAATGCATCAACTAACAAGAAGATTAATTGAATCCATTGTAGATGTGCTAGAAGGACCTCAAATCGTCTCATCAATATCTAAGACAGAGACAATTACTATCATGTGAGGGTAAAACACAGCTGCATAATGGTTGTACTGAAATTAAACAGCCCATCCCTTAGAATTCTCTGCTATCCAGCTGACCGCACTTGCTCTAGTCATGTAAATAACCTCAAATTATCCCATTATGAATTTTAGCCAATTTAGACTTTTAGACTCCACCAATTAGTAAGATAGGCTCTTTGGATTTCTAATTAAATTGAGTTTGTTCTTTTCCTATGTATTAATATTTTCACTTTTGCAAACATGCTACAGAATACTCTGGCATAAATGAATGAGGAAACATATATGATTATGCTTACTCTAATGAGTATAGTTGTAAAATACTAGAAATACATTTTTCTTAGCAGAAGAATGGATAAATGATCCATTGAAAACTAGTGTGGTAAAATTCTGCATAGAACTTAAACAACTTAGATCTATACACATTAAATGGATACATCTCTATTAGAAATGCTATGGCATAATAATACATTGGACCCTTGAATGTCAGAATTATGATGACCCACACACAGTTAAATATCTGCATTTAACTTTTAAATCCCCCAAAGCATAACTATTAACAGTCTACTATCGACCTTAAAGTTTACCAATAACACAATCAATTAACACATTTTCTAATGTTTTGTGTGCTGTATAATGTATTCTTAGAGAAAGTAAGGTAGAGAAAAAACGCTATGAAAAACCATAAGGATTTAATGTATATAGTTTGTAAGTATATAAACTATTTCAACATCAATATTAGATAGATCAATGAGACAGAAAATTAACAAGGATATCCAGGACTTGACCTCAGATCCAGAACAAGTAAACTTAATAAACATTTATAGAACACACAAGATATGCACTCTTATTAGTACCACATCACACCTTCTCACAGGTTTAAATGAAATATTGGTTGGCCATTATTAAGCACAATTGATGGTATAAGGGAGGTTTTCAATACCCATTTTTAGACTGCATTCTAGCCTGGGCAATTAAGGAATACTCCCATTCTCTCTTCCTCCTTCTCTTCCTCTTTTTTCCTCTTTTCATTCCTTTTTCTTTCTTTCTTTCTCTCTTAAAAAAATAAACTATAAATATATTTACTGATCTTTAATTGGAAATGAATAATCACAAATATCTTCCCCCTCATCATCCTCACATATAGAGCAGGCTGAGGAGAAGGAAGACAGGGGTTGGTCTTGCTGTCTGAAGGATGGCAGACCAAAAGAGGTGAAGGAGTTGGAAATGGAGTCAGGATAGGCAGGAACATTGGTATGAATTTTACTGAAAAAAAATCTGAGTATAAAAGGACCTAAAATGTTATTCAAGAGTCCCACCGTATAAATATCTTAAATTTTACAAAATAATTTAAATGCATAAAGTATGTGTTTTATTTATACAAATGTAATATGAGTACAAAAAGTAGACAGAGAGACAATATCCCCAGAAAATCAATTTTCAGAGTGATTGAAATATTTGGCATCTGGCACAGCAGAGACACTAGCCAATGAGAACAGATGCTGCCAATGCATGCACCATGTTTCTTAAGGCTCATTTCTGTATGTGACGTAAACCTTTTAACTAAAGTTTCCTTGGGAGGTCCAGGAGGTCAGAAGAGAGAGTCAGATGATGAGAAAGCATTGTTCTAAGTGCTTTACATGTTTTTATTAATGTAACATTCAAACTATTATTACAACTATTACACAATCATCATCCTCATTTTACAAGTGTGCCAACTAAAGTAGACATAAAGGCAAAACATTCAAATTATAAAACATTTTTCTAATTGCATGGTAGCAATGCATCTTTTAAAAGGGCACTAAGCAAAAGTCATAATAAAAATATTTTACTACTCTAAAGATCAAAGCCTTTATTTCACAAAAATAAGACAAAAGAATTAAAAAACAAAGCTTGTGAAAAAGATTTTTCCATGCATTTTATGAATACAGTGCTAGTGTCTAGAATTTATAAAGATACTCTAAAAATCTTAATGAAAAAATAGACAAAGTAGGAATTCACAGAAAAGAAACAAAAATGGTTAAGAAATATATCAAATATGCTAAGCTCCATTAGCAATGAAGATATGCAAATGAAAGTCACAGTGAGGTTCCATTTCAGATTCATCAGACTGTCAAATGTGAAAAAGCTGAAAAATGCCAAATGGTGGAGAGGAATAGGATGAGCTGGAACTATCAGGGACTGCTGTTCCAACCAATTTGGATAGAACAATTAGGTATCATCTCATAAAACTAGGAGATTGGATCATCTCTTCATCTCTGGTCCTACATTATGTGAACACTAGAAACAATGCAAACGTGCACACAGAGACAGGCACTTCTAGGTCATGTATTTAGTTTTATATTAAATAATCTAAAGTTAATTTTAACTTGGTATTTTGTTGAACATGCTACAAACCCTCAGATACTGAAAAACACTCCGGACATTCGCAAAGCCTAGATATCCATGAAATATGTTCAAAAGTGATTACTTCTGGTTCTGCAAGAACTTTTCCAGAGGAAAACTAGCCACTTGAAATAGAAGATGTTCAACGTCCCCCAGAATCTACCCAATGAAAGGAATTAGACTATTATCTGCAGCTTCATGAAGACAACATTCATCCTCCAGTCCCTAATGAATTTTGGGTGAAAAAAAGAACCCTAAGAATCTGCTCTTGCCAAAAGGAGGCCCATGGTGGATGAGGTGTGGAAAATACTTGAACAAAGCTTCTAAATAATACATATTCTGCCTGTCTCTTAGAGGTCTTCTAAGGATGGACCATGTAGCATTTGATTATAATCTAGTCATTATAAAAGCAATCTTTAGTTGGGAATAAGACTGGAAAAATTCCGTTCTTCGGTGATCTGTAGACTTGACCATCTCTCTGCCATCCAGGAAATATTACTCCTTTTGTTGTGAAATTTGTGTTTCTGTTATTATGTTGGACATTAGGAAAGACAAAACTCAATATATCACCTAATTTAGCAAAAACCTGTAGTACAATGTTTCAACATGCCCCTCTTTGTTTCCATCTTCTATGTTAGGCATACTTTCCTTAATGCAGTGGTAATTGAAAGCCTTAGTAAAAAAGTTCAATATGAAGACATAAACAACATATATGTAAAGCAATCAATACAATTAGTGTACAATTAGAATTGCAGGTTTCTGGTTTCCATTTTTCATTTAATATCTATAGATGTCAAATAAAGTGTGTAGAATTTTCTTGTTCAGATCTAATAACTTGTACTAGGGTAGTATAAAGCAGTATAGAACATGTCTTTTTAAACACTACTTCTACAACTTCTATTATTTTGACCAGCTTGAGGCAAAAGAATAATCCTGAGATCTGTGCTTCTGAAGTTTTTTGATTCTAGAAAGATTTTCACTTTCCAGGGTTTTTAGAGTAAAGTTTTATTTGTTTTCTTTTGAAAGAGAAATTCAAATAATGAAGAAAACAGGAAACTAGATGGCTATTTGCTCTAGGCACGTGCTTTCATGCTAGATTTTTGTTAGTGAACTTTTCGGCAAGCTTACTATAGTGACCTGCAATCTGAATTGACAAAATACACTGTTCCAATCACATTGGCTCATTTTTTGCAAAATTGATAACACCAGGTATTCAAAAGAATATGAAGAAATTGAAACTTCTATATACTATCAGTAATACGTATACAGTTTTACTGTCTTTCATTATTTTACCTTTAGTAGATTGCTTATGGCTATATTCCCCAAGTATGTATTAGCAAGAAAAAAAACAAAATGCTCAAGTGGAAATTAGTTATAAAATTATACTGCATTTATCCAATGAAATTATTAATGGCTAAATAATTTTCTATGTGATGATCTGGATATACATCAAAAATATATATTTTAACTTTTAAAAGCAAGGTTTTGAAAATTACACATCATTTGATACTATCAGTAAATAGGCAATCAGGGATGGGGTACAGGAATAAGTGTGTGTTGTGTGTGTACTAAAAACATAAATACAGCATTATATAATATAACTATAGTTTTTAAAGGAAGGGATGTAAAAGTCAAACTAATAACTTTGGATAAATAAGAAAGGCAGAAAACAGGAGATCTTTTCTTTTTCACGTTGTGCTTTTCTGTGTAATTTATACTTCTATTATTTTATTTTTTGTTCAAAATATACCAACAGAATTACCTAGATATTTGTAATATGTGTTAGGTTTTGTTTCTTCTTTACTTATTTCTACTAAAAACATTAAAGGGAAATGAAACTATATAAGGAAAGAGAGAAGTTTCAAATAAAATCAGAAATAAAAAGAAGACATAACAACTGAGATCACAGAAATTCAAAGAGTCATTAGAGGTTATTATGAAGAACTATACAACACAAAGAAAAAACCTGTAAGACATGGGTAAATTCCTAGACACATGTGCACCACCAACATTAAATCATGAAGAAATAGAAAACCTGAACAGATCAATAATGACTAATGAGGTTGAAACTGTAGTAAAAGTCTTCCTGTGAAAGAAAAGGCTAGGGCCTGATGACTTCACTACTATATTCTACAAGACATTTAAAATATTAATATCCATTGTATTCAAACTCTTCAAGAAAAATTGAACAGAAGGGAATACTTCTAAACTCATTTTATAAGCCCCGCATTACCCTGTTTCCAAAACCAGATGAGAACACAATAAAAAATAAAATCATAACCAATATAATTGATGAATATAGATGTAAATATCTTTAGCAAAATACTAGTCAACCAAATTCAATAACACATTAAGAAGATCAGTCACCATGATCAAGTGGAATTCATTCCAGGATACAAAAATGATTCAACATATGCAAATCGATGAACATGATTCATCATATTGATAGAACCAAGGACAAAAATTATATAATGCAAATCAATGAACATGATTCATCATATTGATAGAACCAAATTATATAATAATTGTAATAGATGCAGAAAAAAATTAATAAAATTCAACACCTTTTTACAATAAAAACCCTCAACAAACTGAATATAGAAGGAATATACCTTAAAATAATAGCACTCACATATGACAAACCCACAGCTAACGTCATACTAAATGGGAAAAATTTGAAATTATTTTCTCTAAGATCTGGAACAAAACAAGAATGTCCACTTTTACCACTTCCATTCAATATAATACTGTTGAATGGAATGGAATTGAATAGAAGTCTTGGCCACAGCAATTAGAAAAGAAAAAGAAATAAAGGGTATTCAAATTAGAAAAGAAGTCATTTAGCTTTGCTCAAAAATTGAGTGATCTTATACTTAGAAAAACCTAAAGAGTCCACCAAAAAATTATTAAAACTGATTAAAATTCAGTATAATTGCAAGATACAAAATCAACATACAAAAATTAATCGCATTTATACATGCCAACAGCAAACAATTTGAGAAACGGATCTAGAAAGCAATCCCATTTACAATAACTACAAAGAATACAAAAACACATAATAATTAATTTAACCGAATAAGTGAAAGGCATGTATGAGGAAAACTGTAAAATACTGATGAAAAAAATTGAGGAGGACACAAAAATAGAAAGTTATTCTGTGCTCATGGATTGGAAGAATTAACATTGTTAAAATGAGAAGTCTACCTAAAGCAATTTACAGATTCAATGCAATCACCATCAATGCAAGAACCAGTGACATCTTTTACAGGAATAAAGAAAAAAATCCAAAAATTTACATGGAACTGCAAAAGACCCAGAGTGGTCAAAGTAATCATGAGCAAAAAGAACAAAGCTGGATTGATAACACTACATGACTTCAAAATATACTGCAAAGCTATCATAAACAAATCAGTATCATACTGAGAGAAAAACAGGCAAAAAGACTGATGGAACAGGAGAGAACCCAGACATAAATCCACACATTTACAGCCAACTCATCTATGACCAAAGTGCCCATAATACACAATGAGGACAGGCTCTTTAATAAATAATGCTGGAAAGACTGAGAAACCATATACAGAAGAATAAAATTAGACATCTATTTCTCATCATATACAAAAATCAAATTAAAATAGAGTAATGACTAAAATATAAGACCTGATACTATGTAACTACTAGAAGAAAATATTGGGGAAATGATTCAGGACATTGGACTGGGCAAATATTTTTTGTGTAAGACCTCAAAACATGAGCAACAAAAGCAAAAGCGGACAAATGGGATTACAACAACCTAAAAAAACCTCTTCATTCAACAAAGTGAAAAGACAACTAATAGAATGGGATAAAATCTTGCAAACTATCTATCTGACAAGGGATTAATAGCCAGAATAGATAAGAACCACAAACAATTCAGTAGTTAAAAGATAAAGGAACTGATTTTAAACTAGACAAAAGATCTGAATAAATATTTCTCAAAAGAAGACACACAAATGGCCAACAGATATATAAAAAATGGTCAACATCAGTAATCCTCAGAGACACAATTCAAAGTCACATGATATCATCTCACACCAGTTAAAATGGCTTTTTTCAAAAAGACAGGGAATAGCAAATGCTGCCAGGGATGTGATGAAAGAGGAACCTCAGGACACTGTTGGTAAAAATGTAAATTAGTGCAGACATTATGAAAAACTGTATAGAGATTTCTCAAAAACTACAAATAGGACTACTATATGTTTCAGCAATATCGCTGCTTGGTATATAAATAAAAGAAAAAATCAATATATCAAAAAGATCGTGTTTATTGCAGCACTTTTCACAATAGCCAACATGTGAAATCAAGCTAAGAGCCCATCAGTGGATGAATGGGTCAAAAAAAGGTGTATGTATAAAATAGAATATAATTCAGTTATAAAAAGAGTGAAACCTTGTCATTTTACAACAACATAGAAGAAACTGGAAGCTGTTATTTTAAGTGAAATAAGCCAAGCACAGAAAGACAAATATCACATGTTCTCACTCATATGTGAGAGCTAAAAAGTGGATCTCATGAAAATAAAGAGTAGATTGGTGGTTACTAGAGCCTACAAAAAGTAGGGAGAAGTGAAGGAAAAAGAGAGGCTGATTAATGTATACAAATATACAGGTAGTAAAAGAAATGAGACCTTGTGTTTGATAGATTGGTAGGTAACTATCTTTTATAATAATCTATCATGCATTTCAAAATAGCTAGATGATAATAATTCAAATGTTCCTAGCATAAAGAAAATATAAATATTTAAGGTGATAGACTTCCATTGCTCTGATTTGGTCTTTGCACGTTATACTAATGTACTGAATATCACATGTGCCCCCAAAATATGCACCAATAAAAAAGAAAAAAGAGAAAAATGTGGAATTCATTTTTTAAAAGAGACAAAAGAAAATAAAAGATAGAGACTAATTTAAAAGCTTCTAGGTTTAGAAAAAAAGTGATTTTTATTTCAGCAAAACTGAGTATACAATCCCTTGAAGGTAGTGATAACATTACAGAATCTGATTGGAATGATAATTAGAGTGGTGGAAGTGTAACAACTGGCTATATGGTCTCACTAGATATATGAATAGTGTGAGGGGATCATAACCTCTTCTCCTCAACATTGCACTTTAATATATGTCTTTATAAATATTTATATAATCCCCATTCTACGTTATACCAGGAACCTTAGTGAAATTAAAATATCCAGCAAGAAAAGCCTAAGGTATAATACTGGGTAGAAAAGCAAGCATTAATCTGAAATTCAAGAAAGAAAGTTGACAGTATCTTGGAGATTTCTCAACATTGAGGTTTTTCCACATATTGGTTTCAGCAAAAAGAGATTTAAGCTTTTTAGAGACTGATGAAGAAAAAGGGAAGTGGAAACCAAAAAAAAATCTAGCAATGACTAAGGCAGAAAATTAATTATAGGAGCAGGGAATTAGAGGGGATATTTAAGCTGAAGAACAAAGTATAGGGATTCTCTTGTCAGAGCAGAGTGAATAAATGGCAGGGCTATGACATTGGAAAATATGAGGAGCACAGCTACCAAAATTAGGGAGTCAGGACATGGGAAACTGCTCAGCAACTGTGCTGGGTGATGTATATACCTTCTCTTGTGGTCATTCTTCCAATACTTGCTCGGTAGTTACAACCATTTCAAACTTGAAGAAAACCAAGACTAATATACAAAATAAATGCCTTGTCGGCAATGAATACTCCACCTAGGTTTTTTACTCAGTACTGCTGGAGACCAAAGCATTTTCTTGTTCTAGACCATGAGAAGGAGTCAGTGGTGCCTGCTATGGTGAAAGTGATAGAGCCATAAGGGGGAAAATGAGGCAAGTCCTGGAAAAGAAAGAAGTATTAGAAAGTATTAACTAAGGAAGATGTTGATGATGGTGGAGGATAAAATATAGTTTACCTTTTACATTAACCAAACTCAATCACTGGGAGGCAATAGATGACAGTAGTTAAGCACACAGGCGTGAAAGTAGACTCTCAAGATTCTAATGCTGGTATATGAACTTAAGAAAAGTATTTAACTTACCTAGAACTTAGTCTTTTCATATAGAAAAACAGATTTTCAATGGAATATTTTTATTTCTGAGATTGTCTCAATCAATAATAAAATGGTTTCTCTCATCACAGAGAACCTGGCGAAAGGCAGGTGCCAGGCATGGTAATCATGCCCAGCTCCAGTTCTCTGCTGTTTTCTTGGCTCTGCCCTCCTCTGTGTAGTCTTCCTCCTCTGACTTAGGAAGGCAGCCACCCCATGGTATGACATTCAGACCTGTCAGAATCTAGAGGAAGGAAACAGAACATGCCATCCTGCAACTCATGAACAGTGAGAAATTGTTTCTCAGAAGGACATGCAGATGCCTACCCACTAAGAGAACCAAATCCCCAGTGGTTGGAGTTTAATCACAGCCTCTTGCCTAAATTATTCCTTAGCAAAATAGCAGGGCTGCCACAGTTGGCTTCATGAACCACCCTCTATTCTTGGAGCTGGGAAGGGATCATCCTCTGACACAGAAGAAATGGAACAAATTCAGATAGTTTTGGGAATAGAAGAGGGGAGAAATGCATGCTGGAGGAGCAAACGGTACTTTTCAACAACTCTTCACAGTTGTTGAAAAGCTTAAACCACATCATATATTTAAAGGATTAAAATAGCTTCTGGTACATATTTCTTCAGTGAATGTTACCAATTATTACTGTTATGTGCTCAACACTGAACTAGGACTTTCTGCAATTTAATAATCACCATCAGTCTATGAAGCATGTTAAGACTTTTTTGTTATTTATTTTGCAATTGAGTAGAATAAACTCAAAAAGCTTAAGAAATTGGCTGGAAGTCATAAATGTAGTCACAAAAAAAGTCAGAATTTTAATATCCTGAACTGTCTGGGTATAAAACCAATGACCCAAAATGCTTCTGTTTAGTGACCCCACCCAAATGAAAGAGTATCTAAGCATTACTGTGGCATGTAGTAAGGATACCCTTCTCCCCATAGAGTGTTTGTACTCAGACCTCCATACTAGAGGAAAGGAACTTCCAGAGCCGTGACGCTGGGAACCAGAAGGCGATGATAGTTTTACTTCAGTGCACTTCCTCCACAGATCATTTTCACGTTGAAGAATATTGCAGTAGACAAAGCCTTCATTATCTGTCTGTTTCTGATTAGCAGGAAACGAAAAATTCTATTTTTTTCTTCCCTTTTCTAATAAAAATAATAGATTTTTCATCTTGCATTTAATGGTAAAAAATTAGATTATGCAGTGAAACAAACTGATGAATAACAGTGCAAATGATCTACACTCATTTGAAGATATTTGTTGGAGAGGATCTGAAAATATCTGTAATTTTCGTCCTCTTTAAAATTTAGATTTATTGCCTATCTGCACAGAAAAGCACTGCTATTATTTTGCAGCCTATGAAATAGCAGGTTTTTAAGTTTCACTTTTCTTTTGATAAGCTGTTGTTTTACTCATTCAATAAACAGTGGAAGTGACACATCGGGAAGTGTCAGTGTTGGAGCCCCAAAGAACACAAACATCTTTATAAAGCAGTCTTAATTGCAAGTAATATTCCAATGAATGAGATTCAGTAATTAAAAAAACTTTCATGAAAAAAATCAGTTCCCATAAAGGTGTTCTAATGACAATTGAATAATTTGAATTTTCAATGTGGGAAGGCAAATTTCTTAAGCTCGAGGTCTCAAATACAGCTTGACCCAGTATCGTTTTAAATTATATATACAGTGAATTTTCTCAGGCAAAAGAAGCTACATTTCTATAGGATAAAAATAAATAATAAACAAGTAAGCAAGTGGATGTGATTCACTTTTAATATAACTTCAACTTTTATGTTAAAATCTTTAATTTTTGCCTTAAAATTTCCCTGAAACCAATTATGTAATTCTTTATGCCTTCAGAATAAACTTTCTCTAAAGTTCAGAGTCAACTTTCCTTGAGCTATCAACTCAAGGAAAAAGATGATAAAGTCTTAAATTCATTCTCTCTTGTTTCTTGAGTGCTTCAGGTAAAGTATTTCTGCCCTGAGTATATTATCTAATTATAATAATATAAATAATTATCACAAATACATAATGTGGTAAACTGTGCCATGCATTATTCAAGCACTTTATATTTATTAACCTTTTAATTTTTAAAATCCAATAAAATAGTGCTAATAAATACCCAATTTAGAGATCAGGAGAGAAAAGGTATAGAACAATTAGAGAATGTACCTCAGGCCAGGCACATAGCATCAGAGCAGAAGTAAGCATAAATGACAGATACAGATTTTGGAAAGAGGGCTCTCCAGGCACAATTGTATTTTAACAAAACATTTTTTTTTATTTGTGTAGATTTAGAGGGCACAAGTGCGGTCTTGTAGCATGATATATATATTTCATAGTGGGGAAGTCTGACCTTTTAGTGTCACCATCACCCTAATAGTGTACACGGTATCTGTTAGGTAATTTATCATTCCTTATTCCTCTCCTCCTCTTCCCAGTCTCCAATGTCTATTTTTCCACACTCTATGTCCATGTTTGCACATTATTTAGCGTCCAATAATAAAAACATACAAGATTTGACTTTCTGAGTTATTTCACTTAGTAACTCGTGGATGGCCTCCAGTTATATCTATGTTGCAAAAAATCTGATTTTATTTATTTATTTATTTGTTTGTTTGTTTGTTTGTTTATTTATTTATTTATTTTTGAGACGGAGTTTCACTCTTGTTGCCCAGGCTGCAGTGCAATGGCGCGATCTCGGCTCACCGCAACCTCCACCTCCTGGGTTCAGGCAATTCTCCTTCCTCAGCCTCCCGAGTAGCTGGGATTACAGGCAGGTGCCACCGTGCCCAGCTAATTTTTTGTATTTTTAGTAGAGACGGGGTTTCACCATGTTGACCAGAATGGTCTCGATCTCTTGACCTCGTGATCCACCCGCCTCGGCCTCCCAAAGTGCTGGGATTACAGGCTTAAGCCACCGCGCCCGGCCCCTGATTTTATTTTTTAATGGCTGAGCAGTAGTCCATGGTATATGTGCATACCACATTTTCTTTATCTAATCATCATTGATGGGAATTTAACTTGATTCTGTATCTTTGCTATTGGGAATAAGTGCTACAGTACACATGACTGCAAGCATCTTTTTAATATAACGATTTCGTTTCCTTTGAATAGATATCCAGTAGTTGGATTGCTGGATTGAATGGTAGTTTTATTTTTCAGTATTTGAAAAATCTTCATATTGCTTTACATAGATGTTGTATTAATTTACATTCCTACAATGTATAAGCATCCCCTTTTCTCTACACCCTCATCAATATATGATATTTTTTAACCTTTTAATAATAGCCATTCTGACTGGTAGAAAACAGTATCTCATTGAAGTATTAATTTGCATTTCTTAGATTTAATGGTGTTGCACATTTTTTTCATATACTTTTTGACCATTCGTATGTCTTCTTTTGAATTAGACTTTGGATTATCTACAATAATCCTTGACATTTATGTGACTTTAGAATTCAATAGATATTTTGCTTATATTAACATATTCAATGTTTTCCACAACCCTCTAGTGAGGCAATAGGAACTCCTTTTTATATTCAGGAAAGTCAACTGTGAAGGTCTTAGGATTCCAGCCAGTATTATCTTCATTATAACTGCCAGAAAATTAATTACACTTAAGGTCCGATACATGGCCTGGCAAATAACAGTTGTATAATAAATATTTATTCAATAAATACTTGGGAAAATTATCAAAAGCTTAAATTGTAATGTGGTTTTGTATTGTCTGTGTGCCCACTGAAAGCCCAAAATGCCACACCACATACATAGAATTGGCAGAAGACACTAACGTGAAGAAATGGAAGTTTTTAAGTAGTGAACGAGACATTTTTGTTCTTGCAGAAAGCATATATATATATATATATACATATACATATATGTACAAATAACCAAAAGGCAAAGTAAAACATGCCCTGTTAGAAGGGCAAAAAGAGTGATGTGGTAGCGTGAAAAGAGGACTGAAGGATTCTGCCCAGAGAGTCAGGAACTACTGCTCCAAAGAGAGGTATCTGGGATGCTCCTTGAAAGAGTGAGTAGAGTTTTGTAGAGGAAATACTGCTCTGCATTTACAGCTTCTTATCATCTGAAGACTTGTGGCAGTCCTGCAGACGGGGCCCACATCAAGATCAAATGTATTCTGGATTTGCATGTCTTTTTGGAATCCATTGCTATCGACCTCCACTCCAGCACATCAGCCCTTGACTGGATTATTTACATGGCCCTCTAATTAATCCACATGCTTCTACTCCAGCCTACTTATGGTTTACTCCTAAAATAACTGAAGTTACTTTTTTAAAAATATCAAACAATTAATTATACTCCGCTGTTTAAAATATTTTAATGCAACCCTGTCATAAATGTAATAAAATCCAAGTTCTTTGCTGTGGCCCTCAGGGCTGCCTGGGCTGATCCACCTTCACTCTGTGAGCCCTTGACCTGAACTGTTTCTTTGGCTCACTACGTTCCAACAGTATTGGAAAATAATCCTGTTTGTCAACCTTTTCATGCTAGTCTCTGTTTCAATCCCCCATGCACTTCTTCTGTCTCATGCCTAAAATGTTCTCTTACCAGAGCTTCTTGTGGCTGCTTCCCCATAATTCAATAATAAAGACAGTTGTTGCTTACACAAAGAAAACCCTCTGAACTCCCAAGCTGAAGCATTCTTCCTTCATTACACCTCGATCACTGCCCCACCATTGTCCTCTGTTATTTATTACTTTAACGAGACCCATCCAAAGAATATCATTACCAACATGTCAGAAGAGGAAACTCTTAAAAAAAGCTTGTATTTTCACAGAGACCTTGCTCTGAATGGTAAGGCAGAATGAATGTAGCGAAAAACAGTAGGATTACACCTTCTCAAATTCCTCTGCACCTCACATCTTCTCTGTGACTCACAATGAACCCAGGGCAAAATGAAAAATTGGTAGTTTTTTGGGTAACTAGTAGGCACAGACTAAGACACGTCAAAGAAGTGAGCTCTGACCAGTTCCTCAGTACCGGTGTTCCTCAGCTTGCCTGAAGACCTAGGCATGCCCCAGATATGGACAAATTTTGGTTCTAGGTAAAGAAAACAACAGCAGTCTTAATCCCAGAATCCGGGTCAACATGGAATTAGTGTGTACTGAAGAAAAGTATGATATTTATAGCCCCTCATATGTAGCTTAGATGGCTATGCTTTTTAGAAAATGTTTTATTTTCTTATCCTCAGCCACTTTTTATCCACTTATACCCTAGTTTCATTTTCCTCTTTTGCCATTAAAAATCCACTTGCATTCATGTTCTGACTAAAGACAGCCTGTTTGGCTGAAAACTGAAACCCTTTTGAAGTTCTCCATGGGAGGTCAGACCAGGCTCCGTGGTCTAGCCAGCGACTGGGGACACTCTAAAACTGACAGACGATTGAGGTGCTTATTGTCACCTTTGCTCTTTTTTTGCTAGTTACATAAAATAAAAGTTGCCAATTTAAAACTCACCTGGGCGCAGTGACTCACGCCTGTAATCCCAGCAATTTGGGAGGCTGAGGCAGGCAGATTACCTCAGATCAGGAGTTCAAGACCAGCTTCACCAACAGGTTGAAGCCCCATCTCTAATAAAGATACAAAAAATTAGCTGGCAATCCCATTACTGGGTATATACCCAAAGGATTATAAATCATTCTATTATAAAGGCACATGCACACGTATGTTCATAGTGGCACTGTTTACAATAGCAAAGACCTGGAACCAACCCACATGCCCATCAACAATAGACTGGACAAGGAAAATGTGGCACATATACACCATGGAATACTATGAAGCCATAAAAAACAATGAGTTTGTGTCCTTTGTAGGGATGTGGATGAATCTGGAAACCATCATTCTCAGCAGACTGACACAAGAACAGAAAAACACCACATGTTCTCACTCATAGGCAGGTGTTGAACAATGAGAACACATGGAGGGAAGCATCACACACTGGGGTCTGTTGAGGGGGGCCAAGGGAGGGATAGTGGGGGGGCTGGGGAGGTCGGGGAGGGAATAATATGGGGAGAAATGCCAGATGTAGGTGACAGGGAGATGGAGGCAGCAAACCACATTGCCATGTGTGTACCTATGCAACAATCCTGCATGATCTGTACATGTAACCCAGAACCTGAAGTACAATTTCAAAAAATAAAACAAAGTAAGATTTTGAAGAAAAAAAAATTAGCTGGGCGTGGTGGCAGGTGCTTCTAATCCCAGCTACTTGGGAGTCTGAGGCAGGAAAATTGCTTGAATCCAGGAGGTAGAGGTTGCAGTGAGCCGAGATTGTGCCATTACACTCGAGCCTGGGCAACAAGAGTTGGACTCCATCATAAATAAATAAATAAAATAAAATGCGATAGTTGAATAAATGCATAGAACAATGCAACTAACTACCACCACATCCAAGATGTAGAGCAATTGCAACTCCCCAAAAGTTTCCCCCTAGTGTTTTGAAGTTACTCTCACTCTGACACATCCTGGACCATGACACTCTCTGATTAGTTTTATCATGTTTGTTTTATCTATTCTAGAATTTTATACAAATGCAATTACATATTACGTAGTCTTTTCTGTCATTAGTATAATATCAAAATGAGAATTATTTTTCTTAACAAATTAAACAGGCATCTCATAATTTTATTAGCTGAAACATGAATATCAAACAGAAGGTGGTATAGAACTGAGTACACAGGCTAGTTTGAGGAGTTTTGTTGAGGAAAAAGGTATAAGTACTATGAAAATTTAAAGAAAAAGGCATTTATACAGATAAAAGAACATTATTACATATTTTTTAATTTACAAATTATTTGAAAGTATGTGTGTTCTCTTCTAAGGGCTTCTTGTTTTACTCATATTGGTTTAGGTGTTGATTTTACTAGGTAGCAATCGCTTTTGATTGTATTATATATAATCCAAATGGAAACCTTTTGGCAGATTTTCAAATGAAGAAATACAGTGTGAGAATGTTTTCTGCACTCATTTGCAGCCAATTTGGTCTAGGTGACTCCAAGGCGCACAGGTTACCCATGGCTAAGGAAACTGTTCCCACTGAAGCCATGCCTCTATAATGAGATTCAGACCAATTTGACTGAGGAAAATAAGTTTTAACACATGAACTGTTTGTGCTCAGAAATTTCAATAAATAGAAAGCTATGGGAAACCACCCTCAAAATAAAATAAACTCGATCCCATCTATAAAATGAAAAATGGCACTAGAGAACTTTATAGTTTAAGACTAGTATTACCTACACTCAGAAATATATTTGAACCAATTTGAACTCAAGAATTTATTTTACCAATAATAATTCTTCCACGAAAATTATGTGCATGCTTTCTTGGCTTGTTATCTGTTCAGAAAAACTCATCTTATTGTTTATATTGATTGGTTGGCATATTTTTCCTTCTGGTTTGTACAATTCAAACTTTTCTTCGGGCTAGAAGGGTGCAATAAAGCCTGTGTTTTTTCCCCTTTTAGTTGTTAGAGCTATTTGATGATAACAGTAAATACTCCTAAGTACTGTGAATAGGGATACTACAGCTTAATGGAGAGAATTTGGATGGGAGATGGACTAAGGCACAGGTTTGTTCTCTGCAAATTATTTGCATATAGAATAGATAATTTATTTTTCCTGATCATGAATTGCAGTCCTCCTGAATGATGATAATGTAAGTGAAGTACTGTGGTAGACAGAACAATGAGGGCTCCCCAAAATATGGACAAACATTAATGCCCAAGCCTGGGAATATTTTATCTTACTTAACAAGATAGACTTTGCTCATATGATTAAGCTAAGAGCCTTGAAGGAGGTATTATCCTAGATTTCTGGGAGGAGCTCAGAGTAATCATTGTCTCCAGTGTGTTCCTTATTTGAACTTGTTGCAGTTCTTCCCTTCTTTTTATTTTCCGTCATATTGGTGATGAAGACCCAGAAACCCACCTTTCCATCACAATCTTAGATAACAACTGTCCAGTTATGAACAGAGTTGTGCTGATATAAAGACAGGCCATAACTGGTTTCAACTATTAAGTATGGCTAGAGCATATCGAAAAAATTTTGAGACTTCCTATCCCTGAGTCAGAAACTGTTCCTAGAATATCCATTATATGTGCCTAGGGAAATATACTTTGATTGCTACAGCTCAAACCCTACCATTTTGCACCCGAGTTATAATGAGCTGTTATTATTTCCCTGAATTTACATTTACATATATAATTTACATTTTTCATTTACTAATTCATCATACCTGCATATCTATAGGTACATTTAAATCAGAAAGTGGTATCTGCTTTCTGAAGAGCTTGCTTACAAAAGAAATTTTGGACTGAACTCCTGGGTGTGTATGAATAGTTTTCAGCAGGTAGTTTGGTTATATTACAGTTTAAGTGCTCAGTTATTCTTTTTGAACCCTGATACTTTCTGGAATTATTTTTTAAAGATAAAGATCTTTCAGTATATGTTCTTTCTAAACCAGAGGCGATCTAAGATTTACATTTTAATCACTAATTACTTTAATAAGTATCCCAGGAAGCCTTTCCAATTGCTATATTATTTTTCAAAGCCCCTTTAAGCTTCTTATGTATCTGATCCAATTATGCTTCTGGAGAACTTGTCATTTATCTCATTATCTGAGAATTTCTGCTATTTGATTTTTTCCTTAGATAGAGACATATTTGCATTTATATTCATATCTCTAGAATATATGCATATCCAATACCATGTAAAAATTTGTATCTGCATCAGTCCCTCAACTAGAGATGCATCTGACTCTGCATTCATTATTTATTATCATCCGTGTCTTCAGTCTCATTCCTTCTGCTGACTCTTTTCTCTTTGAACATGTGTATGATAAATACACAATAAAAAAGCTTTATAAGGACCCCATATTCTTTACCAATTGACCTCTATCACATTTCCTTTATAGCTCAGATAACTGAATCTCAGTTTGCCATCTTCCATCTACCAGTTTATCATCCATTAGCCCATATTACTACTAATGCACTGAAAACTTGCTTCCCGAATACGTTTAACACATTTATTTAAGAAACTCAAATGATATGCTTAACCTGTTATCCTATTTGAGACTCAATCTTTCTTCTACCTTGATTTTATTTTTAGAGACTTAGGCGGTACAAGTGCACTTTTGTTACATGCAGGTATTGCATAGTGGTAAAGTTTGGGCTTTAAGTGTAATTATCTCCCAAATATTGTACATTGTACATGTTTAGTAATTTCTCATTCTTCACCTCATTCCCGCCCTCCTACGCTTCCAGATCTCCAGTGTCTATCATTCCATTCTATATGTCCATGTGTGCACATAATTTAGCTCACGCTTACAAATGGGAACGTGTGGTATTTGTCTTTATGTTTCTGAGTTGTTTCACGTAAGATAATGCCTTCCAGTTCCATCCATATTGCAACAAAAGACAAGATTTCATAATTGTAATGGCCGAATCCTGTTTCATTGTATATACCATGTTTTATTTATCTAATCGTCCATCCATTGGTGGACACATAGCCTCATTTTTGTAACTATTGCTGCAGTAAACCAGTGTCCACTTCTCTTAGATTCCAAAATGTTGTTCTCTTCCAATTCTCATCCTCTGATAGTTACTACCATAAACTATGTACTTACAAGATTCCAGGCCATATACCTAGTGATTTGTATGTATAATCTTCTTTAATTTTCAGAGTCAATCCTTGTGACAGTTACATTCTGCTTATTCCAAATGAGAAAGCTAAGGCATTGACAAGGTAAGGAGCATCCCTATGACATAACTTGATGTTGGAGGTAGGATTCTAACACTAGCACGCTGTCCTGTCCACACTTTTATCCTTTTTGCCTCACACTAACTTTCAGTCTGGCTCTTTTATCACTTTGTATTCTCTCTCTCCCACAGGCAAGGCTGCAATTACCAGCATTATACTGCTGTTTCCCAATCCTACTCCCAACTATGAATAATCAGGCCCATGTGTAAGCATTTATTAGACAAATCCGCTAGGCTATTTCATGGGCATCTCAAACCAACAAATGCCAAACTGAATTCATTCTATGGCTCATAAACTTGAAAAAATTTATTCTGTATTCTGATCCAATTTCTCATGGTTAACCAAGCCCCAAACCTGAATGCTATTCGTGTTCATCCCTCTCTCTCCCTCATCCCAGCCAACTTCAAGTCTATTTTCTGAGACAATTTTCTACATAAATCAAGAACCCTTCTAATTTTCTTCTATTTAGGTTAGAGACTCATTATTTATTGCTTTACTTCAAATAATACTGATTTTGTAGTGTCCCATAGGTTTTGGTATGTTGTATTTCCATTACCATTTGTTTCAAGACATTTTTCAGTTTCTTCTTAATTTTGCCATTGACCCATTAGTCATTCAGGAGCATTTTATTTAATTTTCATGTATTTGTACAGTTTCCACAATTCTTCTTTTTATTAATTACAAGTTATATTCCATTGTGGTGAGAGAAGATGCCTGATATTATTTTAATTTTTTGAATCTTTTAAGACTTGCTTTGGGATATAACTTATGGCCTGTCCTATGGGATGATTCATGTCTGAGGAGAAGAGCATGTATTGTGCAGGCATTGGATGAAAGGTTCTGTAAATATCTATCAGATCCATTTCTTCTATAGTACAGGTTAAGTCCAATGTCTCTTTGTTGATTTTCTGTCTAGAAGATCTGCCCAATGCTGAAAGGGGATGTTGAAGCTTCTAGCTATTATGGCATTGGGGACTATATCTCTCTTTAGCTCTAACAATATTTCCTTTACATATCCGGGTGCTGCTCCAGCATTGGGTGCATATATATTTACAATTGTCACTTCCTCTTGCTGAATTGACCCCTTTATCATTATATACTGATATACTGATTGACTTTGTCTCTTCTTGTCATTTTTGTCTTGAAATCTATTTTGTCTTCTATAGTATAGCTATTCCTGCTGAGGTTTTCTGGTTTTTGTTTTTTTTTTTTTTTTTGTGGTTTTCATTGGCGTATAATATCCTTTTACATCCTTTTCTTTTCAGTTGATGTGTATTTTTATAGGTGAAGTATGTTTCTTGTAGGCAATAGACCAATGGGCCTTGTTTTGTCATTTATTCATTCAGTCTTTGTCTTTTGATTGGAGAGTTAAGTCAATTTACATTTAATGCTATTATTGAAAGTTACTTAATCCTGCCATTTTGTTATTTGTTTTCTGGTTGTCTTCTGATCTTGACTTCATTCTTTCTTTCATTCCTGTCTTTCTTGAGTAAAAGTGATTTTTCTATGATATGATTTAATTCCTTGCTTTCTATTTTTTTGTGTGTCTGTTGTATGTTGTTTTGGTTTGAGCTTACTATGAAGCTTGCAAATACTCTCTTATAAACTAGTATTTTAACCTAATTACCGCTTACAGCTATTTGCATAAACAAACAAAGTGAATATGAACTCTACACTTTAACTTTGTACTCCTAGTTTTTAACTTTTTGTTGTCTCTATTTATACCTTTTAGTTCTGATTATGTCTAGAAAAGTTGTAGTTATTTTTCATTGATTCATCATTTAGTCTTCCTACTTAGAATAAGAGTAGTTGGCACATCACAGTTACGGTGCTATAATATTCTGTGTTTTTCTGTCTAGTTATTATTACCAATGAGTTTTGTAACTTCAGGTGATTATTTATTTCTCACTGATGTCCTTCCTTATAAATGTACTGCTTTTAACATTTCTTGTAGGACAGATCTAGTATTAATGGAATCTCTCAACTTCTGTTTGTTTGGGAAGGTCTTTATTTCTCCTTCATGTTTGAAGGATATTTTTGCTAGGTATACCATTCTTCAGCAATAGTTTCTTTTTTTTTTCCTTCAGCACTTTAAAAATGTCTTGCCACTCTTTTCTGGCCATAAGGTTTCAACAGAAAAGTCTGCTGCCAAATGTATTGCATGCCATTTGTTTCTTTTTTCTGGTTGCTTTTCGGATCCTTTATTCTAGACCTTTGGATTTTGATTATTAAATGCCTCGAGGCAGTCTTATTTGGATTACATTTACTTGGTGTAGTATAACCTTCTTGTACTTGGGTATTGATATATTTCTCTAGGTTTCAAAGCTCTCTGTTATTGTCCTTTTGAATGAAATTTCTACCCCTATCTCTTTCTCTACCTCTTCTTTAAGTCCAATAACTCTTAGATTTGTCCTTTTGAGGCAGTTTGCTAGATCTTGTAAGCATATTTTATTGTTTTTTATTCTCACTTCTTTTGTCTCCTCTGACTGTGCATTTTCAAATAGACTGTCTTTTAGCTCACTAATTGATTCTTCTGCTTGATCAATTCTCCGGTTAAAGGGCTCTGATGCATTCTTCAGTATGCCAACTGCATCTTTTACCTCTAAAGTGTCTGCTTAATTCTTTTAATTATGTCAATATATTTGTTACATTCATCTCACAGAATTCTGAATTCCTTCTCCGTGTTATCTTGAGTAGCATGAATTTCCTCAGCACAGCTACCAGTTAGTGCAAAAGTAATCTATGCGATCTAGCTGTATCTGTTTTAGGAACACTCTAAGCCCAGTAATGATGTAATGATGTGGTTCTTGCAAAGATTATCTTTGACCTTAATAATCTTGGACAAATTCCAGGAAAATTCTCTGGATTGCTTAGCAGAGACTCTGATCTCTGCTCTTATTTTCTTTCTCTCTCCTTCTCTCTGTTCTGAGCCACCTGAAGCTAGGGGTAGAGTGACACGAGCACCCTGGGGCCACCACTGCTATGAAGCCAGCGCAGACCTGGGTCTCAGCCCTGAAGTCAGCACAGCACTGGGTCTCACCCGAGGCCTGCTATAACCACTCCTTAGTTACCGCCCGTGTTCACTAGAGGCTCTGGGGTCCAAAATCAGCAGTTGGCAAAGCCAGACAGGCCCTGGGTGCTTAGGGAGTCAGGGACTAGAGTGAAAAATCTTAGAAATCTAATTGTCCTATTGTATTGTAGCTGAGCTGGCACTCAAACCACAAGATACAGTCCTTCCCTTCCCTTTCCAAAGGCATAAGATCCTTACCTTGTAGCCACTGCCACCCCAGGCCATGAGGGGTACTGCCATACTAGCACTGATGGTCCCTTAAAATCCAAAGTCTCTTATTTATTCTTGTCATAAATACTGCCTGGCCTGGGACTCACACTTCAGGGGAGTGAACTTCTCTCTGGCCAGGGCAGGTCCAGAAATGCTATCTAGGAGTGAGGTCTTAGATGACATTTCCAGACTGGCTTGGTCAAGCTTGGTGTTCTACCTGCCTGTGGCCATGCAAGCACCTAAGTTGCAAGACAAAATCTCTCCCTCTACTTTTCTCAAGCAGAAGGCACTTTGACCCAGAGTCACCACAGCTTGTAGTATGCCAAGTCTCACCTGAAGCCAGAAAGTCTCCAAGGCTCACCAAGGCCTTTGATGTCATACCTAGGTATCGTTTCTGGTTATTCAGAGCCCAAAGACTCTTCAGTTAGCAGGTGATGAATGCTACCAGGACTGGGACCTGTCCGTCATGGCAACAGGTTCTCTTCAGGCACAGGGTGTGTCTAGAAATGTCATCCAGGAGCTAGGGCCTGGAACGGGGGCCTCATGACTGACCAGTGCCTTTCTTGATGCGACTGAGCTGGTATCCTAGATGCAACATCAAATTCTCCACATTTTTCCTTCTCCACTCAATCAGAGGGTAGTGGCCTCTTTTAGAGCCATGAGCTGTGCAGCCTGCGGTTAGGGAAGGGGTAAGCCAGCACTCACTTGCCTGCTGCAGCCTGTGTCTCAATATGTGACGTGCACCCCAGTCGGCTGTCACTGGGCCTAGTTCAGCACCAGGACTTGCTTAAGAGTTGCAGTCCTTATGGTCCAGACTGTCTTTCAAGTTTACTTAGAGACACAGAGAGCTGCAGCCCTTGGTAGCAGTGAGGTCTGCAGGACTCAACTTTGGACTGCTGGGATCAGTGATTCCCCTCCAGTTAGGGCTGGTTTAAATGCTCCCTCTATGGGCAAGCATCCATTGAGTTTGGTTTGGTTTTCCTTTCTGCTCTAACAGAAAGGCACTGAGCTCAGTGCTTCACAACTGCCATGTTATCCCACTTCTACTGCCCAGCCACACTCTCAGCACTGAGCTGCTGCTGCCAGGGTCAGGGAGAGGTGGCCTTGGCAATTCAAGACTGTCTTTTCTATCTCTTCAGTGCCTCTTTCAGCAATATGAAGTTAAAACCAGGTACTAAGAGTGTCCACCTAAAATTTTGTTCTTATGAAGGTATTTTTTTGTGTAGATAATTGTTAATTTGGTTTTCTTCCAGTTGTAGGGCGGGGGTGTACTTGGGGGAGCTTTCTCTTCTGCTGTCTTGCTCTGCCTTCTCCACAGTTACTGAAAATTTTTTAGTAACCATGTCAGCATGTAGTTATATCATAGTCAATCTTTCTTTTCTTTTTGCTGTAAAAGTATAATATTTCCTTATCATAACTTTTCATTCACAGTAACCGCTAAAACTTAGCTTTCATTATCTCGACCAATAGTTGTTAACATCAATGTGTATCAGAACCTCCTGCAGGGCTTATTAAAAGGCTGAATGTAAGGCCCCATTCTGAGTTTCTGATTCAGTAGGTCGGGATTTGCATTTTTACAAGCTGCCAGTTGGTGCTGCTGGTACTGCTTTTGAAATCACTGCCCTATATTTCAAGATATTGATAGGTCCTTAGAAATAATTAGTTTCTGTTTAAGTGAATTTTACAGAAACTAATGAAAAACCTGCAGATCAAATAACAATATGTGGTCAAAAGATAGCTTATATCAGTCAAAACTCTCTGATGAGAAATCTTGCTTGGTTCTCCTCCTTCCTCGGGGTGAACTTATTGCATCTCACTCCTTACAGCCCAGCCGTGGTTGAGCATTTTAGTAATTCCTTGACTCTTACCACATTAATTTTCCTTAAGCCCAGATAAACCTTAAATGCTGTCTCCTTACATTACCAAATTAAATAAGCACCACATATTTGATAGCCATAGAAATCTCAGCCTACAGGCTCACTTGAGAAAGTTTAAATTTCTCTGGTTATCTGCATGCAGTTCAGCTTCATTTCTACTTCAATTTCCCATTCCTTTGTATGATTAAAAAAAAAAAAACTTCTGTTACCCATTGGCCCTCTTGGTTGCATCTGAGTTTAACGTGACTAGTCTGGTACCAACACACTGGGAAGAGGATCTTCTGGATCATTTTCCTACTCCACTGATGCTGAGATTTGCAAAATTCCACCTGTTTCTCATTTGTTGATGCACACAAGCATTGCGTTGCGTACATTCCTACCCTTAAGGCTCCATCCAGTGTTTCTGATTTAATGCATTGTCGTAATAGTCATAATAGGATAGAAAACATCATCGTACCATTCTGGGACTGCAGAAAATTGGGAGGCCACATCAGGTCCACCTGCATAAACACCCTTTACAGCCACCCTTTCCCTTCTGGAGTTTTATCACTCCCTGGTCTTATTATTGAGTGTGAGGACACAGCCTTCTTCTGATGGCTATCCTGCTGTCCTAGTCTTCTCACTGAGAGTAGGGCATAGCTCTGTCTTTCTCAGAGATCAAAAACCATAAGAATTCACATGCAATTTAGGGTGTGCAAAGCATTAGTTTTATTCACTATGTGCATTTACCAAGTTTATTTTTTAAAATCCAAGTTCTGTGTCAAGAAGCATCCTTTCTATGCTTCCCTGGTGTAACATATTCTGCTTAAGGAAAGAAATGTCATAGAGTCTCCCTGCCTAAACCAGAGTATAAAAAAACGGTATTAAAAAAACAGTAACAACAAAAATGAAAATAGTATCAGGCTTAGTGGCTCATGCCTGTAATTGCAGCACTTTGGGAGACTGAGGTAGGAGGATCACTTAAAACCAGGATTTTTAGATTATTTTGGGCAAGAAAATGAAATGAGACCCCCATCTTTGCTAAAAAATAAATAGCCAGGTATGGTAATATGTTCCTGTAGTACTGGCTACTTGGGAGGCTGAGGTCGGGGATTGCTTGAACCCAAGAGTTCAAGGCTGCAGTGACTCAAGATGAGGCTACTGCCCTCCAACCTGGGCTACAGAGCAAGACCCTGTTTCTAAAAGTAAATAATAAAATGAATACAATATAAATATGTCAGTATATTATCTGCCAACCCAGCAATCATGGACGGGGAAGTGCTGCCCTGCTCAAAGCGTGCCCTATCCCAGGAGGCTTATTTGTTTCTTTTTCAATGTTCTGTGTGTTTCAGCCCTCTCACCAAGTGAGACAGTTTGGTATATTGTATTGTAAATGCTGAATAAAGCCAGAAGAAATGTGAACGTTTTGTGTTGGAGTAATATCAGAAGCTCTTTCCAGAGGAGAAGACATATAGTAGTCCTTAAAAAAAACATAGGGTTTTAACTTCTAAAGCAGAGAAAGTGACAGTTGTCCAGACATCATCCTGGCAGCAGCATGATAGCTCAGTTATAAAAATGTGTGCATTCATATAAAATAATATTACCAATGCCCTTCCTCTGGAAGAAAACAGAAGCCCAAGAGAGAAAGCATTATTCCCAATCTTCACCAGGGAACAAAGGGATTAGTTAGATTATCTCAATTCATGCTGTCCCAGATTGTTTTTTACTAATCATCATTGAACATGTGGATGGGAGTCTGGGTTAACATACAAGGACTGAAAATGAGGCAAAGTAGTTAAATTGTGGAAATGCCTACTTAAAAATAATAATAAAATAAAGAAGAAAAACAAACCAGAATGCCCTTGGTGATCAATTTGTAATGAAGATGGGAAGAATAGAGTGTTTAAAATCTAAACCCTACAGCTCAAATTCTAATAAAACCAACAATTGTTGAGGCCATGATAAATTCCAGGGACTGCAGGAAGTGCCTTCACCCCCAGTGTTTGATTTACCTCCTTCGCCTGCCCACAGAGGATGCACTTTGACCTCCTTCGCAGATTTAAAACACTCTAAATTTCAGTGTGGAGGAAAGTGGTAGAGCTGAGCTTTCTGTCCTCTCCATTCTTTTCTAGTTGCTCAGCTATTTGAAATAAAACATTTCTCTTTCTTCTCTAAAGTTTTTCAATTCGCAAATCATGCATGGACATTTCAGAAAAAAATTGAAATAAACACATTTATAAAGAGGAAGAATCACCTATTATTTACAATGTTACCAAGTAGAGATGGTCATTGCTAATATATTGCTGTAGAATTTTGCAAGTTTCACTTTATGATAATTTCTATTTAGGTGCATGAATACACACTTGTATATATATGCATATGTGTGTAGGTGTATTTTCATGTGGAGAGAGCGAGATTTTATATGTATATATTTTTCTAGTCTTCAGTTCTTAATAAAGTTTTTCTTCTTAACATAAATGTATCTAAACTTAACTTTTACATTTTCTATTTTCTGTCCTGTATTAAATTAATAATGATGCAATAATAATTGCATCATATCCATCTTAGAGTTATCTCATTATTTCTTCACCTTTTGTTTTATATAATTTATCTAATGCATTTATAACATTCTTGTATCAATACTTATCCACTAATATTTTATAATGAGAAGAACTGATATGTTAATTTCAAGATTAACAAAATATTTTCTGTTTAAAATAATATAGCAATATTACAAATAGAAATGACAAGATAGAATATTCTGTGAGGTCATTCCTTTTTGTTTTTGAGACGGGGTCTTGCTCTGTCACCAGCTGGAGTGAAGTGGCGTGATCTTGGCTCACTGCAACCTCCGCCTCCCGGGTTCAAGTGATTCTCCTGCCTCAGAATTGAGGGTAGCTGGGACTACAGGCAAGCACCTTCACGCCCAGATAATTTTTCTGTATTTTTAGTAGACATAAGGTTTCACCATGTTAGACAGGATCGTCTCTATCTCTTAATCTCGTGATATGCCTGCCTTGGCCTCCCAAAGTGCTGGGATTAGAGGCATGAGCCACCATGCCTGGCCAAGGCTGACCCACGATAAAGCTATAGTAATCAAGACAGTGTACTATTAGTCTAATGACACATAAACAGATGAATGAAAAAGATAGCCAATAAAGAGACCAAAGATATATACATAACTGATTTTTGACTTTCATGAAAGAGTAATTCAAGGAAGGAAAAATAATCTTGTCAGCATATGAAAAAAAAAGTCCATGTGGTTGAAAAGAAAAACCCAACTTCAATACATGTCTCAGATTATGTACAAAAGTAATATAGAATTAATCAAAAACAAAGTATAAAATGTGGAACTATAAAGTTACTAGAAGAAAAAATAGAAGAAGCTGGATACAGTGGCATACACCTGTAATCCCAGAATTTTGGGAGGCTGAGGCCGGTGGATCATCTTAGGTCAGGAGTTTGAGACCAGCCTGGCCAACATGGTGAAACCCCATTTCTACCACAAATACAGAAATTAGCCAGGCATGGTAGTGCATGTCTGTAGTCCCAGCTACTTGGTAGGCTGAGGCAGGACAATTACTTGAACCCGGGAGCTGGAGGTTGCAGTGAGCCAAGATCACACCACTGCACTCCAGCCTGGGCAACAGAGCAAGGCTCCATCTCAAAAAAAAAAAAAAGGAAGAAAAGAAAAGAAAAAAATAGAAGAAATTCTTTATTACCTCAAGTTAGGAAAAGATGTTTAGATACAACATCAAAACATAATCTATAATTTTTTAAAAAATGGTTGTTAAAGTAGACTTTATCAAAATGTATTTCTTTTGTAGAAAACACTATTAAGATAATTAAGTCAAGCCACATATTGAAAAAAAGTCCTCTTACAAATCATATTCCAACAAGCAAAGTTTGTCCTAGATATCTAAAGTCTCTGCAAATTCAAAAATAAGAAAACAAATTATCCAACAAATATTGGTTAAAGATTTTATCAATTTACCAAAGAAGAAGAATGGGTAGAAAAAATGTATATGAAAAAAATTTTCAAGATCAGTAGTCATTAGACAAATTGAAAATAAAAATAAAATGAGATACCACTAAAGACCTATTAGAACAACTGAAGTTTATAAACATTGTTCATAGTTATTTTGGGCAGTGATATGGAGGATCAAGAAGCTATATACACGGCTAGTGTGATTGTAAAATGATAAAACTTCTTCATAAAATATTTTGCTAGTTTCAAAAAATGTCAAACAGATATGTGCCATATAATGCACCTATCTCAATCTTAGCTGTTCCCTCTGACCAAAAGAAAATGAAAGCATGTGTCTATCCAAAAGATTTACATGAAAGTTCATAGCTGCCTAATTTGTACTAATAACAAAAGTACAACCCAAATATCTTCCACAGAAAAATGTTTCTGTTAACTTCTCACAGAATCATTCTAAAAAATGCTAATCAGCAATAAAAAGGAATAAACCAATATTGAGAGCCAAAACTGATCTGGTTACTGTAATAGGAGGTAACCAGTGTATTTGATATGCAGGAAAATGTCAGTGGCTAAGGAATTACCGAGCTTGATGAGGTGATATAGATGAAAAATAGCTTCTTGCTGAATGTGGATAAAATAATAAAAATATTGTCATCAGAAAGCTTATGTTACCCTTTTCAATAGGAAGTCATTTCCTTCCTATCAGTTTTCAGGTGTAAGTCAGAGCCAGAGTCCATAAATAAAAGGACATCTATGTCTCTTTGTCAAAAGATCCCACAAAATCATTGCAAATATTTGAAACAAATATTCTTCTTGTCCTTCTAAAAAGGATCAGGGCTCTTTCCAAGCTAACAACACCTGAATAAAGCAGACTGATTAGACTTTTTAAGGACTAGTGGGTATGGGGTTTGAGCTAATATTAATGCATAGTCACATGGCTAGGGTAAGAAATCATGGAGGCCATGTGATAAAGTGATGGATGAAATAACTGCAGATCCACCAGATGGTCAGCATCTTGTCCCTGAGTGTATAACTAAGATAAATATACTTAACAGTAGGCAGTACCTTCAAACTGTGACCCTGACCCCTCTAATCAGATCTGGAAAAATGGAAATACGTGTTAGTTTCCTGGGCTGGTTGTAGCAAATTACACAAACTGGGTGGCTTGAATCAACAGAAATTTATTCTCTCACAGTGGTTGAGGTCAAAAGTCTGAAACTGGAGTGTCAATAAGGTTGGTTTGATTTGTCCTGGAGGCTCTGAAGAAACATCTATCCTATGCCTCTCTCCTGGCTTCTGGTAGCTGTAACAATCCTTGTAGCTGTATCACTCCAACTCTGCCTTCATCATCATGTGGTCTTCTATGTGTGTATCTCTGTCTATCTCCATTTTTATTCTTATAGGGATACTAATCTTGGATTAGGGCTCACCTTAATCAAGTGTAACCTCATCTTAACTTTAGTCATTACATCTGCAGGCATGATTCCATGTCAGATCATATTCAGAAATTCCAGGTGAAGGTGTATTTTGGAAGGATGCTGTCAACCCAGTAAAGAAAAAAAGGCTAAATGGAAGTACCTGTAGCTCTCACATTCATCCAGCACTGAGAGAAAAGTCAGTCACTATATTGTATTTCAAGAGTGATTGTACAAGTTAGTACCATGATCGAAGACCTAAAGCAGGATTTGGCAAACAATGTCCCATGGGCCAAATTTGGTCCACTACCTCCACTTGGAAACAAATTGTTATTGGAATATAACCACAGTCATTAGTCAATGCATTGTTTATAGCTGCAGAGTTGAGAAGGTGTGACAGAGGTGTATGACCTTTAAAGCCTACAGTTATCTTAAGTCCTCTACTGTATAGTTTGCCAACCTCTGACTTAAAAGATGCAGTATCAGTGCTTAACATAATATGTCACTCCATTTTACCTTTGTGGCTTCTGCTAAAACTAGGGAACTGTGTCAGAAAAAGGTGGATTATTGTTAATATAACCAAATGGTGCTGGTATTTCTCATTATAGCTATTGTGCCAATTTGGTTCTTTACTGAAAATGGTCAATAGAGCTGCTGGCACTCACTCTGTAACCACTGATTTCTGAATGTGTAATTACTGGTCCATATCAGTAGGGCTGATCAAAAGCAGTTTGCTCTTATATGAGAGACTCAATAGGATACTTTCACTATCTTATTTCAGGACTGTATTAATTGTCAACTCTGACACAATATGATCTTTAAGAAACCTGTTTTCCTGGTGTTCTGTAAAGCTTCATGTTTGTGCACTGTACTAATGGCATTATAGTAATGGGAATTAGTGAGCAGGAGATGGTGAGTACCATTAATAACCTAGTGTGACACATGCATCCTACAACATGAGGGAGAAAACACACATACACACACCAAATACATGTACTGACCATTCATCAGTGAGAAGTTTTTTAACATGCAATATTCTGTGGCATACCACCTCATACTTTATATTAAGAAAGAGGCACAGCACTGGATTTCTTTGTATTTTAGAGAAATAGAATATATAATACTTGAGAATGAATCCTTAAAACTTTTTCTGGATGACTCACCGGGCATTTATTTTTGAGTGAGACCCAGAGAAAGAGATAATTTTGCACCAAAGGGAAACCCTGATCCAAGCTGCTTGCCTAAGGGCAAGCTTAAATATGGTAAGTTGTGATCATATCTAGGCTATGATGTATGTGTATAATATATAACTTATCATATGTAGCATATATGATACATAGCTCTAATATGTAGTTTGTTATATCTGATAGTTCTAGAGGTATCCACAGTGAATAAAGGTGCTCTCTAGTATTTCTGGAAAGCTTCAATAAGAGACTATTTGGCCGGGTGCGGTGGCTCACACCTGTAACCCCAGCACTTTGGGAGGCCGAGGCAGGTAGATCACAAGGTCAAGAGATCGAGACCATCCTGGTCAACATGGTGAAACCCCGTCTCTACTAAAAATACAAAAAATTAGCTGGGCATGGTGGTGCGTGCCTGTAGTCCCAGCTACTCGGGAGGCTGAGGCAGGAGAATTGCTTGAACCCAGGAGGCAGAGGTTGTGGTGAGCCGAGATCGCGCCATTGCACTCCAGCCTGGGTAACGAGCGAAACAACTCCGTCTCAAAAAAAAAGAGAGAGAATATTAATGTTGATTCCTGTATTTCTGGAGAAGTGTTGCCTTCCATAGCAACAGCAAATAACTTTCTGTATTATAAATAATTCCTGCTCTACTACTGGGTCCTAGTAAAGACTGAACACTTAACCATGGAGCATGGGGTATTTATGTTAATGGAGCTTCCTGATGTGAACTAGTTATTGTCAGATTCACCTAATCCTATATTTAAGTATATTTAAACACAAGCTATCCAAATTCTATATCTTCATGTTTCAGTATCAGCAATCCAGAGTATATAATGAAATGGACCATTGAGTCCACAGTAGGGAAAAATAAAATAAAATAACACCCAAGATGGCCAGACTATATTTCTTCCTATTTATATTTGACCATTAACTCTCTCTCAACCCACATCTATGGCTCAATTGGAAGAAGGGCCTCCAACATCAACTGACAAAGGAGAAAAATCTAGGATCAGGTTCCAAGTTAAATGGGTGTGATATTTGGAATTAGCAATAGAAAGAATCTATGGCCACAGTACAGCTGCATTTAGGGGTGCACTGTACTCTAAAGAACAGTGGTGCAGTGGCAAAGAAAAAATCCACCCAGCCTGAAACAATACCTGGCATACAATATGTTGTCCCTACTAATTGGAATATATAGACTTAGGAGCCAAGGCATGAAGGTAAAATTGTGCCCTTTCACAATCACTCCTGGTGCCTCACTTAAGGAATCTGCATTTTCTGTTCTCTAAATAAGCCTGATAATCAGATTGCTTAGAGGTTCTGAGCCACGGGAGGGGTACTCTATCAATAAGTGAAATTATACTTGGGGCTCTTCATGCCAGGGGAATTAATTGTAAGGGTGAGCTATCCTGTTTAATGCCCAGGAAAGTATGTCAGGAAGCTGTACACCTCCTGGGGTATCTCTTTGTATTTTATCCTGAGTTAATGATATTAGGTTGGTGGAAAAGTAATTGTGATTTTGCTAAAGCTATTAATGGCAAACAGCGCAATTACTTTGGCACCAACTTAATATATCAGAACAGGCTCAAAACAAAAACCTCTCCCAGGGATCAACTTAATGATATATCTAAAGATGAGCCACATTTGCTAAATCACTAGTCAAGGTTAAGTGAAATAGAAGATGGGCATTATAGGAAGAATGAAATAAATACCATTTAGGGCATTTAGCAGGACCAGGTTTAGCAGCAGGGACTGTAGCTTGTTTCATTTACCTGTTTGCATTGAGTATTTGCAGAGACTGTGGCTGACTAGCACCTCAAATTGGACTCTGCAGTGGTTGCACTTCTATCTCAGAAAAGTAAGAGCATCTTGTTTTCACAGTTGAGACCTAATAAATTAGTATGGGCATTGGATACAAGCTGTGGAATAAGAAATATGTTTGGTCTTGCAACTCTGCTCCAATATCTTGCTCTATGCATCTTTTCTGTTTGGCTGTTACTGAGTTATATCCTTTATTATAAAAAGTAATGGTAAGTAAACTTCTCTGGAGTTTTGTAAGCCATTCTCTCAAATTATCAAACTTGAAAGAATGTGGAGGGAATCTTCGAACTCTGTAGCCAAATCAGACAGAAGAATGCGTAATCTGGGGGCCCTGTACCTGCCACTGGCATCTGAAGTGAGGGCAGTCTCCTGTGGGACTGATCCCCTAAACCTGTGGAACCAGACATGAACTTTGAATAGTTTCAGAATTGAATTAATTTGTAGGACACACATTTTAGTGTCCAGAGAGTTTAGAAATTGGTGGATATAATGGGGGTAAAAAAGCTTACACATTTGGTGTCAGAAGCATTGGGAATAAAACAGCTCAAATGGAGATCAGGAGCAGATCTGAATGGTCAAGGTATGGACTGTGTCTGACAACTCTTCTGCACCATTTGAGATTGTCAGTCTCACCTGCCTCTATTCCCACGACTACTGCTCTGTGTGGGCATCAGTCAGCTTCACCCTGACCTCCGCCTGTGCCATGTGGATTCTGCTACGTGATCTAGGGCTTCTTGATTGACGCCAAGGCATGGGAAGCTATGGAAATTCTCTCTGAGCTGTGTTTGCACAAACCTGAAATGTGGGGCAGTTATGATGCGGAGATAGGACACAGTACACAAATCATTTATCCTCTTCCTGAGACAAATAGTCATGGGATGCATTTCATAGCCTTTTCATATAGTGCAAATGGATTAAAGCCATCAGTCATCAATATGACAATCAACAATAACTCTTAATTTCATGGATACCTTCTCATGGCCTATTTTGTTTCCCCATCCTTCTCTCTTGCTCTCTGAGATTACATTTTCTAATTAAGTAACACACATAAGTCTTTGTCTAAGATTCTGTTTTACAGAAAAAACAACCTAATAAAGTATCTGTAATTTATTGTTAAATAAAACAAGCCAAGTGTTTTTATTACATAGTGCATTATAACTGTGGAGAAATAGGTAAATTTAAACCCACACACGTGCACTCACAGGGAGAGACAGAGAAGAGAGAGAGAAAGAGAAAGAGAGACAGAGAGAGACAGAGGGAAATACAGATACAGAGACGAGTATAGAAACATATGTCCCCAGATTTTATAATGTTGCCAGATTTCATTTTAAGTGCTTAATGATTTTCCTAAAGAGAGAAGGCTGATTTATAGGGGAATTTTTTTAAATGTTTAAACATTTCTGTATAGTTAGAGTACTTTGATAAATGAAGGCATTTCTTGGTAAACAATGAAAAAACAAACAAAGCCATATGGCTTAGCTTTGTAGGACAAAATTGGATAAAGTAAGCTAGAGATTATCATATAAACTTTGGATAATATATATTTGGATACGTGTATTGAAATATCTTTAATCCAGAGAGGAATGATGAGGAAGAGGCTATTTCCTGATTATGTGCTTTTTCTTAAAAACTAAACCAAATAATTTATATTTATTCTTTCATTTTTGTTTCACTATGACCCTGTGGCATAAGAATCAAAATACCCATTCTATAGATAGTGAACTTGTGTTTGAAGAAGGCGAACCAAAATGGCAAGCTATTGTTCATACAGGGAAGAGTGGAGCTGTAGATAGGACTGTTACTGATACTGAATTCAGTTTCATTATATCCTAAAGTCTCATCAGGCCTAGCCCAAGGGTGAAACCTCTACAGCTTAGAACGTGAGACAGGTTCAATCAAATAACTATGTGAACTAGCATGAAAAGCCAAAATAGTCTGAGAGCAACTTTGGGAATTGGGAGATGAGTGTTTTAGTCCTCAGGGTTTTCTTAATTAGTTTTGTAACCTTAAGCAACACATGTAACAACCAGGTTTTTAGCTTCCTCACCTGTGAAATTAGGTGTTTGACCTAGATATTCTCTGGGTCGGATATCTTCTGACTCTAAAATTATAATTCCGTGGATATAAAGCAAAATCATCATGCAGCTTCAAGGTACTATATGTAGAAAACCTGTAAAAAATGTCAGAATTCATCAGAAGTGGTTTAAATGTTTAACATATAACTTTCCATATTGATAAGGCAGTAAAGGTCATGAATGGTAAGCATGCAGAATGAAATCTGAAGAAACACTAAAAATCAAATCAAATTAAATTGAAGTGGCGAAATAAGAAAGTGCTCTGAGCTCAAGCCATGAGTAAGGGAAGTGTCGAAAGAAGCCCATGAGACAAGAGAAAATGCCTTGGGATATTTTACAAACTAGATTTTATTGCTCCCTTCGCTGACAACCTTGAACTATTTTCCACTACCACACACCCAGAAACCCAATGAGAATTGGTTTCTTCAAGATCCCCAAATAATATGGTATTTTTTTTCTTCTGACTTTGTATTTTCATATGATTGAGAGGCATTCTTTTGTTCTTCTTCAGGGATCACTCCTCAATGGAGAGGCATGTAAATAAACTAGAGAAGGAGAGAATTAAGTATACTTTCAAATGAATTCCTGAGGCCAGGCTGAGAAGGCAGTGAGGCTCCCGTATGGCTGGCTTTGATTTGTCTTGTTCCTCATGTGAGTTCCAGAATTCTTTCACTACTGGTTGGCATCCATGAACCTAATATTGCTCATATATTTTAAAGGGGTAAGTAAACTTGTTATAAGACCATGAGGTTTGTGCCCATTGCCTGGTGAAAGATAAATGCACCAAAACAGTAGGAGTTTCAACAGAGAGAGCTTAATAATTGGTTGGCAGCCAAAGGAGGGGGAGGGAGGGACTATCACATCTGCTTCCTGAGGAGTTTCGGACTGAATTTTTTAAAGAAATTTTGGCAGGTAGCAGGGCTGAGGAGCTGGGGTTGCTAATTGGTGAGGTGAAAGGTGACGTCATCAGAAAGACATGAAGTAACCACATTTCAGCACTTGGTCAGTTCCTCAGAGGGGTCTTCAGACTGACTGACATCAGTGGACCTACTGAAATGCAGAATCTGGAAAATATCTCAAACAGAAGACTTGAGGTTTCTTAAAGCCAAAGTTGTTATCTGTAGATGCTAGGGCCTTGTGACAGGTGCTACATACTTATAAGCAGTAAACAGCTATAAGGAAGTGGGCTACAGGCAACAGCTGAATGCTTAGCTATGCTTCTATTCAATATGCTTTTGGTGAAAAGCTAGCAATTTAGTTTTATTCAATTCTATGAGGACGGTTTCAGACTTTTCCATATTCATTCTTTTAAAGATAAACAAACATGATACATGATTTATGTTGCACCAAAATAACGGGGGGAAAAGCAATGATTAATCAACAGACATAGGTTGTAATCTATTATGCATCTGGGATTATAAAATGTAACCCATGGAAGGATAAGCATATTTTCTTATGAGCATTCCAAGACATATGCAAAGATGCTGATGTGGAAATACTTTTTCAGAACAATAAGTGGCACACAGAAAATTGAAGAAGGGCTGGTACTGGTGACAAGAGGTGAGGGCTGATCAGTAAACCAAACCCTAACTATGCAAAGTGTTGTCATTATATTGCACCCATTCTAGCCAGAAATATATATATATACATATATATATGCATATATACATGATATGTATATATAATATCTAAGATATATGTACACATACATACATAAACAATGAACCAGCACAAAATGCAATGAGAGCTCCTCAAGTGAGAATGATTGTCCCTAAACAGAGGTAAGGGGTGCGTCTCAGCCAGCTGTGATAACGTGAGCTACATTCTTTCATATTCTAGAGTGGGAGAGCATTCCAAGACATATGCAAAGGTGCTGATGTGGAAATACTTTTTCAGAACAACAAGTGGCACACAGAAAATTGAAGAAGGGCTGGTTCTGGTGACAAGAGGTGAGGGCTGGTCAGTAAACCAAACCCTAACTATGTTAGGTTGTTTTTCAAATCAAGTAGTTTGGACTTCTTTTGAGAGCTTTGGAGAGCCATTTGAGTTTTCCAGGAGTTGAGTAGTTGCAATTTAATTTGCTTTTGCAGACAATTTTACAGGCAATGTGAAAGGAGCCTACAAGATTGAAAAGAACAATGGCTTTGTAAAGTAGAGAGAAAAAAAAAGACTTCATTCAAATTTTGATTCCTCTAACTTTCTGTGGTACCTAAGCATGACTTAATTTCTTCGAGAATTTATTTACTAAATCAGTGCCTTAACTTCACATTTTTTAAATGTGGAAACACACACACACACACACACACACACAATAATGTAGAATGCCTTTGCATGGCATAAATTAGATGACAAATGCATATATTGTTTTTTTTTCTTTGAAAAAATTACAAGTAGTTCAAGCAGTAGACAGCAGAAAATTGGTTGAACAGAGTTTTATGAGCAGAACCCTTTTATCAGCCGTCAGTCAGGTGAAAGGGTAGTGTGCAGTCCTTGACCAACTGAGCTCCATTGCGTTCTGTTTGGATCCCTGGTGGGAGTCTGCCTTTGTCCTTTGCATCTGGGATTCCTGCCAGGCTCACTAGTGCTTGGAGCACGCTCCTTGCGTGGCTGAGCATTCAGCCAGGAAAGCATGAATGTCCCCCATGGCTCTGCCTCTTCTCATTTCGTCATGTTATATAACCCCTCTGTGTCTATAAACACTGTCAGAGTTTGGCCTGTGCATTTCTCTCCCCCAGGCTCCTCTGAAATCCACCAGATGACTATAGCTATTATTTAAAATCCTAATCCTTATCAATTGCTTTCTGACACAGGAAAATGTGCTCTCTGGCTTTTAATTTGCCTGCATGTGGTCATGAAAAGGTAAAAAAAAAAAAGCCCAGTATTTGAGGAGTATCTTGTTATTCAAACAGAAATGAAGTCAACACTTATGCTTAAGGTCATCACAGATTAATAGGTGTGAAAGAATCATGTATAGACAGTTGTAACATGGGACCAGATGCAAGCACAAAAAGCAATGTGTAAGAATTGTGCATTGCAAGTTCCAAAGAGAGAGAGATGTTAATTCTAAGGGCCATCAGGGAAGACTTTAGCAAGTGAGCTCTATAGGCCCCAGCAATGGCAGTGCTTCTCAAGTGCCTGTGCTGATGAGAGTTGAGAGGGAGCAGGGCACAGCAGAGACAAACATCAACGTTGCCAAACAAGAGAAAAATGAGATGCAAGAAGGTGGAGGCATGTGTAGCTGCACTGCAATATATGCTTAAAATGGCTGCTAGAGGATACCTATAAATAAGAAGTTTGGGGGTCTTAATACTTCACAGCTAAAAAGTGTCAGGGAAAGCGTTTTGGCTCTCAAGTGTTTTTCTCCAATGATAACATTAAAGCTACTCCACATCACATCCCTACTATGTTTTACTGATTTGCATATAAACTTTGCAATCTTTACCAAGACATTAGAAGGTTTTTTAGCTGAGGAAAGATTTTACAGTAGATTTTACTGCTGAAGAAACAGAAAAGCAAAGGGTTAAGTGACTTGCAAAAGATCAGACAGACTGTGAGTCAAAAGCAGAGTAAGTGTGAGCCCTGTTGACCTGAACAGGACGGTGCTCACTTTGGGCCCGGGGTCCCTTCCATCACAGTCAACAACCTCCTGCCTCATTGTTAGTTTTACCAAGTAATTCACACGCTGCAGCCTGGGTAGTCTCGATCCTGGCAGCAAAAGCATAATCCTAGTACACTCTGTTTTATACCAGATTCAAGCCATATAAATAAAATATAAATATATTTATTTTCAGAAATATGTATATTGCTTGGGCCCACCTGGCTGACAGAGTCCTAGTATTTATCTTAATGAACACATCAGGAATGTTAAGATGAATAAAAAAGGAATAGAGCTCTAAAGAAGTCAGTAAAGTTGATTTATTAACAAATAAAAATGCTTAATGATTAGGGCAACCTATCTAGTTAACTACCAAGTATTTGCCAATGATTTGCTACTTGGAAGAATCACATCTCTAGTAGCACAAATAAAAGTCCAATTATAAAAACTACTTGCAGTATGATGCAATATATGTGAAATTAAAATTAATGCTCCACTTTCCATGGACAGACCTTTGCTATTTCTTTATAGGGTGAAAAATAGAGGGACAGTTTTAAATCCAAGAACTACTGGCATATAGGATATTTATATCAAATATCTTCCATATCTAACAAAAGGAAGTATATTTTATCTTAAATGCTTTGGCATTTACTGTGGGGGAGTGGTATTACTTGATGAACAATAAAAAGAATAAATAATAGAAAGGGAAACAAAAGTTATAGGCGTCAATAAAGCATTCATATTCCATTGTTTTTGCTAAGATTAAGCAATTGATACTAGAAACAAATTTGTCTTCTGGGGAATTTAACTAACTGTAATTTATTGTGAATTCCAAGACATAGTCTGTAGTTTTAACCTTAATTGTGCCACTTCTTATTAGTGGTCACAACTTACCAAGACAACTATATCTTGTTTTTTTCCTAGAGAAAATCAGAACATAAATAACTCTGACCTCAAAAAGTTATGTGAAAAATAAATGAGCTAAAAAAGAGTAAAGTACTTGGCAAAGAGTACAAGGGAAAAAAGGTCAACATTCTTTTAATTATGTGATATCCAGTGTGATCTCCAGTCATTTCAGCTTTGAACCCTTGAGGATCTGAACTTCTCAAATGCTGGTAGTTCATTCAGGAAGACAGAAGAGCATGTTTATTGAGTAGCTACTGAAGTATATATCACCCCAAACAGCTGATGTTCTTAGTTGATTTGAGCTTTCATTATATTTTTCTATAGAGATAAATATATTAGTTTATTCTATATATTTTAAAATATAACTTAAAATCATTTTAAATTACATGCTACTTAGGTGATAAAATATGTGCCTAATGTTTACAGGTTTTTGTTTCCAAAGAATTTAATTAATTATATGCATATATAATATATATATAATTAGTAATAATTATATATTTATAATATATAATAATTATAAATGACAGTATATTATATATAATAATTAGTAATAATTATATATAATATATAATTATATATATAATTAGTAATAATTATGTTAAAAATAATTAAAATAATTATATATATACATACACACTTAAATTCTTTTGGAAATAAAAACCTGTAAACAGGTACATATTTTAATTATTATTAATTATATATATACAAACACTTTATATAATAAATATTAATATAATATATAAATAAATATATAATATATATTAATAAATATTTGCACACACACTTAAATCATTTAGGGAAAAAAGCTATAATTATTAGGCATATATCATTTTATCACCTAACTAGCATGTAATTTAAAATGATTTTAGTTGTCGCTCTGTTTTTCTCACTACTGTGAAGATAACATTTGTCATTTCTTCAAATCCCTCTTGAAGAGTCCATTCACATAAAACCAGAAGAGAATACAATCATTTCAAGAGTCAGAGAGAGAACAAGGTGTCCATCACTCATAGCTCAACATCAAAATTCATATTCTACAGTTTTTAAATTTTTCTTAGTTTTGCCTAAGGAGCTTCTCAGCATCTTTTTTCTACTTCTTCTAAGATTGCAACTACTACTTTTGAGAGCTTTGCAGAGCAATTAACAGGAAGCCTGATTCTGGCCCTAAATCATACTGGTAGCCACCCAGTGAAAGGGATCTACCTTCTTAGAAGGTCTTTCAAAGACACTTTCAGAACCATATCTTATCTGCACATGTATTGTGGAGCCTTAGACCTCATTATAAACAGCTTATCAAATTATTTCTTTATTTTTATGTTTTCCTCAAAAATATCCTGGTCAGTACAATTTCCCTATTTAGTTGTGCATTTATCCTTTAGAAAACAATCTTTGAATTTGTGTTTTGCCAACCCATTGTGATGGGTTAACTTCCAAAACTTATAAAGTAGCCATTCATATTCTGTAACATAATAAACAAGTCAAATTGGAATAGTAAATATGAATACCAGAGATAAAATGCTCATAAATTAAAAAAATGATAGCAGTAATGGATTTTTCATAAAGAACCAAGAAAAGCTGTAAAGAAATTCCAAATGTCAGTGTAATTTTATGGCTTCCGTCCTAAAGAAAATTTAGGAGCTCGATCTTAAGCTTAGAAATGATTTTTATAAAGCTTTTCACCAACTGCTTTTTCTACTACATAAGTCTAATGGGGAATTCAGCATGGAAGCAGCCATTACTTGTGTGGTGCCCCTTGATTTCTAACTTGTTCTGCTCCTCCTGTCTCCCCACTTCTAATCCACTGCTTCTTGGAGATGCTTCTGCAGCACAGACCTAATCATCTCACTTTTATTTTCTTCTGGACCTTCACCAACTTATTTTTAACATTAATGTTTAATGGTTTTTAAAAGTCTGTTCTAAACCTTTCTTTCCAGTTCAGTCTACTGCCATCATGACACTGAAATCTGACAAAACAAAGTTAGGCACTTTTTTCTTGCACTTGTAACTTTTTGCTTCTCCACCTTGTAAATATGCATTCATTTTCCTGAAATGGGCTTTCTACCTTTATCTGTCTATAGATCAGTCTGTTGACCCAAAGACCCAGTTGTGTGAGGATATTTTCTTCTATTAAATATTTGTTCATTTCTATGCTTCCCTATCCCACTAGATCCTGATTTGCCTAAAGGTAGAAGCCAGGAATTTTCCATTGTTCCCCATGTTCTAATAGAATACAGGAATATAAGAACTAAGCAAACTATTGATGTCAAACAAACACATTTTTTGTCATAATTCCATTTAATCTGCAATTATGTCTTTGGAGTACTTTTTCTTTGCCAGGCAGTGTGTTAGACCAATTCTTGAAGGGATATCGTATGTAAGACATCTGCTTACATGCTAGTAAAAGCAAACAGAATTTAAAATATTAACAAAAGTTTTAATCTACAGCATTAAAATGCTGAAAAAATTAAATACAGAGAAAGAATATATTTATTGAGCCTAGCCTGAAGCATCTATAGAGGAGATATCATTACAAATGAACTTTAAGAGACAGACGGGATTTGAACCTTAAAATATATGGTGAGGCCATTCTAGGTTTGGAAAAGACAGAGCAACAGCCACATGACAGCCAAGAAACACGTGGAGGCTGCCAGGTGGCCTCTAGGAGGAGAAAACAAGTCCATGTTAGGACACAGCCATAGCCATGTTCCTTCACTTACAAAGTACAGACACACTTCACACTCTTATTCTAGAACTAGGCCTCCTCCAGTCCTTCTGTGCTAAGTGTCCACATTCCTTGACCAGAGTGCATGCAGATGCTTGGCTCAGAAGCTGGGCACTGCCTCCTCAGTCATTTGCCTGTCACAACCAGTTCTGACTTGTCTCAGCTTTCAGGGTGAACGTGGTGCTGAATGAATGTGCAGCTTCTTTCAGTGCAGGGTCTCTAGTCTGTCAGGTCTATGATCCCTTTTGATTAAGATATATAAATATTGGGAAACAAAATAAATCTCAGGGCTCCCGAATCACAAAACAAAAGGAAAATGTCAAGCTGGAAACTATGTTGAGCAAACCTGCCTCCCATTTTATTCCTAGATAAGATAGCCACAAAGATTGTAAAAAGCTACATACCTCCCTCACAATTTACCCACAAGGAAATTTCTTGTGGACAAAGGACCGGCAGAACTCAAAGTCATCTTTCTGCTCACATGAGACAAATGCATATGTGATCGCTTCCTTGCACTAAGCCACACTAAGGCATAAGTGACTATTCCTGTACATTGTGCATTCAGTGAAAGACTAATTAGAAACTCAAAAGAACGTAATCATTTGTCTCTTATGATTATGTGGAAGCCCACTTTCCAATTCAAGTTGTCTTGCCTTTCTGGACTAAACCAATGTACATCTTACATGTATCGATTTCCCCTCACGTATCCCTAAAATGTGTAAAATCAAGCTGTACCTTGGCCACCTTGGGCACATGTCAAGACGTCCTGAGGCTGGGTCCTTAACCTTGGAAAAATAAACTTACTAAATAGATTGAGACCTGCTTTAGATACTTTCTGGTTTACTACACACACACACACACACACACACACACACACACACATACACACACACACATCCTGAAACACAAGCTTTCATCTTTGCAGAACTACTACAGAATGACAGTGCCATAAATGCTGCCTGAGAGAGCTGTGCTGAAGCACATGTATCCATCTAGCAACTAAGCTGTTTAATTTTTTCCCTAATGAGTTGCATAATTTCTTGGCATATTTTGGGTATAAATATTCTGTAAAATGTGTGATTGAGAATATTTTCCTTCAGTCTATGAGTTGTCTATTATTCATTTAGCTCATTAATAAATGTTATTAATGAAGTTCATTTTGTCTATTTCTATCCCATATAGATATCCAGTTTTTACTCTGCAAAGATTATAAAAAGCTACCTCCAGGTTTTCTTTGGACATATATATATGGCTTTTACTTGGCCTATTGAATAGACATCTTTGCTGATGGAATTGCTGTGGCACTATGGTTAAAAACCAACTTACTCTACAAGTATGAGTATATCTCTGGACTCTATTCTATTCCATTCATCTGTTCGGCTATCTAGAGTGCTATATCTTTGTAGTAATTCTTGAAATCATGTTTTCTCCAATTCTAGTATTCCTTCTAAAGGTTGCCTGTATTCTTCTAGGTCATTTACATTTCCATATACATGATAAAATCAGAATGCCATTTGTTAGAACCAAGCTACAGAAATTTTGAATGGGACTGCACTGAATGTATACACCAGTTTGGGAATATTGACATATTAACAACTTTGTGTCTGTGAATCTGTGATCATAATGTATTTCTTTTTCTATTTTTAGATCTTTATTTATATATTCCAGCATTTTTTATACTTTTCAGGGATGATGTATTACATATATTTCATTATATTGATTCCTATGTATTGTGTATATTTAATGCTGTTGTGATAAACTTTTTATTTCATTTCAAACTATTCTTTGCTAGTTTTTATGTACAAACCCATGTCTTGCTATTTTATTTAAAAGTTTAGTTAAAATTGATGTTAATTTATCTTTCAAAATTTCATGGAATTTCTTTTTGGAGTTATCTAATCTCACATTTTTATTTGTGGAAATTTTAAAATTACAAATTTGGAACGATCCAAGATGGCTGATCGCTAACATCTTGGGATTGCAGCTCCCAGCAAAAGCTCAGACAACGAGAGGATGCCACACTTTCAGACAAATTTTGGTCGTTCACAGAGCAGAAGATTCCCAGTGGAGGAGCTCCACGGGTCACCAGTGTGACTCTTGTGGCTGGCGCAGTGGTTTCATCGGCACCTCGGCGCAGCACCTCTCTGTGCAGAGTAAACGGGACTGGTTCCCCTTCTGACCGAGGTTTGGAGGAGCCACATGGGTCACCAGCGCGACTCTTGTGGCCAGCGCAGCGGTTGTGCCGGCACCTCGGCTCGGCAGCTCTTGGTGCAGAGTAAACAGACTGGTTCCCCTTCTGACCAACATTTGGAGCTCTGGGAAGGCAGAGTCGCCTATTACGGACTCAAGAAGGAAGCCAGACTGGAGATTCCTGGGCAGAATAACACCATCAGTCTTAATGCTGCTGTTTTGGCCAGCGCAGTGGGTGCTCATATTTCGGCCCTGGGAATTAACAACTTGGATGTCCACTCAGAGACCTAATTTGAAAGTTGGTAATTACAAAGACGACTGGTGGATAAATTTACAATCATGGGAAGAAACCAGTGTAAAAAGGCTGAGAATACTCAAAATCAGAATGCCTCTCCCTCTACAGAGGATCACAGTTCCTCATTAAGAAGGGAACAAGGCTTGATGGAGAATGAGCGCATCCCATTAACAGAATCAGGCTTCAGAAGGTGGATAATAAGAAACTTCTGTGAGTTAAAAGAACATGTTGCAGACCAATGTAAAGAAACTAAGAACTTTGAAAAAAGGTTTGATGAAATCCTAATGAGAATAGACAATGTAGAGAAGAATATAAGTGAATTAATGGAACTGAAGAATACAATGCAGGAACTCCGAGAAGTATGCACAGGTTTAAACACTCGAATTGTTCAAGCAGAATAAAGGATATCAGAGGTCGAAGTCCAACTTAATGAAATAAAATGAGAAGACAAGATTATAGAAAAAAGGATAAAAAGGAATGAGCAAAGTCTCCATAAGAAATGTGGGACTATGTGAAAAGACCAAATTTACATTTGATAGGTGTACCTGAATGCGATGGAGAGAATGAATCCAAGCTGGAAAATATTCTTCAGGATATTATTCAGGAAAATTTTCCTAAACTAACAAAGCAGGACAACATTCAACCCCAGGTAATACAGAGAACACCACAAAGATATTCCTCAAGAAGAGAAACCCCAAGGCACATAATCGTTAGATTCACCAGGGTTGAAACGAAGGAGAAATTACTAAGGGCAGCCAGAGAGAAAGGTCAGATTACCCACAAAGGGAAGCCTATCAGACTTACAGCAGATCTCTCAGCAGAAACCCTACAAGCCAGAAGAGAGTGGGGGCCAATATTCAACATCCTTAAAGAACAGAACTTTCAGCCCAGAATTTCATATCCAGCCAAACTAAGCTTCACAACTGAAGGAAAAATAAAATCTTTTATGAACAAGCAAGTACTCAGAGATTTTATTACCACCAGGCCTGCTTTACAAGAGCTTCTGAAAGAAGCATTACACATAGAAAGAAACAACCAGTATTAGCCTTTCTAAAAATATACCAAAAAGTAAAGAGCATCAACATAAAGAAGAATTTACATCAATGAATGGACAAAACAGCCAGTTAACATCAAATGGCAGTAATCCTAAATTTACATTGACTAAATCCCCCAATCAAAAGATACAGCCAAAACCCAACAATATGCTACATCCAGACCCATTTCACATGCAAGGATACACAAAGACTCAAAACAAAGGGATGGAGAAAGATTTACCAACCAAATGGAGAGCAAAAATAAATGAATAAATAAAAAGCAGGAGTTGCAATTCTTGTATCTGATAAAATAGATCTTAAAGCAACAAAGATATAGTGGTAAAAGGATCAATGCAACAAGAAGAGCAAATGATCCTAACACCCAGATACATAAGACCTATAAAGAGACTTAGACTCAACAAGACAGAAAATTAATAAGGATATCAAGGACTTGAACTCAGATCTGGAACAAGTAAACTTAATAAATATTTATAGAGCTCTCCACTTTAAATACACAAAATATTCATTCTTGTCAATACCACATCACACCTACTCATAGGTTTAAATGAAACATTGACTGGCCATTATTAATACCCACTTTTTTTAGAATAAAGCAACATTTCCATTCTCTCTCCCTCTTTTTCTTCCTCTTTCTTCCTCTCCTTCACTCCTTTTTTTCTTTCCTTCTCTCAAAAAAAGAAAAAAAAAGAAATCAACTTGTAGACCTCTAGATCCAGGTCAGCAATGTCTCTCTCATTGCTTGATTTCCTTCCTTCCCTTCTCTCCCTCCCTTCCTCCCTCCCTCCCTTCCTTACTCCCTCCCTCCTTTCCTCCCTTTCTGCCTTCCTCCCTTCCTCCCTATAAAAAAATAAAATAAAATAAAAAATTAAATTAAAATTAAAATAAATAAATAAATAAATAAATAAATACAAATTCAATTTCTACAATAGATGAAGGCATAGTTTTCTATTTGTGTCAGTTTTTATTACTCGTATTTGCTCTTTGTTTTCTCTCTTGTGCTTTCAGCTATTATTATTTTACAGTTTACTTCTAAATATATTATAAAGCACAAAACACATGATGTTATTGATATAGTGTATGGTGACTTCTCAAAGAGCTAAAAGCAATACTACCCTGCTCCTCCTGTATATATATATATGCCCTTAATTATCCTGAAACACAAACATGAGTACACACACACACACCCTCCACTACCCTGAAACACAAGCTTCTGTCTGCAGAATTATCATAGAATGATATTGAACAATTTATATTCCTCTGGCTATGTACCAAGCAATAGGATTTCTGGGTTGAAGAATAGTTCTCTTTTAGCTCTTTGAGGAACCACCATACTGTTTCAACTTAATATGTCTAAATGCTAATTTCCTAAATGCTAATTGATATGATACTTTAAGTCATTAATTAGCATATATAGTAAGTTAAATATAAAGTTGTGCACTTTCATTTTTAAACATATTTATGGTTTTTGATGTTCCTCATTACTTTCTGCAGATCCAAATTTTTATGTGGTATAATTTCCCTTCAGCCTGACAAAAACTAGTCTTTCCTGTAGTATGATTCTGCTGACAAATTCTCTCTTTTCTTCTTCAAATTTTACTTTGATTTTTGAAGGATGTATTTAGTTTTTAATTTTTATTTTAGGTTTGGGTGTACATGTGAAGGTTTGTTACACAGGTAAATTCATGTCATGGGGGTTTGTTTTACAGATTATTTCCTCACCCAGGAATTAAACCCAGTACCCATTAATTATTATTTCTGCTCATCTCCCTCCTTCCACTCTCCATTCTCAAGACACCAAATGTCTGTTGTTTACTTCTTTGTGTTCAAAAGTTTTCATCATTTAGGTCTGTCTTAAAAGTGAGAACTTGCACTATTTGTTTTTCTGTTACTGCATTAGTTTCCTGAGCATAATAGCCTCCATCCAGCTCCAACCATGTTCCTGCAAAAGACATGAATGACCTCATTCTTTTTATGGCTGCATAGTATTCCATAGTGTATATATACGACACTTTCTTTATCCAGTCGGTCACTGATGGGCACTTTGGTGGATGCTATGTCTTTGCTATTGTGAATACTATTGCAGTTAACATTTGTGTGCATGTGTCCTTATGGTGAATGATTTATATTTCTCTGGATATATACCCAGTAATGAAATTGCTGGGCCAAAGGGTAGTTCTGCGTTTAGCTCTTTGAGGATTCACCATACTGTTTTCCACAAGGGTTGACCTAATTTACACTCCCACAAGAGTGCATAAGTTGTCCCTTTTCTCTGCAACCTTGCCAGTATCTGTAATTCTTTTATTTCTTAATCATAGTCATTCTGACTGGTGTGAAATGGCACCTCATTGTGGTTTAGACTTGCCTTTCTCTAATGATCAGGGATATGAAGCTTTTTTTTCATATGTTTGTGGGCCACATGCATGTCTTCTCTTAAAAAATATCTGTTGATGACATTGGCCAACTTTTTTTTTAAGTCTTTTTTAAAATATATATATTTTATTGCACTTTAGGTTCTGGGGTACATGTGCGGAACATGCACGATTGTTGCATAGATACATACATGGCAATGTGGTTTGCTGCCTCCATCCCCCCATCACCTATATCTAGCATTTCTCCCCATGTTATCCCTCCCCAACCTCTCTCCCCCACCACTGTCCCTCGTCTATTCCCCCACAACAGACCCCAGTGTGTGATGCTCCTCTCCCTGTGTCCATGTGTTCTCATTGCCCAACACTCATCTATGAGTGAGAACATGTGGTGTTTGATTTTCTGTTCTTGTGTCAGTTTGCTGAGAATGATGGTTTCCAGGTTCATCCATGTCCCTACAAAGGACACAAACTCATTGTTTTTTCTGGCTGCATAGTATTCCATGGTGTATATGTGCCACATTTTCCTTGTCCAGTCTATCATTGACAGGCATTTTGGTTGGTTCCAGGTCTTTGCTATTGTAAACAGTGCTGCAGTGAACATACATGTGCATGTGTCTTTATAATAGAATAATTTATAATCCTTTGAATATATACCCAGTAATGAGATTGCTAGGTCAAATGGAATTTCTATTTCTAGATCTCTGAGGAATCACCACACTGTCTTCCACAATGGTTGAACTAATTTACACTCGCACCAACAGTGTAAAAGTGTTCCTACTTCTCCACATCATCTCCAGCATCTGTTGTCTCCAGATTTTTTAATGATCGCCATTCTAACTGGCCTGAGATGGTTGTTTTGATTTGTTTCAGTTCCTTATAGATACTGGATATTAGACATTTGTCAGATGCATAGTTTGCAAATATTTTCTATCATCCTGTAGGTTATCTGTCATTCTGTTGATAGTTTCTTTTGCTGTACAGAAGCTCCTTAGTTTGATTAGATCTCACTTGCCAATTTTTGCTTTTGTTGCAATTGCTTTGGTGTCTTTGTCGTGAAATCTTACCTTGTTTCTATGTGCAGGATGTTGTGGCCTAGGTTGTCTTCCAGGAGTTTTATAGTTTGGGTTTTACCATTAAGTCTTTAATCCATCTTGAGTTGATTTTTGTATATGGTGTAAGGGTGGGATCCAGCTTCCATCTTCTGCACATGGGTCGCCTATTATCCCAGCAACATTATTGAATAGGGAGTCTTTTCCCCATTGCTTGTTCTTGTCAGTTTTGTCAAAGATATGGTGGTTGTAGGTATCTGGTCTTACTTATGGGCTCTCTATTCTGTTCCATTGGTCTATATGCATATTTTTATACCAGTATAACACTGTTTGGTTACTGTAGTCCTGTAGTATTTTTTGATGTCAGATAACATAATGCCTTCAGCTTTTGTTTTTTTTTTTTCCTCATGCTTAGAATTGCCTTGGCTATTTGGGCTCTTTTGTGGTTTCATATATACGGTAAAATAGTTTTTCCTAATTCTTTGAAAATTGTCATTGGTAGTTTGATAGGAGTAGCACCGAATCTGTAAATTGCTTTGGGCAGTGTGGTCATTTTTACAATATCAAGTCTTCCTATCCATGAGCATGGGATGTTTTACTGTTTGTTTTTCTTCTCCAATTGATTTAAGCAATGTTTAGTAATTCTCTTTGCAGAGCTCTTTCTCCTCCCTGATTAGCTGTATTTCTATATATTGTATTGTTTTTGTGGTAGTTGTGAATGGGAATGCCTTCCTGATTTGTCTCTTGGCTTGGCTGTTCTTGGTGTATAGAAATGCTAGTGATGTGTGCACATTGATTTTGTATTCTGAAACTTTGCTGAATTTGTTTATCAGCTGAAGGAGCTTTTGGGTAGAGACTATGAGGTTTCCTAATATGAAATTATGTCACATACAAACAGATATAATTTGACTTCCTCTCTTCCTATTGGTATGGTCTTTACTTCTTTCTCTTACTTGACTGTTCTGGCTAGGGCTTCCAATACTATATTGAATAGAAGTGGTGCCAGTGGGCATCCCTATCTTGTGCCATTTATCAAGGGGAATGCTTCTGACTTTTACCCATTCAGTATAATGTTGGCTGTGGGTTTTTTATGGATGGCTGTTGTTATTTTGAAATATGTTCCTTCAATAGCTAGTTTATTGAGAGTTTTTAGCATGCAGAGACGTTGAATTTTGACAAAAGTCTTCTCCATATATATTAAGATAATCGTCTGCTTTTTGTCTTTAGTTCTGTTTATGTGATTAATCAAATGTACTGATCTGAAAATTTTAAACCAACCCTGCATCCTGCAGATGCCTACTTGATCATGGTGGATTAGCTTTTTGATGTGCTTCTGGATTCGTTTTGCAAGGATTTTTTTGAAGATTTTTGTATCTATGTTCATTAAGGATATTGGCCTGAAGTTTTGTTTTCCTGTTGTGTCTCTGCCAGGTTTTGATGTCAAGATGATGCTGGCTTCATAGAATGAGTTGGGGAGGAGTTCCTCTTACCAAATTTTTTGCAATAGTTTCTGTAGAAAGGGTACCAGCTCTTCTTTGCATATGTGGTACAATTAGGCTGTGAATCCATCAGATCCTGGAAGTTCTTTTGTTATTAGGCTGTTACAGATTTTTTGTTATTGGTTTGTTGAAGAAATCAATTTCTTTTTGTTGTCTCAGTCTAGGGAGTGTGTATGTCTCCAATAATTGATACATCTCCTCTAGGTTTTCTAGTTAGTGTGTATAGAGGTGTTCATAGTAGTTTCTGATGGTTATTTCAATTTCTGTGAGGTCAGTGATAACATTCCCTTCATCATTTCTAATTTCGTTTATTTGGATCTTCTCTCTTTCTTCTTTGTTAGTCTAGATAGTGGCCTATATAATTAACTTTTTCAAAAACCAACTCCTGGATTTGTTGATATTTGGAAACTTTTGTATTTCAATTTCATTCAGCTTGGATTTTGGTTATTGCTTGTCTCCTGCTAGCTTCTGGTTGATTTGTTTGCGTACTTCAATTCTTTCAGTTGTGATGTCAGGTTGCCAATTTAAAATCTTTCTAATTTTCTGATGTAGGCTATGAATTTCCCTCTCAATACTGCCTTACCTGTGTCCCAGAGGTTCCAGTATGTTGTATCATTGTTTTCATTAGTTTCAAAGATCTTCTTGATTTCTGCCTTAATTTCATTATTTACTCAAAAGTTGTTCAGGAACATGTTGTTTAATTTCCATGTAATTGCATGGGTTTGAGCAATGTCCTCAGTCTCATCTTCTACTTGTATTTCACTGTGGTCTGAATGTGTGTATGGTATGATTTTTGATCTTTTGCCTTTGCTGAGGATTGTTTTACATCCAATTATGTGGTCAATTTTAGGATACATGCCATGTGGCATTGAGAAGAATGTATATTCTGTTGTTTTTGGGATGGAGAGTTCTGTGGAGGTCTATCAGATCCATTTGGTCCAATGTTGAGTTTATGTCCTGAATAATTTCTTTGTTAATTTTCCGCCTTGGGGATTTGCCTAATACTGTCAGTGGAACATTGAAGTTTCCCAAATAGATTTTAGGTTGCTGATGCTTTTGTGCTTTTTTGGATTTTTTTTTCTCTCTGAACCTGAAATACATTGTTTCAGTGTCTTCTGTGTTCTTTCTGATGCAAAGTTCACAGACATTCTATCCTTCCCATACCCCACTGCAGTACCTAATGTATTATGTCTTTTTCCTCTTCAACTCCTTTGACATTTTTTCATAATTTCATAATGCAGTCATATGATTATGGGCATGATTTGGTTTGCTGCTCTGTATTTATTCTGCCTGGGATTCACTGAGCATTTTAGATATTAGGATTAATATTTTTTATCAAGTTCTAAAAAAATCATGACCAATATCAGTTAACATGTATGCTACTCAATTTCTCTCTTGTCTTCTCTCATATGTTAGGAGCCTTGGCATTGGCCCACAGGTTACTGAGACTCTATTTAATTTTTAAGGTTTTTTTTCTGTATTTTAATATGTTCAAATGATTTTTCCTCAATTTCACTGATAATTTATGCTATTAACCTCAAAGAGTGAGGGCTTTACCTCGAATATTTTATTCTTCCTTTCAATAATTTTCATCTGGTTCTTGGTACAGTTTCAAGTTTATCATTAATATCCCCATTTTTTCCTACGAGGTTGATATTTCCTTTAAGATCCTCAATGTATTTTAATAGCTGCTTTAAGTTAACATTTCATTTCTACATTTTTGATATATCCCTACTGATGGATTTGTTTTCCTGATTGTGGGTTCAATTTTCCTGCATCTTCACACTTAATAATTTTTAGTTTTACGCTGAGCATTATAGATGTTATCTTACAGACTGTCTAGATTTCATTTTGTTTCTTCAGGAAAGCAGTTTCAGTTTTTCTTGTGAGCTTGTTCTCTTTGAATATTGCTTGTAACCTTTTACAAGATGAGCTGAGTAGTTCCTACTTTTGAGTTGCATTAGCACTGTCCATAGATGTGGTATTACTGGAGTATCTTTCTTATGATTAGGTAATCACTCGGGCTGGTTGGAGTTGAGAAGCTCCCAGTCCTGTGGGTGCTCCAGGTATTTCTTGTATCATAACTCCTCAGAACTTTTTTTTCCACTAACAGTTCTTATTTGGATAGCTAAGTAGTCATGCATCCTATAAATGCATAATTTAATATTTTACCAACTGCTCAAGAAGAGCCTTATGCAAATTTCTGAGGTTTTCTCCACTTAGCTCCCTTCCTTCTGAACCTGCCCCCAGATTCTAACCTACAGTATTTCTGTAGTTCTGAACTCTCATGTCTCCCTCCACAGTTCTATAGGACCAGCATGCTGTGCCCCACCTCCAACCTGCTGCTGTGATGCACAGGGAGCCAATGCTAGATATACTGTGTGGCTTACCTCCCTTGTTTCCCTTCCCTTATAGATCACAATTTTGCTGACTATCCAATAAGATAAGCATTTATGTCATGTAGTTTGTTGAGTTTTGCAGATGTTTATGGCAAGAGAACTAATTCTGCGCTGGCTACTCCATCATAGCTGTGAACACTACTATTATACTTTAACTTCTGTGTCCTCCTAATTTGGTTGGAGTTCTGTGGTTGCTGTTGTTGAATATTTCTACAACTTTTCAGAATTTGCCATATACATGGGCAATAACCTTATTAAGGATGCCATTTTTTTTCTGGTTTATATTGTCCTAGCTACCTCATAGCCAGCATCCCTTTCTTTACTCTTACTGTCTTTCTTCCACGTATTCTGTTTCCAGCACAGAAGATTCAGCACTTTTTGTAAAACACAGAAATATCTTTGCTTGGAATTCCAACAAAACTAATTACCATGCCACTTGAAAATGTTTGTGATCTGTTTCTTTCTTATTTTGGGAGTTTCATATGTAATTTCTCCACCAGACACCAATGCATCCTACACCCTCACATTCAATCTCTACAACTTCAAACACCTGAAATCACCTTACATTGCCTGAGTGGCCCATGCTTTGCCTTTTTTTTTTTTTTTTTGGTGCTATTGATCCTAATTTTTCAAAAATTTTTTGCCCCAAACTTTCATCCCCCATCACCATACCTGCTTAAATTATATTCAACTTCCAGGTTCAGCATAGATCTCATTTCTCGAAAATGCCTTTCTCAAATGTTCCAAATATGGGTCAAGATCACTGCAGTGTGCTCTACAGCACAGTATCTTACATCAGTTAAACACTCTGTCACACAAACCAGTGCACGTGCCTGTATCTCCCATTAAAAGTGAATAGAGGCAGGGGGTTTTTACATTGTTCAACGTTGTATCTGGCACCCAGGATTCTGTTAGTTTTTTGTGTTGGATGCTAATCTAAATGGATGAGAAAATGTAAATAAGGTCCATTCACAACTTTTGAAGTAACTTACAATAAAATTGACAAATCAAGACTCAAGCACAGCAAAGGAAACAAAAGCAACAAATTACCACAAGCTTGGAGACTTAAAATAAGAAAACCTGTCCTTTCACAGTTTTGATGATGAAATTCTGGAATGACCATGTGGGCAGGTCTGTGCTCCCTCAGGAAGTTGGGGGAAAATACCTTCCTTGCCCCTTCCTGCGTCCGGTGGCCATCAGCATTCTTGGCTTGTGGTCGTATCACTCTCTCTACTCAATCTTCACGTCTTCCTATTGCCTTCTCTTGGGTGGGGAGGTGAATCTAATTTTGTCTTCCTCTTAGAATAATATATTCTGTCTTTCTCTTAGAATAATTATCTGGATTACTATCCTGGATTATTCTGTGCTAGGTGAGCATTTAGGGCTCACCTAGCACAGAATAATCCAGGATAGTAATCCAGATAATTATCAAGAATAATCTCTTCCTCTCGAGCTCTTTCATTTAATAACACCATCTGCCATCTGAGGTAAGAGGCAGATTCTGGTGATTGAAATGCGAAATGTGGACGTGTGCTTAAGGCCACCATTCTACTCTCTAGAGCAGGTCACAATGAGGCAGTTCCAAAGAGAGAAGTGCAAACCGAGACATCTGAAGTTCAGAAACATCAAGACTATCCTGACATTAAAAAAACAAAACAAAACAAAAACTTTGAAAATGAGTAGGAGTTTTACAAATGATGCTATGGGAAAAACAGTCCAGTTTCAAAAGGTAATAAAATTACAAAAACGGTGCAGAACATAAGGATTTGTCCAAATTCTAGAGTATGAAATATACTAAAGAGATAAAAGGAAGTTTTGATACAAAAAAAAAAAAAAACCCACAGAAGTGTAGTTTAGATAACAGACATTCTTGGATGTAATTGTTTATAGTTTGTGATATCTACTAAGATATTTGAAGGAATAAGACACTTTTGAGCAAAAGAATGACACAAATAAAGTCTGATAGAGATTTCTCTGACAGATGTGTGTGCAACAATTGAGATGTAGAAATCAACCTGTCCATTAGTTAATGTGATCTTGTAGGTTATTATTTTTTCTGTTAAATATCATGGCAGGAAATCTTGTTATGGGCACTAAAAATATAAAAATTTTGGCAATGTAATTGAAGACAAAATAAAATGAGCTAACAAATCACCTGCAAGAAATATGAAATAAAAAATATATATTTTAGTTACTACAATTGTGAATGCTATAAAATGTATAAATAACTTGAAAATCATTTCAGCATTTAGAAGTATGTGTTAGGATTTTGGTTTTACAAGAGCTGTAAAGTTAAAGCAAAGCATATGTTTCTGTCACCATAAGATTAGATTTGATTGAGTACACTGCTAGCATTGTTTTCTTAGAGAAAAGAAGAAATTAAATTGCTTCCAGCTTTGCTGTACGTAAATTTATATTTCTCCCTGTGACAATTACATCTTCTTGCACAGAACTGTGTATCTAGTAGATAGACAGTTTTACTTTAAAATGATACACATACGCAGGTCGGGTGCGGTGGCTCACACCTATAATCCTAGCACTTTGGGAGGCTAAGGTGGGTGGATGACGAGGTCAAGAGTTCGAGAACAGCCTAAACAACATGGTGAGGCCCTGTCTGTACTAAAAATACAAAAATTAGCTGGGCATAGTGGCATGTGCCTGTAGTCCCAGCTACTCATGATGCCGAGGCAGGAGAATCACTTGAACCTGGGAGGCAGAGCCAAGACTGTACCATTGCACTCCAGCCTGGGTGACAGAGCAAGACTCCATCAGGGTGAGACTCTGTCTCAAAAAAACAAAACAAAACAAAAAATCATAAACATATTCACAAGAAATTTACCAAGAAATATTTATTTCTACATCTTCAAGGTACATTTTTAGATTTCTATTATATTTTAGGAATATTTAGTCATAACTTTTGTAATTCCATTTATCAGGTGTTCCACTTCTATTTTTTACATTTGTACTCTATTTCCCAATACGTTAATTCAAAATGGTGTCAAGAACTATGATTTCCCAAGAAACTATGTGAACTTTTAGAACCTAAGAACCAAGGAGTGAAAGGAAATTTGTTTTCTAAATCAAAACAAGACAGCTAATGTTCATGTGTAAAATGACATTTACTTAACATTATATTTTTCCTTTTTTTTAGAGTAAACATACAGTTCCTCATTTAAAGCGAAAGCTTTGTTTCAGTGGGAAAAATTGCACGCCCCGTTTAAGAGCATAATAGAGTGCTGGACACGGTGGCTCGTGCCTGTAATCCCAGCACTTTGGGAGGCCAAGGCAGGCAGATCACGAGGTCAAGAGATCAAGACATCCTGGCCAACATGGTGAAACCCCGTCTCTACTAAAAATACAAAAATTAGCTGGGCGTGGTGGCATGTGCCTGTAGTCCCAGCTACTCAGGAGGCTGAAGCAAGAGAATTGCTTGAACCCGGGAGGGGGAGATTGCAGCGAGCCGAAATCATGCCACTGCACTCCAGCCTGGCGCCTGGTGATAGAACGAGACTCTGTCTCAAAATATATATATATATAATAGAGATAACCAACCTCTATTTAATTTTAATTTAGAAATCGTCATATACTGTTTCACTGAACTTCCTTCAAAAGCCAGTCTTCAGAAAATTAACTGATGTTTGGTATAATAAAAAGGTCATGGCTAACTGACATTCACAACACTCTTTATACCATATTCTTGCAAAAAATCAAATTTACCTGAAAAAGCATTTAGAGCTCATTTACAGTGTATCTAAAATACAAAGGGTAGAGGAACATAACAAATGTCACCATGAGAAAAACTGACTAAAACTCTTCAAGTTTACATCATGAAAAAGTACATATAAATGCACAGAAGGAATGTATTCCTGTTTTAAAAAAAAATTAACAGCAACGTTTACTGGGGTGGGCCTGTATACCTTCTTATTTCTAATGAAGGTATTGATTTTGATGTGAAATTTTAAAGCAGGCTGGGTATGAGACATTAGTAAAGAGTAACCTCAGTTTTGTCAGTTGTGATAATGGCACTATGGCTGTGTTAGAAAATGTCCTCATTTTTGTAGGTGAATGTTCGATTATTTATGAGTGAAATATTAAGATACATATAGTCTACCTTAAAATTTTTTAGCAATGACAATAAAATCCAAAGGATAAAAAAAATGCTAAAAATTTACCAACTATAAATATAGGTTATGAGTTAACAGGGTGTCAATGATACCCTTGTCTCTAATTTTATATGGGTTTCAAAATGTTTATAATAAATAAATACTCTTTTAAAATACTCCTGAGTACTTAGAAATCTCTTAAGTACCTAGTGAAAGCATATGTAAAGAATGCTGCAAATCATCAATAGATAGGATTAACTCATCCACTTCTGCCTGATCAAAATTAGCTTAGGAATTTCATTATAATTATTACGTTGGTGCAAAACAATTTGCATTTTTTGCTGTTTAAACTAATGGCAAAATGGCAACCACTTTTGCACCAACCTATAGTTTTAAAGGAGAGATAAAATTAAGCCATTTAGGGGAGCTTGGAAAGACAGAGATAAGGCAAGACAGTGTGGTTATATATTTCATAAAGATGATCTTCAGAAAAATTAGGTTGGTCAAAAAGATAATTGGTAAAGTTCAGGCCCAGGGTTCAAATGTAGACTAACTGGCTCCAGTATTCCTGCTGCATCCTCCTCCACGTTCCCTTTTCCCTGAAAACATCATCTTTGCACAGTTTATAGTACTACAAACGGTAGCACAGTTAGAAATAAATAGAGAAACACGGGAGAAAAATGTGTACTCAACACCCCAATAGTGTCCATGAGTCAGTCATTAGAATAGGCCATCTGATCCTGTCCATGAGTCAGTCATTAGAATAGGCCATCTGATCCTGGGAGGATGGCTTGAATTGACACCCTTCTGTCTCAACAGCGATGTTGAGCTGGTTGCTTCTTGGTCATAAAACATCCAGAGATTGTTTGGGGTTTTCAGAATAAAATGAATAGCATAGATATCAGAAAAGTAATGATGGCTGTGAATAGATAGAAATCAGAATTGCTCACAGCAAGGGAAATGAGTTGGCAGGGATTTGGAGTGAACCCCAAAGAAGGAACAAACTTGGATAAGAGTCCCCACCCTCTCAGGGTGTCAGGCAGGTCAGGTTGAAGACAGTGTGGCTATGGCCAGCTAGATGGTAGAGGCTTTCACAGAAGTGGCCCAGGCCAAAAAGGCAAGCAGAGAACCATGGACCGGGTGGCCAGAAAGACTCTGGGAAGCCATCCACTTTTATGCCACTGAAAAGTGAAACTTGCTGTGAAGCCTCTACCCGGGTGAGGACAGTTGTCACTTGGTGCAATGCACGGCATCTTCAGCCAGGCGCCACAGGAGCAGGATGGAGGAAGCACAGCAGAGCCCAGAAGGCAGCATCTTCCTAGGGCATTGTCTCTCCAGCACCCTCTACTGGCAATGCTTAGCATTGTGCCAGCTGTCAAAGGAAAATTATTTACAAGGTCCAGGTCCAAGTGCCCCAAAGCAGGGCAAAGAAGGATTTGGAGCTGAAAGGCAAAACACGGATGACCAGCACACATACCAAAATGACCTAAATGATACTGCTACAATAAAGCAGGCCTGCATTGTCACATTCAGTGTTAAAGGCTTTAGTCCTATTTCTTCTACCTCTGTTTTCAGTTTGATATCCTCGCTCAATGATCTCACCTCCACTGTTTTACAAATCCTTTGAGAACAAAACATGTGTTATCTTAATTTTTTACAAATATGTAGACATAACCACATGAATTGTACACAGTGAGAATGCAATAAATATTTGTATATTAAGCTAATGCTATAGTTGCTTTTTAGAGTTTTCAGTGCCTTTTTTCTTACCATATAAACTGAGGAAATTATATACTAAAGAAAATGTGATTTTTCAAGTGAATGCATTTTGGAAGATTTATTTTTTAATGTTTCAATCTCTTCCATTTTAAGTGAAAACTTAAAAAATATTGTTACTCTTAATATTTTTTCAAAATTATCACGAACCAGAAAATAAAGGGGTATTGTCAACATGGTAGCCTAAATAAAGTTATTAAAAGTTGTGTTAAACATTTCATAAAGGTAAAACCTTAGTCGGATTTATACTCTTCCATAATGGTGTCCTGTCTTGCCCCCTGCCTCGGTCCTACAGCTCTGGTCCAAGGTCTTGCTCTTGGCAGTCATTCATGCCCTCCTGCTTCCTCCTGAGAGTAGGGGTGGGGCTGGGTGAGTGGGTGTGATGCTTCTGTGTCCTTCTGTATTGAAATACAGAAAATGCCCTCTCAGAAAATGCTTATAAGTCTATTACCACTCTAAATTTCCTTCAAATCTTTTAGTTACTTAAGACACTGAAATCTCCTTTACCTTATCAACCTATATTCTTTGTAAGGGTAAGGCCTCTGGCTGGGATAGTATATAACCAAATTTTGATTTTCAAAGTTTATTATAAATGCAATAAAATAATAATTTGTTATGAAAGGTTTTCCCAGTCCTGAAGAAGCCTGATGGGTGTATTCTCTGCCATGATTAATATACTTAGTGAGTATACTTGGTGAATATTTGGGAGGCCTATTGGAGGAATGGGACAAATGCTGGTCTTGAAATGAGTAGACCATGGTTTCCAATCCAAACCCAGTTCTTTTGAAGCTCAAATTATTCATCTCTAAATGATAATAATGATAATTTATCTTCCCATTTCATCAAGATTGTGTGAATATCCATATATCTAAAGAATATTAAGTTTCACTAGTGCTGTATTCCACAAATCTTTTAAAATTATAAAAGCATGATTATACTAGCTCCAGAGCACCCATCTTACTAATAGAGGAAAACTTCATTTAGTCTAATCTGGTACACTTTGTCTAGTTCTGTAATTCTTAATTCAAATTCAAGTATTATTATCTCAATCACTGTCCAATTCAAAACCTACTTCTCACTGATTTCTTCCCCTTCTCACAGGTTTCCTCTTTTACCTCTTTTAGAGATGCTTCCACATTGTGGGGTTTCTGGGTCTTACAGGGAGTAAAGTGACTGTCACAAAATGAGCCCCAGAGCAGCAGCACTTTGGCTGCTTTGCATCTTTGGCTGCTGTGGTCTTCACCCGGTGACTAGGCTGCAGTGACAGCTGCAAAAAATGAGGGACTAGAGATGTTCCCTGGCCATTTTTTGAGTCAGTCTGATATTGTGACCACTGATGTTTGAGGGTGGCTTCAGATCATGTTGTACCCGCTACCTTGCAGGTGCAGGGGACAGACAGGTGGACAGCAGCTTCCAGGAACACCTACCAGGCAATGCCTGCTCTTCAGATGACATTTCAAGCTTCTCACCTCCAGAGGAGATTCAGAAATCCATTCCATAATTTCAGAAATATTCCTTATACTCAATCTTCCGCAGGGGGTATTGTAAGCTAGAGAAAGACCACCTTCTAAGTCTGCTGCTCCCTATTCCAAGCTCTTTGGAAAGCAACAAAAAATCAAACATTCATCTTCTCCCACGTGCCTTCTTTCAGAACTCTTTTTGGTTTATATCTAGCCCTCCAGCATAGCTGAGTAGAACAAGATGTCCTCTAGTTTATGTGTTTTCCTGATCATTTTGTGATTGGAAAGTTGACAGTAGATACAAACACAATAAGTGGATCCCATAGGGGTTTGACTCGGGTGAAGGACAACAGAACTCTTCATTGGAAACCACATAGTATTGACACAGAATTATTCCACTATAACTGAAAATGAGATAAGTGAATGCAGTTTGGAAATGCATTCATGTCCAAATATAAATATAAATATAAAAATGAAAGTGTGCATAAATAGATTGGTTAACACCAAAAATACATTGTACTCAATGTATCTTATTAACAGGGGTCAGTGATTAAAAAAACAATGGTTCAGACTTTCTACTTAGGGTCACAGAAATCTTTACACCAACCTCTAATATATATATCTGAGAACAGAAAAATAACTCAAACTGGTTTTTTTTCTTTGCTCTCACTCCACAGCAGTAATAAACATTTACACAGAAGAGTTCTCTGACCAAATGTGTGGGGATTTCTCCCCACCAACAAGCGAGCAATAATTTCTGCAACAGACACCTGCTGGATATCCTCCAATTCAATTTTGACATGTATCTGGAGATGGTAGCAGATCTCACAGTTAGGGGGCCCAGTTCACAAGACTTCCCCCTTCGCCACTTCTGATGCCAATCTAAAGCCCCCATATTATTTTAGATGTTACAACTCAGGGTTTTCACAACCCCCTTGTCAGCTTCAATTATTTTGCTAGAGCAATTCACAGAACTCAGGCAAATGTGTATTTACATTTACCAGTGTATTACAAGGGATATGAAAGATACAAATAAAGAACTAGATGAAGAGATACATAGGGTGAGATCTGGAAGGGTTTAAGTACAGGAATCTCTGTCCCTGTGGAGCTGGGGAGTGCCACCCTGCTGTCATGTGAATGAGCTCTTGCGCAGCTTCCGGTCAGCTTCTGTATGTTCAGAAGCTCCTTGCACCCTGTCCTGTTGGGTTTTTATGGAGGCTTCATGATGTAGGCATGACTGATTAAACCATTGGCCATCAGTGATTAACTAGATCTTTAACAACTCTTCCCTCCCCTGAAAATTTAATCACTCTGGGCACTTTGCTGATTCTCCTGCCCATCCAGTGGTTTCCAGGGCTTTCCAAAAATCACCTCATTAACATAAATTGAGGTGTCTTTGAAAGGGCTTATTGTAAATAATAAAAGGCTGCCTTTAACCTTTATTGTTCAAGGTCTAGCTCAGGAACCAAGGACGAAGGCTAAATACTTGAACAAAAGTTATTCTTGTCACTTAGGAAGTGACAAGGCTCACAGGAGCTGAGAGCCAGAAGTAATGGATGAAAATCAAAATACATACATCCTAATATCATGGTGTGTATGTGATGAATAATGAGTATATTTTCCTAACCCACAGATATATTTAAGAAGAAGACAGTATGTGTTCAGGAGTGGAGTTGAAAATGTCAGGATCCAAAAACAGAACGAGAAGGCATATAAGGACTCTGGTGAGGGAAACTTCTTAGAATAAAGGAAGTTACCCCCGCGAACAAGCTTACTTCTCCAACCAGGGTGGTTATAAGGGATAATCATGGCAGAAGAAAACATTTTTCTCTTTAATGAACGGTTGATTTAGCAAATTCATTTTTTAGTTGGACGAGAGATACTCTTGGCATTTCTGATCAAGCAGGCCATCATAAGGCTAATCAAATTTGCCTAAGTATCTGCCAAGCAGACTAGACTTGATCTTATTTGTTACTATACATTACTAGCACTTCACTGCTAAACATGAAAGGCCTTTCTGACACCAGTAAAAATTACATACTAATGAACTGTCAGAAAATAGCTGAGATAAGGCATTAGGCCACCTTCAAAATGACTTCTGATCCTTGTTAACTTAAATATGGTAATGCCTTCCATACCATGTTACTGTATGTTTTAGGAAGTAAATGTCATGCACTTTCTAATTCCATACATGTCATTCTTTATAGAAAACAATATGCATAATTTTTATTATACCCTGTCAAATTGAGGCACTAATTAGCACCATTATGGTTTGCAGGAATGCATTCAAGTCTGAATGTATTAGTCATTAATTTCAACAACTATGAGGAGGTAAAAGTGCCACCAAAATAAGACCTAGAGACAAACTAGAATGCAGCATTTCAAGGGAGCAATTAATGCCCAGGAAACTTTCATTTCACAATAAAATCCTCAGCAATAAAGAAATGATGGCAATTTAGCAAAACCAGCATCAGTTGAGCTTTGGAGTTTACAAAAAAATAACGTGGAATTCATCACTGTCAGTGACAGTTTTATTCCAGAGAACTTAAACAAAAAACACAGCCTTGAAGAACGTGCCAATATGTATGTGGATCAAGTGTTTGTCAACTGAATTCATTCACTTTTTACTTTAGAGACCAACTAAAAAGTTATACAGAAATGATCTTGACTCTAGAAAAATTTAGTAGCTATAAAAGCTTATTTTCAAACAACTAAAATCACAATTCAGAGATTTCTTACATTTATGACTTATATAAAAGTAAGTATTCTCTTAGTTTTCTCCTTATTTCATGTTTTAAATATAAGGTTTTGACATGTAGAAAGTAAAATTTTTTAAAAAGCTTTGTATAATCCTTCCATCCTAAAACTCTAGTCACTTAGGAAGTAAGGTTCACAGGAGCTTGTGATTATAGCTAGTCCACATACTTTTACTGAAGTTAATAACCTAGCATGTTTTGTAAACCTATTCCATGAAGCAAATTATTTTTCTACTCACTTTATTCAATAGATTATGTTTTATTCAGTTAGTTTCTTTTAAATTTAGCATTTACTCTGTGTTATAAGCTACGCTAAATGCCAAACTTAGTGCAACAGATACATCATCCCATGTTTGTTATTTTGGCTTGCTTTCTACATTTGTATTACTATTATAAATATCAGTTAAATTAAAATATTTATGCTCAAAACATTTTTAGATTTTTCTTAGAATAAGTAGTTGAAAATGAATAATAATTATGTCGTCCTTACTACATTCTGATCAATTGATATCCATTTATGCCAGGGGATACTGATATTCTCAAATGTAACCACATATGGATTTTATTAATAAGCACATAATATCTGTTAGAAGAAGGTAACATTTTCACCAAAGGTTAGCTATCTCAACAAGATAATATATTGAACTCTATAAACTGCTTCATAATATCGGATCATAGAAGTGTAAATTTTTGCTATAGCCAGGGGATAGGCTCTTTGCTATTGCAAGTTTTTGATTCACAGTAGGAAAAAGTTTAAGTGAGTATGAATATTTGTGATCCTTGTTAGAAATGTGTTCCTTTCTCTGTTAATAAAATCCACTGGCCTAGGTTATTAAAAAGAAAGGCAGAGATTAGTAGAAGAAAAAGAATAAAAGAGGATGAGTGAAACAAGAGAGAGAAGTTGACAAAAGAAAATACTAAAAAAAAGGAATCTAGTCATTATATTAAAAAATGATTGCTCTAGAGCAGCATAACAGTGGAGAGAGAGAAAATATCTCAATGTTTTCAATCCCGTGTCCTTCCAGCCATGGCATTTATGTAGATCTCAGACCTGGGAGACATTAGAAGGAGGCCTCAGTGGCCATTTGGAGCATGACTGTCCAGGTATACTGCTGTCATCTGCCTCCAGGTGAAGGTAAAAAGGTGCTAACTCTCCTGGTCTAGGGAGAAAAGACAGAGAAAAGTCCACTGTAGTGACATAAGTGGCATTAGTAGGAATTGATGGCAAAATGGCATTTGGGTTTGGGAAGTAAGAAATACTACTTTTATTGATGGCCCTCTGAGCTCTTGACCAAATTAATGTTTTTGTCCATTTGGTTTGGGTTATTTACTGGCAGGATAGGAGTGTTGAAAGGGCTGGTGGAGGGTATGAGAAGACCTCTGGATTAAGGTTTTCTACTACAGTACGCCTTTGAGCAACACGTGTTTGAACTTCATGGATCCACTTATATGTCGATTTTCTTCTGTCTTTGCAACTGCTTGAAATAGGGGGACTTACCTCTCCTCTTTTTCCCTCTTCCTCAGCCTACCCAATATGTAAAGGACAAAGATAAAGACCTTAATGATAATCTGATTCCATTTAATAAATAGTAAATATATTTTATCTTCGTTGTAATTTCATAATAAGATTTCCTTTTTGCAAGCTTGCTTTGTTGTAAGAATATAATATATAATGCATATAACATACAAAATACATGTTAATCAACTATTTATGCTATGCATAAGTCTTCTGCACGACAGCTGGCTATTACTAGTTAAGTTTCCGGGGAATCAAAAGTTATATGCCGGTTTTCAACTGTGCAGGAATTGGTGCTCTGGACCCCCTCATTGTTCAAGGGTCCACTGTACAGATGTGATTCCCTCTTGCTTCTGGCTTCAAGGAATATTGGGAATGTATAGATAATGGTGCGGTCGAATCTATCTGAACTCTTATATGTTTTCTCTTCTCTGTTGCCTATGTCAGTAGAATTTTAGCTCACAGAGCATTAGGCGCACACTATTAAGTTTTTATTGGGCTCTTTATAAAATATAATTGAACAGGTATATTCAGGGTAGACACAACTTGATATGAATAGGGACATCATCTGGGACCTGAATAAATTATCCCTCTGCTATGCACTTAGTATCATGATTTCATTTGGAAAGTACATCTCTCTATTAATAATTCACAGGAGTAATATCACAAAGCAGAAAGAAATGTTTTTCAGTCAAGAGCTCAAAGTTTATGATTAAGGGCGGGGAAATGGAGAAAATCTGTGAGTTACACACACAGAGAAGCACATCTATGTGGTATGCTTACTCCAGGGAAGAGTTGAGCAAATGTGTCTGGGTTTGATACAGTAAGAGTGATACCCGTATCTACCAGGAGTTGATAAGAATGTTCATCTATGTTCGTGGTTAAACACCCTGAATGTTTAATGATGTAGCATGATATTGGGCATCTTTTCCTTCCTGAAAGCACTCTCATTGATCTGAATTAAGAAAATTTTTTGTCTTGTTTTTCTTTTGAATAATGAGACAATTTTCTTTCCCAGTGTTCTTTCTGTTTGCAATATTTACAAGTGTCTTTGTTAGTAGGGGATTGGTTGGTGAGTGGACCACATGGCTATTTGATGGGCTGGGCCATGGGTTCCCTTTGAATCTTATTTTTGTTCTAAAGCCCTTTTAAATTTTTTTTAGTCAGGTGTTGTAGTTCTGCTAAGGGGCCCATTTTTCATTCTGATTTTTATTTTTGAATTGGAGCTTCAGTTTTAGTTTTGACTCCATTGATTAAAATGAAACAAAAGGGCTGCTGTTCCATCAGTACCTATTTCACTCTCAAAAATCGTTAGATATGTTTCTAGTCTATCCTGTAAATCTCCTACAATTTCATCCTTTTGGTTTGCATAATTGAATTATGGGTCAATCAATTTTTATGAGAAATGTTTCAGGTATGACTTTTAAGAAACTTTAATATACTTTTCTGGCATTGTTTTTTAACCTTCGGGTGTATTGTGGAAAGAAAGATCTCATAGGTTCCTTCCAGGTTCAGTCCCATCAGCTTTTTCTCTCAAGGATTTGACATCCAAGGTTCAAATCAGCATTGTGCTCAGGTTCACATAGATCAGTTAGGTCTCGATTTTATACACACACAGGAATTCTACATTCTCCAGTAAATATATCCACTGTTTTTTTACGGTGGAAGGTTAGAGAAATCTTTAAGTGTAACACTTCAATTAAACTCAGGTTTAAGGTTTAAATTCCACAGTTGTTTGCATACTTGGCTCCTGGGAGGAAGGGATTCTTAAAAGCAACTGGAATTTTAGGGTTTTAGGAGAAGTGATGGGAAAAGGAAGAGGATCTGGACAAGAGAAAAGAAGGGGCATGAAGGAGAGAAATCACATAAGAGAGGAGAGCTGAAAATAGGCAACTGGAGGGAAAGGAGAGGGAGAATTTACCAAGGAAAGGAGCCTATTTTTTTTTCTACTTAAGATTGTCAACTTGCTCATCAGCTTTGCCCAAATAATCTTTTAGTGAAGCAATTACTGATTTACAGCTTTTTTTTTTTTTGGAGATTTCTGCATACCAATTAAAAAAATACTGCCATTGGCCTTGTGAACTCTTATTCCTTGTCTTCCCTAAGGTGCCTCTCAAGTAAACAATTGTCCTCAAATCAAATATTTCCCAGCATGACCACTGAATTCCCAAATCATCCTTCGTAAGATTATGCAACTTTGAAAGATAAGTGGAAGAATTAGAATTGTCAAGGGAGTACCTATAAGAAGCAGGGACTTTTCTGTAGCTCAGAAGACTTGAAGGACCCTGTAAGTGCTGGCCACAGTTGATAGGCAAAAATGCTCATGGACCTTGTGTCTTGGGCCCCCAATCTAGTGAGTGTCTGCCTCCAAAGCCAGACCTGACAGTTTGCTTGCCCTGGCAAGTGGAAAACCAGAGAAATTCCTCTCTCTGGATCAATGCCTAAGCCACAGGATGCAAAATGAAGAGTGAAAGAGAATCTCATTTAGTGTTATTGGTGACCTGCAGCAAAGTTTGTCCAAGTAGACAACAGTTTGTCAGGTGAGAACTGTAAACCCACAGGTCTGTGAGGGCAGCTCAAACAAGAGGCTTATAGGGTCTATGGCTATTTTTCTTCCTATAGTTCTTTTCCTTATGAGAAATAGCACTTCCTGATAGCATGACACAGAACAGGAAAACAAAAGCCTGCAAAAAAGGATAAAGAGGAGTGGGCTGATTCCACCAAGAATCCCAAACAAACTAGAACCAATAACAAAATCTGTTACCAAACTAAGAATAAATAGCTGAGAAACTCAATGCAAAGGAAGTGGATTATTTCGGACCTGGTGCTGCTTTAATATGTCTTCACAGACTTGGCAAGCCACCATCAGCAGGGCATAAAAGGCCTCTGTGGTACTGCACTAGGGCAAAAAGCTGGTGTCTACCACAATGGGCAATGCAGATTGGGTGTCAGTGGGACCCCTAGGATTAACTGTGGAAGTAAATATAGACCACCCAAATGAGGATAAGTAAAGACTACTTATTCAGATCTGGCTGTAGCTTGCTTCTCACCACCAAGAGCAGCCTTCAACTGACCAAAATGGGGGTGTTAACAGCCCAGTCCCTTACGTCAGGCTAAGATAAATGGTGACACCACTTATACTCCAGAGCTGTCCATAGAATGAGGCTAGGACTTGACCTTTTGAAACACATTTCTTCCGCTGCCATATGGAGCTTCTCTCACTTTTCCTGAGAGCAGTCAGTCAATAAATCATTGCAAGAGATTTCACATCTAAGAGCCTCACCTAAGACAGGGGTGCACTGCACTGTGTATCTACTACTTTTTACCTCTTCAGCCAGACTACCTTTGACAACCTGCCACCATAAATTCTCTCTAAGGAATCTACTCGTTAACCTGTTTGAAATTTTCTTTTGTTTATAAATCCCAGGAGTGGAAGTGCTAGGTCAAGCTGGTTTCTACAACTAATGTAAGTACTTCCAGCCTGTTCTGATTGGTGCCATCTCTCTACATTCCCACTTTAGGAAGCTTAAGTTCCCTTCAATTATTACTGAAAATACTTTTTAAATCTTGACTCCCTATCTGCAATCAAGATTTATAATAATAACAATAAATTTCATGTCTTAGACCTCTTTATCCAATTTTCAAATTCCTTGATCTTATTTAAATCAAACTGTGTGTATGTGGTTTGTGGATTTGAGTAATTAAGAGAATTTTTTTTCAATTACACCAGCATGGCCCCACCCCTGTGTAAATTCCTCTTACCCTTGTCTTTTTTTTAACATCTTGATGTTTAACTCCCAAACGATCAAGGAAATATATCACTGATGCTCACATTTTCATTCATTCAGATGACATTTTTCTTGGATGCTCAAATTCAACCAACATTTACTGTTTTTACACTGTACCAGGCTCTAGCAGGGAATTTGAAACATAATAGATATATTTTACCTAATTGGAATATCGATTGAGTTAGCATTTAAGCTGCTACTTGGAAATATATCTATGTAATGATGGGTTCAGTTTAACAAGTGGTGTGGTTAATTGTAGGAGTCAGGGTTGAGGACGGTTAACCAATCAATGAGGGAGGCTGCAGAATGGTGATTATGGTCTTATAGCCCACGACAAATGGAACAGTGCCAGCACATGGCTCATTTACTCACATTTCTGCTGCTCCTTCTGTGGCCAGACTGGATTAAAATTTGAGGGAGGAAAATGAACATTCTGCATTGGCAAATCTTCTGAGATTCTTTAGGTTTTATTCCTTCATCTTATCTAGTCCATTTTAGTATAAGTCCTTAATGAATTCTATCTACTCAGTGAAGGAATCATAGGGGCCACTGATTCATAACTGAATCAGTCCAGTCTCTAACTAAACATTTAATGATTACTCAGTGTTTTTTAGGCAACTGCACTTTTTTCCCTGTTTTAGCACATTTTACACTTCTAGCCCAAGATTCGATAGAGTTCTTTCCCTTATCGGTCCGGGTTCTGCCTGGGTCTTAGGCTTTTATCTCTGTTCTCTTAACTGAGCTTTGGTTATGTTCATTGCCGCTATTATTGTTACTTTCCTAGCAGTCTGGTGGTTTCAGTTAGCCCTTAGTGCTGCCTCCAGATTCTAGCTTAGTGCTTTTCAAATTTGGATTTGTGTTCTAGATATCTTTAAAATGCCATCGAAGCAGAGATTTTCTCATCTTGTCCTGAAGATTCTGATTTAGTAGGTCATAGTGGAGTTTGAGAATCTTTTTTTTTTTTTTTTTTTGGCTTAAACAGAAAGTATTTATTCATCACAGTTTTGGAGGGAGTCTGGGATGTTCAAGATCAAGGTGGCTATTTATTCAGCTTCCCTCAATGATTTTCAATTTCTAGTGAGGGCCCTCTTCCTGGTTTGCAGATGGTTATCTTCTCATTATTTTCTCCCATAGCCTTTCCTTGGTGCCTACCCTTTGTAATCACATGGCTGACTGGGAGCTGCATCCTGCCACCACTGCCAAACATTGCAAGAAAGTATACTGCATATGATCAGCAGAGTTCTTTTTTTTTTTTTTTTTGAGATGGAGTTTTGCTCTTGTTGTCACCCAGGCTGGAGAGCAATGGCACGATCTCTGCTCACAGCAACCTCCACCTCCTGGGTTCCGAGTTTGAGAATCTTTAAAAGTGATTTCCACCATGGTTATAAGTCTACCCACAAGTGTGCAGCCTCATACTTGCCTTATGTCTTGAACCTAATAGTGTTAGGATTATAGATCCATGAAATTTTCTCTAGCCCTATAATGGCCTCAGTCAATCCTTAACACTCAAACATAAAGTCATTGTCTACCACAAATTGTTCTCTAAGAGGGCAATGTGCTGGGGCCAGCAAGGTGAGTACTGTTCATGAATGCAAGCCCAGAGAGAGCATTTACTCCTTGTTTCTAACGGATTCATTCCTTCTGAGATAAGTTCAGGAGGGCCAAAGCCTAACGTTAAGTTCTGTAGTACACTAGTCATTCACATTCCTTCGAGAATAGTGAGTGCCTCTTTCTTTAGCTTTAGCCCTTGAGATGTTAATTTTACGTGTCAATGTGACCAGGCTAAGGTGTACCAGTAGAGCTGGCAAAAACTTATTTCTTATTTCTCGGTTTGTGTGGGTGTTTCTAGAAAGGATTAACTTTTGAATCAACAGACTGACTAAAGAACAGCCCTCATCAATGGGCATCAATGAGTCAAGGGCCTGAACAGAAGTGGAGAAAGTTAATTCATCTCTCTGTTGTTGAACTGTTACATCCAACTTCTTCTGCCCTCACACATGCAAGTTCCTCCTTCTCTGGGCTTCAGATTCCAGGACTTAAACCAAACAGCCCAACCTCCACCCTCACCCCTGCCAGTTCTTAGGCCTTCTGACATAGACAGATAATTACATCATTGACTTTCCTGGTTCTAGACTTTTGGATTTGAACTGAATTACATCATCAGCTTTCCAGGCTCTCCAGCTTAAAGATGGTAGACAGTGGTACATCTAGGCCTCCACAATCATGTAAGTCAGTTCCCATGATCCATCTCTCCCTCTTCTCTCCCTCTCTCTCACTCTCTCTCTCCATCTCTGTATATACACACCACATGTACTATTGGTTCTGTTTTTCTGGGGAAGCCTAACAAATGCACCCCTGCAGCTCTGCAGCACTTATGTTTTGCTATTTTCCTTCCTGAAAATTCGGCTTGTATTCCTGTAACCCATCTCACCCCAAAATGTGAGCTTAAAGAACCTGGTTACAAGGCATTTGACAACAACATGGATGTATTACCTACTTTATTCATTAATTACAACCAATTTTCCACAGAAATCGATATGAGACTATCAAACACCTAAATATTTTATCAGAACCTATAGTTACTCATATGGCAACCCAAATATGTAACTAATCTAATTTCTGACTATCCAGGTGTCACTCCGCTGGACCCTTCTATCTTTCTCCTCTCTGACGCCTGGTAGACATTCAGTCAGGTGGGGTATGCATTCCTGATCCTATTCTTTTAAAGGTTTATACACTTGACCCTGATCTCCAACAAAAGAGCATAATCCAAAATTAAGACAAAGAATTATCAGTAATTTTGTCTATTGTAAAAATGTTTATAGCACAAATAGAAATAGCCCAATAGTTCAAGAGAAGGGTAATAGTGCAGAAAATTGTGACATACTTTTTGACTGGAATGTTCTGACACCATTAAACAAAATGCTTATTATGAGTGTGTTGACTTGAGTAAATGCTAATGGTATATTGTTTTAGAAAAACAAAGATACAAAATTAGATATATAATATAGTCTCAAATATTTAAAAGTCTATAAAAAACATTGTGGTAATTTTTAAACTTTCAATTTTAAACTAACTTTAATCTTAAAGGAAATCTACAAAATAGTGCAGAGTTCTCTTAAATCATTCATCAGACTGTGATGTTAACATCTTACATAAGCACAGAACAATTTTCAAGAACAAGTAACTAATATTCTGTGAATGCTGTGATTATCAGTATTTTTCTTGCCCTTTTGCACTTTGAAAACATATAATAAGAATATATTGACTTAATAATCAGAAAAAATATATAAATCTGATGAAGAGTGTATTAGTTTGTTTTCACACTGTTATAAAGAAATACTCAAGACTGGATAATTTCACATTGCTATAAAGAAATACCCCAAACTGGTAATTTATAAGGAAAAGAGATTTAATTGATTCACAGTTTTCCATGGCTGGGAGGCCTCAGGAAAGTTACAATCATGACTGAATGGGAAGCAGGTACATATTGCATAGTGGCAGAAGATGAAGTGTGAGAGCATAGGAAAAACTACCATTTATACAACCATCAGATTTTTTGAGAATTCACTCACTATCATGAGAACAGCATGGGGAAAACCACCGTCATAACCCAATCACTTCCTACCAGGTTTCTCTCTCAACACCTTGGGATTACAATTCACTATGAGGTTTGGATGGGGACACAAGGCCTAATCATATCATTCTGATCCTGGCCCTTCCCAAATGTCATGTCCTTTCACATTTCAAAACCAATCATACCTTCCTAACAGTCCTCCAATGTCTTAAATCATTTGACCATTAACTCAAAAGTCCACAGTCCAAACTCTCATCTGACACAAGGCAAGTCACTTCTGCCTATGAGCCTATAAAATCAAATACTTCCTGCATATAGTGAGGGTATAAGCATTGGGTAAATATTCCCATTCCAAATGGGAGAAATTGGCCAAAAAGAAAAGGCTACAGGCCTCATGCTAGTCCAAAACAAAAAGGGGCAGTCATTAAAACTTAAAGCTCCAAAACAATCTCCTTTGATTCCATGTCTCACATCCAGGCAATGCCGAAGCAAGAGGTGGGCTCTCGTGGCCTTAGGCAGCTCTGTCCCTGTGGCTTTGCAGGATACAACTCCCATCCCACTGCTTTCACAGCTGTTTGAGTGTCTGTGGCTTTTCCAGCTGCATGGTGCAAGTTGTCAATGGATCTACCATTCTGGGTTCTGGAGGTTGGTATGCCTCTTCTCACAGCTCCACTAAGCAGTTCCCCAGTGTACTTGAGAATTTAAAGGAAATGATGGAAAAGACTAGTAAACACATGTGGGCTATCAATAGAGAAATAGAACGTATTACAAAAACTCAAGTGGGAATTCTAAAAGTAAACCATAATACATTTAAAACATAATTTTCTGATAGATTTAATTACACATTACATATTACAGAATAAAAAATCGATAAACCTAAAGACATATCAATAGAATTTACCTAAGTGAAGAACATAGGGAGAAAACATAATGAAAAAAGTAAGTATACCATTAGTAAAGATCCAGACAACACCAAGTAGTATGTGTAATTAGAGTTACACTATATAAAAGGGAGAGGTAGAGAATAAAATAATGAAGAAACAATGGGTGAAATTTTTCCAAAAGCATCAGTTTACAAATCTAAGATACTTAGGAAACCCCAAAGATGGGAAATAAAACAGAAACCACACTCGATCACTGACTGCTAAAAAGAAAGTATAAAATTAAAGGTTAAAAGAAAACCAAAACAGGGGAAAAGTAAGTTAAATGTAGAGAAACACAACAAACTAGGCAATGGAGGAACATACTTTAAAATAATAAGAGGCATCTGTGACAAACCCACAGCTAACATTAAAGCTGGAAGCATTATCCCTGAGAACTGGGACAAGACAAAGAAGCCCACCCCCACCACCGCACTCAGCATAGTACTGGAAGCCCTAGACAGAACAATTGGCAATAGACAGAAACAAAGGGCATCCAAACAGGAAGAGAGGAAGTCAAACTATCACTGTTTGTAGAAAATATGATTTTATACTTAGAAAACTCTGTTGTTCCTGTCCAAAAGCTCCTAGATCTAGGCAACTTTAACAATTCCAGCATACAAAATCAATATGCAAAAATCAGTAGCATTTCTATACACCAACAACATCCAAGATGAGAAACAAATCAAGAACACAATTCCATTCACAATAGTCACAAAAGAACAAAATACCTGGGAACACAGCTAATTAGGGAGACAAAAGAGCTCTACTATGAAAATTACAAAACACTGTTCAAATAAATCAGAGATAACACAAACAAATGGAAAAACATTCCACGTTCATAGATAGGAAGAATTAACATAATTAAAATGGCCATATTGCCTAAAGCAATTTAAAGATTCAATACTACTTCTATCAAGCTACCAAGGACATTTTTCACAAAACTAAAAGAAAAAAAAAACTACTCTAAAACACATATGGATAAATAAAATAGTTTGAATAGCCAGAACAATCCAGAGAAAAATGAACAAAGCCGAAGGCGTCTCATTACCTGACTTCAAATTATACTAAAAGCCTACATTAACTAAAACAGTATGGTACTGGTACAAAAACAAACACATATATCTATGGAACACAATAGATAGCCCAGAAATAAGGCCACACACTTACAACTAGCTGATCTTCAACAAAGCTGACAAAAACAAGCAACAAGGAAAGGATTCTGTATTCAATAAGTGGTACTGGGATAACTGGCTGACAATATGTAGAAGATTGAACCTAGAACCCTACTTTTCATCACATACAAAAATTAATTCCAGATCAATTACATAATTAAAGATAAAACCTAAAACTATAAAAACTATGGAAGATAACCTAGAAAATACCATTGTGGACATAGGAATGGGCAAATATTTCATAACAAAGACACCAAAAGCAATTGCAGCAAAACCCAAAATTGACAAATTGGATCTAATTAAACTAAAGAGCTTCTGCACAGCAAAAATCACCATCTGCAGTGTAGACAGACAACCTGCAGAATGGAAGAAAGTATTTGCACACTGTGCGTCTGAAAAGGGTCTAACATACAGAAACTGTAAGGAACTTAAATTAATAAGCCAAAAACAAATAATTCCGTTAAAAAGTGAGCAAAGGATGTGAACAGAGACTTTTCAAAATACATACCCACAGCCAACAAGCATATGAAAAATTCTCAACATTCACTAATAATTAGAGAAATGCAAATGAAAACCACAATGAGATGTCATCTCACACCAGCCAGAATGGCTATTACTAAAAACTAAGAAAATAACAGCTGGAGAGGTTGCAGAGAAATGGGAACACTTACACACTTCTGACGAGAATGTAAATTAGTTCAGCCACTGTGGAAAACAGTTTGAAGATTTTTCAAAGAAGTTAAAGCAGAATTACCCTTTAACCTAGCAATTACACTGTTGGATATATACCAAGATGAATATAAATAATTCTTCCATAAAGACATATATGCACACATATGTTCTTTGCAGCACTATTTACAATAGCAAAGGCATAGAATCAATGTAGTTGCCCTCCAACAGTAGACTGGATAAGGAAAATGTGGTACATATACACCATGGAATACTACACAGCCAAAAAACGAAGGCAATGATGTCCTTTGTGGCAATATCAATAGAGCTGGAAACCACTATCCTAAGCAAACTAACAAAGGAACAGAAAACCAAGTAACATATGTTCTCACTTATAAGTGAGAGCTAAACATTGAGTATAAAAAGGCACAAAGAAGGGAACAATGCATACTGAGCCCGGCTTGAAGGTGGAGGCTGAGGATAGAAAACTTACCTATCGGGTACCACGCTTATTACCTGGGTAACAAAATAATATCTACACCAAACCCCCACAATATGAAATTTGTCTATACAACAAACTTGCATGTGTACCCCTGAAACTAAAATAAATGTTAAAAAAATAAATATGGAGAAACAATGAAAATGAAGATCACCTATTACAAGAAACAGTGCTAGGCAGAAAGCAGACATGAATAATATATTTAACTTTTTTAAGGGAAAAAAATCAATCTAGAAGTGTGTAGCCAAGTAGCATATCTTAAAAATTGAGAAATATATATGAGGACATTTTCACATAAATGAATGAAGAAAGAATTTGTTGCCATCATATTTGTACTAGATAATATGTTAAAGGAAGTGAAGGATAAAGGGAAATGAGTAACACCAGAATCAACAAGAAGAGTTAAAGACCACTGAACATGATTTTTAAAAGCTTTGGTGGCTGGGAGCAGTGGCTCACGCCTATAATCCCAGCACTTTGGGGGGCCGAGGCGGGTGGATCACAAGGTCAACAGATCGAGACCATCCTGGTCAACATGGTGAAACCCCGTCTCTACTCAAAATACAAAAATTAGCTGGGCATCGCAGAGTGCACCTGTAATCCCAGCTACTCAGGAGGCTGAGGCAGGAGAATTGCCTGAACCCAGGAGGCGGAGGTTGCCGTGAGCCGAGATCGTGCCATTGCACTCCAGCCTGGGTAACAAGAGTGAAACTCCATCTCAAAAAAAAAGAAAAACTTTGGTAAAGAAAAGAGATGAGTCCCAGCATGGTAATTCATACCTGTAATCCAAACCCACTAGAAGGCCATGGTGGGAGGATTATTTAAGGCCAGGAATTAGAGAGTCTGGACAACAGAGTGTGACCTCATCTTTATAAAAAAAATATAAAAAATTAAGCAGATGTGGTGTGTGCATGCAGTGTCAGCTACTCGGGAGGCTGAGGCAGGGGGATTTCTGTGGGCAAAGCATTTGAGGTTACAGTGTACCCTTATACCCAGCCTGGCTGACAGCGAGAGACTCAGGTTTGATTTTTTTAATTATAAAGGTAATATTAATATGAGGCTTATAATACATGTAAAAGTGAAGCATGTAAGAAAAATAAACCAAAATATGGAGGTTAAATATAACTACATTATGTCGTTTGTTTTTAGAACATTTTATGTAAAGTCATATAATGTTACTTGGTAGTAGACTATAAGTTAGAAAGACATATTTTAATTCTTAAAACAACCCAGAAAAGTAATTTAAATGTAACAACAATGCTAAAAATATGATAAAGAAGATAAAAATAAATATTGGAGTATGTTTGATTAAAACAAAAATTAAGGGCCGGGTGCGGTGGCTCAAGTCTGTAATCCCAACACTTTGGGAGGCCGAGGTGGGTGGATCATGAGGTCAAGAGATCGAGACCATCTTGGTCAACATGGTGAGACCCCGTCTCTACTAAAGATACAAAAAAAATTAGCTGGGCATGGTGGCGCATGCCTGTAATCCCAGCTACTCGGGAGGCTGAGGCAGGAGAATTGCCTGAACCCAGGAGGCGAAGGTTGCGGTGAGCCGAGGTTGCACCATTGCACTCCAGCCTGGGTCACAAGAGCAAAACTCCGTCTCAAAAAAAAATTAAGTAGGAGAAATAAACACAAATACCAAAAGACTAAATCAAAACATATCAATAATTACACTAGGTGTGAACATAATAAATCTTTCAGTGAAAAGTAGAGATTTTTAGCCATTCTGAAAAGTAAGATGCCACAATTTTCTCTCTGTAAAATATAAGCACTATAAATATAAAAGTACAAAGATGTTTGTAGGTAAACAGGGTACACGGAATAGACTTAACCCAGTAGCAGATAATAATTATAGATAAATAAATTCTTCTCTGACCCTGCTTAACAACACTTCAAAAAAAAGACACAGAGAGAGAGAGAGAGAGAGAGAGAGACAGAGAGAGAGAGAGAGAGAGAGAGAGAGAAATACATATATTTATATACATATTTGTAACTTTTCTGTATCTCAGGAGAAATCACAATAATATTTATAGAAAAGCTATCATCTACCAAGGGAAAAATTTACGATGACTAGCATTTGAATGAAAGAATACTAGATATTTATAGAGGCAGAAAAATAGAAATCATAATAAGGATAAAAAACAATTAATGAAATTAATGAACAGTAACTCAACCACAGGTGCTAGAATTAGCAAACAAAGACATTGAAACAATTACTACATGTATTTCTTACACATTTCAATGTTAAGGAGAAACATGGGCAATACAAAAGGGACCCAAATCAAAGTTCTATAGATGAATATTACAATGAATGAAGTGAAAAATCCTGTGACAAAAATAACATAAAATTTGACATTACAGAAGAAAAGATTTGTAAATAAGAACATATAGAAATTTAAGATTTCACATTAAAACAGAAAAAATATTTTTTTAAGAAAAGAAAAATCATAAAGAGTTTTGAGAACATTTCAAGCAGTATAAAATACATGCAGTTACAGTCTCAAAATTAGAGAAGGGAAGGAAAGGGCCAAAAAATAATTGAAAAGTTGTAACTGAAAAATTTACAAATTTAATGGTGTAACTCCTTAGTTCCAAAAAATCTCAACAAAACTCAATAACTATAAAGCTACATCAGTATGTAATTACCCTCTAATTGCTCAAGATCAGTGAAAAAAGAAATTAAATGACACATTACATACAGAAGAGCAAAGACAAGAAGAAAACAGATTAAATTTCTCAAAAAAAAATGCAAGTGAAGAGACAATGTAGCAACATCTTCAAGTTTGTAAAAAAGGAAAAACGAAAATTTGTCTACCTAGAAATTTATCCCCAGAAAAAATGTTCAAAAACAGGCTGGGCACGGTAGTTCATGCCTGTGATCCCAGCGCATCGGGAGGCCAAGGCAGGTGGATCAAGAGGTCAAGAGGTCGAGGCCATACCAGCCAACATGGTGAAATCCCATCTCTACTAATCCTTCCACTGCACTCCAGCCTGACGACAGAGCGAGACTCCGTATCAAACAAAAAAGTGGGAGGTGGGTGAATGGAGTTATCACATATGCAAAAGTTAAGAGAATTGATCAAATGTTGTCTCTCTGATAGAAATAAATGACATCGTGTAAATATATATTTATAAAAATAAGTAAAGATATCAGAGATGGTAACTACATGGGTAATTATATGATTACTCTTTTCTTAGGTAAATATTTAAAGATAGTTGACTACTTAAACAAAAACTAATAACAATATATTTATTGGTTTTATAATAGATATATAAGTAAAATGTGTGGCAAAAAAGCATAGATATCCAGTGGAAAATAAATTTAGGTTTCTGATTCTATAAATAAAGTAATACAAGATCATTTGAGGGAAGATAGTGATAACTTGAAGATGGGCAATATAAACTCTAAAGAAGCCACTGGCCAAGAGCAGTGGCTCACACTTATAACCCCAGCACTTTGAGAGGCTAAGATTGGAGGATTACTTGAAGCCAGGAGTTAAAGACTAGCCAGAGCAACAAAGCAAGACCCCATCTCAGCAACAACAAAGTGGGTTTCAAGATTTACGAAAAAGTTAAAATAATTAAGACAGTGCAGAATAGGGCTCAAGATAGACAAGCATATCTATGGATCTGGATAGAAAGTCCAGAAATAGTCCTATATGTCAAATATGGACATCTGATCATTTTAGATATGCAAAATACTATCTAATTTAGTGGAAATAGATAGCATTTTCTACATATAGTGCTAGAACAATTGGATATCCATTTGCAAATACTGATTTGGATCTATGTACCACATAAATGAAAATTTATTAGAAATGTGTCATAGACTTAAGTGTGAAGCCTGAAACAATAAGACTTGTAGGAAAAAATATAGAACATTTTTGTGGCCCTTGTTTGAACAAAGATTTCTTAGATTAAACCCCAGAAACATGACTCAAAAGAACTGATAAATTGCACTTTATCAAAATAATTTGTCAATAGAATGAAAATATAAGTCACAGACTGACAGAAATGTCTAGAAAGATAAATTTATAAAATGTTTATAACTATAATATATAAAGAACTTTTATATCTCAGTAGTAAACAAGAAGAAAATAAAAAAGGGAAAAGATTTGTACAGATATTTCACCAAGGAAAACATACAGATGATAAATAATCACATAAAAAGATGCTTGACGTTTTTAATCCTCAGACAGATACAAATTTAAATCACACTGAGATACTACTAAACATCTATTAAAATAGCTAAAAATAAAAAGACCAAGGCACTGTGCATTGGAAAGCATATGAATTAATCTGTTGTACACTGAACACAGTCTCCCACACTGCTAGTGGGATTGTAAGATGGCCAAAACCACTTTGGGTTTGTTTTGCTTTTTCTAAAAGAAGAGTGTTTATTTGGTAATATAGCATTGCAATAGGAATACACATGTCATAGTAAAACTATGTGCATATTTAGGGAGGCAAGAGAAGACAAAGGGTTTAAAAAAAATAAAGAGGATCATGGAATTGTTTTGAAATAATTATCTGAGGCTACAAAGATTAATACTAAGAGTAATATCAGTCTGAGGTTGGCCAGGCAGTTACTGGGCAGATGTTCTTGCAGAAATACTTTTGTTGTGTAAGGTTGTGATGGCCTTTGTGCAAGGTGGTGGTTTTTGCAGTCTTTAGTGACGGCTTTTGTTATCATGCTTACAGCATGGGATCCCTCCTTCATGGCCTTCCCTGGCTCTATGTATCAAGGTTTTCTTAACATCAGCAACTTCATTTTGCTTCTGACAAGTTTCACAAATTTATGTCTTGAAACTCAACATGCTTCCCACTTCCTTGATGTAGAAAACCTTCCATCTTCAAGACCTTCATTTTTAATAGCAGGACAATCTCATGTGGGATCAGTTTGAGATTCTGCCTGAAATAAACTCAAATTCATAAACTTTTTCTCCAGGAGACACCCCAAAGAGTCTTGCTCTAAGTCTGACCTTCACAGATCTTCTTCATATGTAAATTACAGTCAGACTCTGAAGTCGGTTGTGGAGCTCAGACATCAGACCAGATTGAAGACCAGCTAAAACAGGGCGGGGTCAGAAACAGCTTTCCATCACATACACCCACTGGTGTGCCATGTCAGTTTACCATTGCCATGACAACATTCACAAGTTACTGCCTCTTTCTATTGCAATAAAATTTCTGCATAAAAGACTTCTTAATCTGCATGTTATTAGAAGTGTGTTTAAATGTGACTGTGCAGAACTTCCCTAAGCTGCCTACAGAGTAGCCCTGCTCTGCAGGAACAGTCCCAGAGCTGTGACACAGCTGGAGCTGTAAAACTGCCACTTTAATAAAGCTGTTTTCTTCTACATCTGGCTTGCCCTTGAATTCTTTCCACGGCAAAGCCAGGAACCCTAGTGGGCTAAGCCCCACTTTGGGGCTCACCTGTCCTGCATCAACTCCAGTGATGGTATGCATGCCCAAATGAAAACACTGTCCAGAAACTGCCCTATGCACCAGAAGTACAACCTCAGAAAGGACAGAACCCTCCAACCACATCTGCATGTGAGTCTCCTGCTTTCTAGTGTTCTCTATAGCTTCTCAGAATCTACACTGGTTCAGGAGCTGTCTGAGCAGCTGAAAGACACCTTCAGGGGAGAACAGGCTGCCCAGGAAGCACCAAGAGGAGCTCCATGTCCCTCCCTTTTCAGACTCCAGACTGGCCTGAGTTTGAAGTTACTGCTTCAGGCTGTGCTCCCCACTGGAGGTTATTCACCTGCTTCCCACCAATTTTGATCAATTAAATGAGAAAAAGACCTTCAATCCAAATGGTTGAATAAAACACCAGCAGCGTCACTGACCCAGCCAATCATTACTGTAGCTATACCCTAAGCAGTGTATACATCACTTTCAAGCAGCCTAACTGGCTCCAGGTTGAAAACATGTGTCTCTCTCATATCCATCAATTTAAATTATAGAATTGATTTTTTAAAATCTCACTTAAAATGTGTTTTACAGATAATTCACCTAACTTACTAAATTTGATACTAAATCTAATAAATTAGGGTATTTTTTTTCTCAAAAAATGTAAGTTTGCCTTCAAGGTATGAAGATTATACCTGAAGACCTTCTGGACCTTAGGACTGGTGGTTCCTATGAAAAAGTTCTGAAGTATTTAACAAGGATAATAAGTTTAAACTGAGTATTAATATTGTTTTCTAAAGCAATATTAATTGCTTGGAAGGTTGTAGACCTCAAAGTCAAGTTAGGTGCTCAATGTATTTTTCATTTTTTATGAGACAGAGTCTTGCTCTGTCACCAGGCTGAAGTGCAGTGGTATGATCTTGACTCACTCCAACCTCTGCCTTGTGGGTTCAACCAATAGCTCCCCAGTAGCTGGGGTTACAGGCATGCATCACCACACCCAGCTAATTTTTGTATTTTTAGTGGAGATGGGGTTTCACCATGTTGGCCAGGATAGTCTCAATCTCTTGACCTCATGATCCACCCTCCTTGACCTCCCAAAGCGCTGGGATTATAGGTGTGAGCCACCATGCTGGGCCCTCAATGTATTTTTTCACTTCTGTCACATTTCTTCTTGGTCATGCCTTGGATTTTAGGGCTATATCGAATCTCCTCAGCTAAACTAATTATTTCAAGCTACATTTTATTGATTCCTACCCTGCCTTTTAATCCTTACTAGAATAAAAACAGCATCACCTTTCAGACTGCAACAACATTGCCAAATCTTTGTTTTGAAATTTTTATGTTCTTTATATTTCTTTTCTTAAACATTAGATAGCTAATTAAGTGTTCTGATTGAAGAAGCCTTCCCTAGAAGCTGATTTTCTTATAACTTTGTACTAACCAGGCACTGGAGGCCTTACCCACATCATCTTATTTCATTCTCACAACAAGGAAGCACAGTAGGTGCACTTTTTAAATTTTGTTTTTTTAATTTCAACTTTTATTTTAGATTCAAAGAGTATATGAGCAGGTTTGTTACATAAGTATATTGTGTAATATGAGGTTTGGGGTACAATTAATTCTGCCACCCATTTACTGAGCTTAGTATCAGACAGTTTGTTTTGCACCATTTACCCCCTTTCCCTTTTCTCCCACTAGCAGTCTCCAGTTTCTATTGTTCCCACTTCTGTATCCATGGGTACACGTTGTTTAGCTCCCACTTAAAGGTAGGAATATGTGGTGTTTGATTTTCTGTTTCTATTTCTGTTTCTTGCTCTATCCATGTTGCTGCAAAGGACATGATCTCTTTCATTTTTATGGCTGCAAAATATCCCATGATGTATATGCACCACATTTTCTTTATCCATTCTACCGTTAGTGGGCACCAAGGTTGATTCTACATCTTTGCAACTGTGAATGATACTGCAATGAACATACAAATGCATGAGGCTTTTTGGAAGAACAATTTATTTTTTCTTTGGGTATATAAGCAGCAGTAGGATTGCTGGGTTGAATGGAAGCTCCATTTTAAGCTCTTTGAGATATCTCCAAGCTGCTTTCCACAGTAGCTGAACTCATTTACATTTTCACTGAAAGTTCATAAATGTGCCTTTTTCTCCACAACCTCAGGAGCATCTGCTGTGTTTGGACTTTTTCACAGTAGCCATTCCAGCTAGTGTGAGATGGTATCTCATTGTGGTTTTGAGTTGCAATTCTCTGATGAAGAGGGATGTGGAGCATTTTTTCATATGTTCGTTGGTCACTTCTATGTCTTCTTCTGAGAAGTGTTTGTTCATGCCTTTGCCAACTCTATAATAGAGTTAGCTTGTTCTTATTTTTCCAGTTCTTCTAGATGTGACATCAGATAGTTAATTTGAGATTTTTCTAACTTTGGAGGTAGGCTTCTCGACATTTCCTCTTAACACTCTTTTTTGCTGCATCTCAGAGAGTGTGGTATGTTGTGTCTCTCCTTTCATTTATTTCAAATAATATTTTGATTTTGCCCTTAAATTGATTGTCTACCACCAAATCTTTCTGGGGAAAGTTGTTTAAATTGGGTGTAGTTTTGTGGTTTTGAGAGATCTTTTTGATGTGCTACTGGATTCATTTCTATTGCTGCTGGGATTAACTTCCATTTTTATTCCACTGTACTCTGAGAGTATGGCTGGTATGATTTTGATTTTTTAAAATAACTTAAATTTTTTTTTAATCTATTAAATCACCAAGTCCTGGAACAGGTTGTGTTAGCCCTTGAGGCATTCATCCAGCACTGTTTCAGAGAAATCTCCATTTCAATCTATTCCTATATATTAGTTATTAAAAAATACATAAACCAGACTACTGCAAAAACAAGTTGACCTCTTTGTGTTCCTTGAACACAGTAGTGAAGGACCCCCCTGACTGGGCCTCATGCCAAACAACTCATTACAAAAAGAGCTAGAGACTCAGACTACGGGAAAGCATCACAAGTCCTCTCCTTGTCTGTACACGGATGGCTGGCCGATTCTGGAGCCCAGGCTGTCGCTTCCCGCTGTGGTGATGAATCAGTCCTTCATAGTCCGGTAAGTGTAGTGTTCGATTCTGGAGCCCAGGCTGTCGCTTCCCAGTCTGCTTCATAGTCAGATGAGTGTAAGTATATATATCTTTCCCTTCTCCCTTCCCACTGCAATTTGCTTATTATATAAATTTGCTCATATCATTTGCTTATTATATCTGCATTGCCATTTATGTGGAACAAAAGTTGTTTACCCTTAAAGTATTGTGTGTGTGTCTTTTCTTCTCCCCTTGCACATCCCCGATGCAGAACACCAACAAACAGCCTTAATAAAGGTTAATAACTGGTCAATGGGTAATGTCCACTTTTTAGACTAAAATGAAGCTTTACATAATTGATTTTATAAAATGCATTGATTTAAAACAACCCTGTTAACAGAATTTAAAAAATAATTATTATTTTGAGAAAAGATTTTCTTCAACTCAGCTCCATTGAGATGCAACATGACCCTGTTTTGGGCAGAGTGTAAGACAAACTCATAATGCTTCAAATCATCTTATTTTATTTTTGCTTCCTGTCTGTTTAGTAACTAAAGTAACAAATAGTTACTATAATTTAGAAAACAGTCAGAAAATCTTAATGTTCATTCACTTGTCAAGAGGCCTGTGTTACATAATGTATCCTACAAGGCTTATCTCTGGGCAGTGTACAACTCAGAAATTCACAATGTGATTAGCAAACAGACATGGTGGATGAGCATGGTTTGCATGTTGGGCACATAAAGAAGTTACCACCCACTGTCATCTGCCATGATTCATAGCAGGTAGTATATGCATCCACAACATTTCTCCAGTAGAAAGGAAGCTGGTGAAAGTAAACCATCATCTGGTTTATTAGAACATTGATAATTCAAAAATCTCCTATGTAAATGAAAATAGAAGTTCGAAAGTGACACTCAAAGTGGCAGAGATTAAAGTGATCAGACTTAAAAATTGCAGCCAGCTGAGTCTTCAGGGGTTGACAGTAGATTTGTATAACACAGCTCATGTCTCTAGGTACCTATAAGAATGTAACTCAAACCCTAGGATAAAGGAAGGAGGAAAGAAACCAAAAAATACTGACATTGGACACCTGGTGTCACCTGGTGTTTTGTGGCACATAACACATCTGATTCTCATGACAAAACATTCATTAGGCTGACATCATCCATATTTTGCAAGTATAGAAACAGAGACCTAGAGATTAATTAATTTACTAAAAGTCACATATGTAGCAGGAACTAGAGACAGAATTTGAGTCTGAGCCAGTACAAAGTTAAATGTAAAGAAATGTTTAAGAGAGACAATGGAGTTCCTTGAAGGAACTCCATTCCGATGAAGAGTGTCTTTCAGTTGACAGGCTGCTACCCCGGTGACTCTCCGCAGTTCAAGTTATATGTAGACATAATATACCCAGTCAAGGACAAGTAGATTAGTATCTCTTCAGCAGATGACACTGACATCAACTCTTTCTGAGTAGCTGACAGATTGCAGAGGTCAGAAAGGTACTACCACCAGCCAAACTCACTGGGAACAGGAGATGTTACCCTGATCATATTTAGGAACCAGTGTTTTATTTTCAACTACTGATATGGCCTAGGGCATAAATTGTATCTGTTTTAAGTTAGATCATCAGAAAGATGTATACTTAGATTAGAAGAGGTAAACTTCATTATAGTTTATATATCTTCACGGTATTATGCTTCAATGTAGTCATCTCAGCTTGTAGAGAGATGTCTCTCTGCCTTCAAACTAGAATTTATGTAGTGGGCACTATCCATATAGTAGAGAACATCTTTCCAAAGTCACCAGTGCATTCAGTGTCAGTGACTTTTTAGCTGAGCTGAGAAATGTTCCATGAGAAGAAACAAAAGAATTAAAATCCTGTAAGCTGACATCTATTTCTTCTCTGCCTGTGCTGCTGAATGAACCACAGGGCAAAAGGCAGTGCTTGGCAGAAACTAAATCATTCCAGGAAACGATTTCATTTGCCTTTATCTTCTCCCTAATTGGTTTTTTATTTGCTTTTAAATTTTAATTGTTCTGATTTATATGTGTTTCACTTTCTAATGTTCTTCAAATTCCATGAGGAATAGGCTATAAAATATCAATTCTTTAAAAATATATTGCCTAATAATACACACGTATGACAATACTCGAAGGAGGTAGAAGGGTCGTTATAGAACCACCTTCCTCTGTAAATCCATGACTAACTTGCAAAATGATTCAATGCATATGCTCTGCTTCATTAGTCCACTCTTGGTTACCAGGAGTAAAATGGGAAAGAAAATCTATTCTTGCTACAACCATAGAAGGCATTTGACAAAATACTTAAAATTCAAATCTGCTTTGCAGAGTCTTCTTCCTTTACCATGATTACATGGGCATAAAGTGAAATTCGACTTAATTTTGCGCAAAATCAATAGACAATAGCTCCCAAATATTTGTGAAATTCTTATTGATTGTTCTGAAAATCAAATAGTATCATGTTTAAAGTCATCATATCAGAATTGAAATATTTGTTTTCAGAGTAATTTAAAATATTATTTGGTGTGATAAAACTTTGACATACAATTGTTTAATTTACTTTCAATTAAACTATTATAAAATTGAATTTGATTGGAGCTACTGGATTTTATTACAGTTGAATAAATTGAAAGGACTTATGTTACCTTTTTGTTTAAAATCGGTAGAAAATTGATCTAAGTGAATTTCTCCATAAGAAACATAAAAGTTTCCTCATGGAAATATAAAATTAATCTTTCTTTGAATCGATCCATCCATGTTATTCATTACTAGATTGGTGCCCTTGTTTAAAATTTAGTCAACTATGATTTGCTATCAACTAATAAGTTTCCAGGAGCATTTTTCAATTTCTCCAATTCTTCAGTAGACTTTTTTATTTTATTTTATTTTATTTTATTTTATTTTATTTTATTTTATTTTATTTTATTGAGATGGAGTTTTGCTCTTGTTGCCCTGGCTGGAGTGTAATGGCACAATCTCTACTCACCACAACTTCCACCTCTTGGATTCAAGTGATTCTCCTGCCTCAGCCTCCCAAGTAGCTGGGATTACAGGCATGTGCCACCATACCCAGCTAATTTTGTATTTTTAGTAGAGACGGGTTTTCTCCATCTTGGTCAGGCTGGTCTCAAACTCCATATCTCAGGTGATACACCCACCTCGGCTTTCCAAAGTGCTGGGATTACAAGCCTGAGCCACCTCACCCAGCCTCTTCAGTAGACTTGATAGATGTCAGGACAGTGGCTTTCAACTGATATTATGGCAGCTGGAGGATGGAAGGGCTCCACACAACACTGACTTTTCTATGTACAATCCAAGCTGAATCATGGGCTTAGTGGTACTTCTTACGGTCTTGAATTCAACAGACTTATTGGAACCTCTTGGAAGCCAGACATGCTTTTCACCAGAAATTCAGGGATGAAAATGCTTAGTTTCCCTTCTCAAAGAGCTTACACTATTAGGAAGAATAAGGGCAGATGAATGAATAATCACATATAAACCACATATTCTGTCATGGGGGTATGAGTAAATTGTAACTGAAGAAAACAAAAGGTTCATAGAAATAAAAAAAAATGTTGGAAAAGTCTTCTCAGATAACTAGCTGTGACTTAAAGAAAAAGTAAAATTTATTCTGGTTGATAAAGACACATTACACAGGACTTGACTGAAGTGAAAATGGTATGTTCAGGGAAGGCTGCTCAGCTCAATGCTTTTGAAGAAGTTTGTTCTTGTGGGAGAATTGTATGTCCAGATACTTGTGGAAGAGTCAGAGAGCAGATTAGGCACTGCCTTGTCAACCACCCTAATAGCCTTCCACTTTCTTCTTAGTCCGAAAGAACTACTAAAGTCTTAAAAGCTGGTGAAACAGCATTACTGCATAGTTCTAGCTGGAAAGCAGAAAACAGGCAAAAGTCACCAACAGTTGAAAGTCAGTGATATCATAATCTGGCAAGAGATAATGAGAGATTTAAAATAATAGAAATCAAAAGAGAAAATATACAGTATTTCAATTATGTCATTATTCTTACAACATTTTGACATATGGCTTTTTCCAAAGTGCATTTTGTTTTTCCAAAACCTAAATGACAATTTTTTCACCATTGCATATTCATAAATCCAGCGATTCATGCTAGACATTATGGAGTGTCCGCATTTAATATAACTTTGGAAGATTTCTATAGGTTTGTAAACCAAAAAGTATTTGAGACAGGTCTCAATCAATTTAGAAATGTATTTTGCTAAGGTTAAAGACAATGCCTGGGAGATAAGAAATGGGAATCACAGAAATAGTTCAAGGTCTGTGTTTTTCTCCAAAGATGATCTTGAGGGCTTCAGTATTTAAAGTGGAAAAGGAGGCTAGCAGGGGAAAGAGGGAGGGAGGGTATGGTCACCTTGCTAAATCCATGTGTTGGAAGAGAAAAGGAGCAGGTAGGGGAATAGTCAATGAAGTATTTGTCTCACACTAAGTAAAATGGCTCTTTACACAGGATAAGGTGAACGTAGAGTATCTACCTATGGAGACGTTTAACCTCTTATCTACAGCTTTCTGCTTAGGAACAAAAGGAAAGGCAGCTCCTTGCATGACTCAGATTTCAGCTTAATTTTTTCCTTTTGCAGAGTGTATTGGGGTCCCAAGTTTTAATTTTCTTTTCACAGGTTCATAAAGTTTGTTGACCCTGTGCATGGATGAGACACTGATTTATTCTATCACATCTTTAATAAAGCTATGTTGAAAACCAACATAATTCATAGGCTATTTAGCAGGGTCATCAGAAGGCTTCGGTCAGTCATTCAAGCACAAAATTAGTTTCATATGAGGAAAATCTGTTATGGTGTGAAGCGTAGAAAACAGTTGCATTCTGGAAGCATCCTGGGAAGACACAGATGGCAGATTGAAAGGACTGACTGAAAAAAATCTAATGAAGTGACTATTTGTAGTGGTGGGGGTGGGGCAGGGAGAACCAAGAATGAAAGAAGACCACAGGGACTGAAGACCCAAACCTGAGGGGGCAAAGTGGGGAAGGGATGTTCCTGGAGCTGGCTAGAGCTGTAGGTCTGCAAGCAGGTTGCCAGAGCTCCCGGCAAGAAAAAGGGGCGCATTGGGAGCTGGGCACTGTGACTCATGCCTGTAATCCCAGCACTTTGGGAGGCTGAGGCAGGCGAATCACTGGAGGTCAGGAGTTTGAGACCAGACTTCTCATGGTGAAACCCTGTCTCTACTAAAAAATTGGCAGGGCTTGGTGGTGGGTGCCTGTAACCCCAGGCCCTTGGGAAGCTGAGGCAGGAGAATCGCTGGCACCCGGGAGGCCGAGATCATGCCACTGCACTCCAATCTGGATGACCGAGCAAGAGTGTCTCTCAAAAAAAAAAAAAGGCTGTGAGGGAAGAGAAGAAGCTCCTGCCACGCCCATGTAAGTAAAGAAGGAAATGGGGATGGGAAACCATAACGTTCTCTCTTTTCACACGAATCTCTTGGTGGTGCTTCCATTGTGCAAAACAAACTACCAGAAGGAAAGAGGGCAACAGAGTTCAGTGATGCTGTGAAAAGGAACCACCATTCAGGATGCAAAAGGCAGAGAACAGGCAAAGACAGACGGGTGGGGGGAGGGACGGTGGGCAGCAGATTAAACCGCTGGAGAAGGTGGCCATTGCCGCTTTTCAAATAGTCTGCTTGGCTAGCTGAGGAGGCTACTGCTCAGTTTAGCATTTTGTTAAAGGCATGTGTCTTTGCACATTTAGTTTCCTTTGCCTGGTTTACAGCTGCACTCCAACCTTGGTTTTTATACGCCTGCATGGGTTTGAATTCTGTGTAAAAGCTCCCTTGGAACACATTTCCCACCAGTTAGGACTAACTTGCTATCCTCTGTTTATATGTTTAATTATGCTGTTTAATATACTGAATTATGCTTTTGACATTTCTTTATAGAGGCCTTTGTGACTAAATAAAATAAACAAGAAAAATGAGTAAAGGCCTTGATACATTATCCTAAGACAGACACATTTCAAAATTGGATTTCTTAGGACTAAAGAATGTGGGCATTAGGAGATGATCTAGGGATTATTCCATTTTATTTATTTATTTTTTTACTGTTTTGTCTTCTTTCCACCCTCATTCGTTCGTCAATTATCAACGCATGGTGAACATAAATGCAACCTTTTCTTCCACACTGACTAAAAGAGCATCCATTACCAAGAGGTTGGAGGAAGGCATCAAGGCATACCAAGAGGCAGGCATCTGAAAACAGTGATTTTTACATGAATTGCTGGTTGAAATAACAACACTTTGGTTGCAACAGGATTTCTGCTTAATAGGTTTCTAGTGCATTAACTCAGCCAGTTTTATAGAATTATAGGCTTTTTTTCAAAACAAGTAATCTACTTACTATTCATAATCTTCAGAGCGGTAGCTTCATGTTAAATAGCCCTTAAAACACACTCAATAAAGACCTCAGGAGCTCCTCTCCAAGGCCCTCCTCAGACACTCATACTTTTTACCATCTTATTTCTGAGGCACAGACATTTAATCAAGTGCAAAGACATGTTGCTCAGCCTCAAAGAATTGAGAGTCATAAACAATGAATAACACAGAACTAAAAAGCCAAACAAATCACTCTAAGATTTATAACCCTGGTGCTTTGTGAGGAAACAGAAAAGAAAGAACTGTGGGTTAAGTGCTGAGTTCTGCTTCCTCAAACACCAACATTGCAATCACAAAGACAGAACAACCTCCAGAAGTTAGGCTTCTAGGGAATTGAGGCCCTGGGCATTTTGCACTGTAACATGGAGGTGGCCACACACTTAACCAAGAGCGTCATTCTGAGGGTGGAAGTGGTTAATAACTGAAAGTCATGTGTACGTTCGACAGCTTTATAAAGATTACTTATTACACTAGGCATACTAATATATCACTAAAACATTGGTATTGGGAAAAAAGAATCATTTACTCTTGAACATTTAGTGATTGAAAGAAAGCAAGCTAGGTCCGATTAATGCTGCAGATTATCATGGTAATCAGCTCCATTGATGATTTCCTGTAGTTCAAACACACAGTTCTGATGTGGCCTTCAATTCCTCAAAAGTTAGTGAGTGTGCCAGGCAATGTTCTAAGATTTAGAAGCAGAAAGGTAGGTAAGTCCGATGTCTTTACCCTACTGATTTTATCCTCTACTTAATTAAAGCAAAACTCTGAAGTGTCTTCAATGCCTCCTGTTTGGAATTTTTCTTTTCTTTTCGTAGAATAAATTGGAAATCCTTTCTTGAATCCTTCTCAATTCTTTCTCTCTCTCTCTCTCTTTTTTTTTTTTTTTTTTTTTTTTTTTTGAGACAGAGTTTCGCTTTTGTTACCCAGGCTGGAGTGCAACGGCGATCTTGGCTCACCGCAACCTCCGCCTCCTGGGTTCAGGCAATTCTCCTGTCTCAGCCTCCTGAGTAGCTGGGATTACAGGCACACGCCACCGTGCCCAGCTAATTTTTTGTATTTTTAGTAGAGACGGGGTTTCACCATGTTGACCAGGATGGTCTCGATCTGTTGACCTCGTGATGCACCCGCCTCCCAAAGTGCTGGGGTTACAGGCGTGAGCCACCGCACCCGGACCTTCTCTTCTCCTTTCTAATCGTAGTTGCCCAAATTTAGATCACCATGATGCCTTGTTTTGACTATGCATTAACTTTCTGACTGTTTCACTTTTTTCATTTCAGTCCCTAAAACCCATTTTTTCCTAAAGCAATCACAGATGTTGGATGAACAGCCTAAAAGAGTTCAAGCTCCATAACAGCACACTACTTTCTGGTTGCTTCAACATCTGGCTCCCACCTCCCTTTCAAATCTCAGCTCTTGACATTTCTGGCTGTGCTTTACTGCCCATTAATAACAATGGGTGCCGGGCGCAGTGGCTCATGCCTGTAATCCCAGCACTTTGGGAGGCCAAGGCAGGTGGATCACGAGGTCAGTAGTTCAAGACCAGCCTGGCCAAGATGTTGAAACCCCATCTCTACTAAAAATACAAAAATTAGCTGGGCACGGTGGCACGTGCCTGTAATCCCAGCTACTCAGGAGGCTGAGGCAAGAGAATTGCTTGAACTTGGGAGGCAGAGATTGCAGTGAGCCAAGATCGCACCATTGCACTCCAGCCTGGGTGACAGAGTGAGACTCCGTCTCAAAAATAAATAAATAAATAAATAATAACAATGGGTGCAGTATCCAAACTATTAAAATATCTGCTAACAGTAAATCCACTTCCACTACCCGCATGGTAACTGCTACTCACCCTCCTAAGGGCACGGGTATTTCCATTTCTTCACCTGCACAAAATGTAATATGTGTCTGTGCCATATTCTATTTTGTCTCTATCATTACTCTCATTACAGTGAAATGAAATGACCTTTTAATGAATCTCTTTCTTTCAGCATACTAAGATCCATTCCAGTCATGTGCTGTCTGACACATCCTTTTATCCCCAGCTCCAAATAACAGTATATTACACACATAGTATGTGCTTTACTCTAAAATAAAACACAGGCTCTTTGATCCTGATTTTAAAAATATGCAAGAAGTATTTAGGAATTCGTAAGTGACTTACATTGCATCCTGTAGAATATTTACACAGTGGAAGGGTCTATGTTGCATTGTGGCATCTCCCATTTCAACCCTATTAGGTTCACTTTGAACACTGGATATGTGAATGCACTGCTGCTACTTCCATAAATGCAGAGCTGGAAATTTTCCAAACCACTGTACACCTACTGAGAAATTCTCCACTCTACATAATTCTAGATTATCCACTGGTACACGGGTTTAAGTAACAACTGATTATCATGCAAAATGCATTCTACATAAATTGGATCTACCTTTATTTCTTTTAGTCATTAAGTATTCAAAAGTAGATGATAAATTTTCTCTACTGCAATATATTTCCCTGACACAAATAGCATGAAAAGGGAATTAAAGGTTTATAAGAACTCAAATACGCACTGTACATATTTCCCTGTCAGATAAGCTGTTTTTAGTAAAGACTTGTACAAGATTCGGTTTCAATCAGACAAAATTCAAATAAATTCAATCCAATCCCCACTTTCTCTTCCAGTTATAAATCTGGTGAGACTCATGGAATTAATCTGAGCTTATTGTAATGTAAGATCAATGGGATAGACATTTTATTGATATTAAGCAAAAAATTACAATAGACTAAATCTTTGGATCAGAAGATGTAACAATAGAATTATACCACATCTGTCACCTTAAATCAAGATATTTAAATGTTCACTTCCATCGCCAGGGTAGGATAAAGCTATGCGATGGATGATTTTTAATGCACTATTTAAAAAGGAAAAGCAGCAGCTGTTGATGGTAAAAGAAATAGGCAATTTAGGGCATTTATAGCCAATTTTACCTTTAAATGTAAATCACCAAGTTTATTTAATTTTCAAAACATAGAAGGTGGCCCCATACAGGTCATTCCTTTATTTTTCCTGGATGTGAAGGCACACACTGTGTAGTGCAGTAGAAGAGACAAAGGACATCGACTTTAAGGGCAAACTTAGACTATTGGAGCTAGAAGAGTCTAGCTCGGGTAGTCTAAGATTACAACCATCTGCATTATTACAAACTTTTCTGTTGGTGAGGTCAAAGGACGTGTCAGACACCACATGACTCTGCTGTGGGGTCATGAGACAAAATGCAGATTGAAAATAAGTCCACTGACTACTCCAGCGATTAGACTGGTTTCTAAATTCTGAACGTAACTACCAAGGCTGCTTTGAGAGTCACTCTCACACCCCAAACCTTTGATGGCATACCCCTCTTTTGAGATGCCCCAGTCTCTTGTATGTGCTTCTCTTCTCTGGAAGAACTAATAACTCTGTAATTTTTTTAAATTTAAGTGTGTTCCTCATGGTTTTTGGCCAGAAGGCCACATAGTTTCTAAATCATAAGGCTATTATAAAAATTAAATAAGCTTATGTACCTCGCGCAAAGTGAGTTTTAATAATATGAGCTATTGCTACTGGGTGATTATCAATTTGTTGTCACTGAACTCCAAATCTACCCTCATTGTCTTGATTTGTGATTCTGGATCTGGAGCCAGTGTCATTACTCTTTGGTAGCTGGCAGAATGGCATGTCTGAGAAACAGCTACCCAGCAGTGTTCCCCTCTGCACGCCCTCAGCCATTCCAATAAGAGCCTTCCAGTGTCTCAGACCCATGCTGTCCTCACCCCCAGCAGAAGGTTTTGTGCTCACCAGTCCATGCTCACGGTTTCCTGCATTCTAGCCTCACCCCAGAGCCTATGGCAACCCAGGCAACCTCACCCTCCTGTTGTCTGAAACTCAGCATCAGAGAGGAGATGCCCTCCCAAGTCAGCCTCTTTCTCTGCGCTCTCGGTTCTAAGAATTTTCATGTATTCTTTCTTTCTGGTGTGCTGGAAGCCACCTTCAGGAATGCTGAAAAACCAACTGCAGGTGGGTGTTGCTAATCGCTGGCATACATACCATTGTACCAACTACTGAAGAGACATGTTTCCAGGTAATAATTACTCATATCGAAATTTCCATGTTTACATTCCCAGTATACGTTCTGTCTCCTGATTGGCTGTGAATAATATAACTACTTGAAACAAGAGTTTTTTCAAATGGAAACTTGTTGCTATGGCTTTGCCTCCAGACTTAGCACCTTTTAATTTTTGCACCCCATGATTTCTGACCAATTAGACCTCATAATTTAACCTGGCACCTAATTGGGCTATCTTTAGTTTAAATGCCTCACGGTTTCCTAATTTGCGATTTCTTTGCCAACATATTGGTTTCAATCAGGCATTTGCCTTCCAGCCTAGATGGGGGAATTTCTGTAAAAGTGGCAAGCCTGTGACTTCTGTCTCAAGAACTGATGCTTGTATTTTAATAATATCAAGGTATCAAGAATTTCATTTCTTTCCCTTTGCTTGTCTGCACTAATCTCATTTTTCTACCTAATAGTCTTGGTAATGCTAATAATAATATTAATAAAAATTATTACAACAGTAGTAATATTTATTGTGCCTTTACTTTTCTGCCAGGCACTGTGCTATGTACATTTTAATTAATTTCCACAATAGTACTAACAGGTAGGTACTGTTCTATATTCATTTTATAGAATGAGAAAATGAGGTTTAGAGAAATTTAGAAACCTGGCTATAATCAAGCAGCTAATAAAGTGACAGGTCTGTTTCAAATCTGTGCCATATGCCAATATGCAGTGTTACTCAAAAATAAATAAATGCCCTGAAGTCTCCACTCATGGGTAATTATTCAGAATTAAACTATTATTATTTAGTTCATGTTATTCCAACAGAGATTACAATTTCATTTCTCTATAACTTTAAAAATTATTTTAACTGAATCTTTTATAACTACTGAATTTAACCATCAGTCCTGGTATTTAAATGAATATCAATGTTTAAATATTACTGTTCAAGTGATATGAACAGTATCATTTTTGTTAATGATGACAAAAATGATCAAAATTATTTAAATGTATGTGAAACTGATTGGATTGACTTATGTAATGTCAGTGAGTGCAAACGTCTTGCTCTGATGACCCTAGCTACTAAATTTAGATGACAGAAAGATCACCAACTACATTTTGGGTTCAATTTAATTAATTAAACTCAACTCTATTCATTAAAAGTATGATTTATTCTTTGAAATACAGTTCATAAGCTCATGCCTAGAGTATATTTAATCAATTTAAAATTAACTGTTGCTATTTGGGTAGAACAAATGAATAAATCATTTAAAAATATAATTATACAGGGCTAACATATAATTGGGAGGAATTGGGAAGCTAGTAACCAGTAAATAGACTATCAATGCAATTAATTAGTTTTTATTCAACAAAGCATGCAGTTTAATTTCTATTACATCAGATAACACTATATGGCTGTTTACTCTCCTTCATAAGTCTGATTTAGAACAAATTAATATTCATGTATAATTTAGGAAAACCTATGAGATGTAATGAAAAGAGGGGTCAGAAAAGGTAGCATCATTGTCATCAGAGTTTTAGATAGACAGATATATGTATCAACTTTTGCAAATACAAAATAAGGTGGGTGTTACAGGCCTGTGATGAATGTCAAAATGAAATGATGTGCATATGTGCTGAAAATATAAAGTGTGATACAAATACAAATGGACGATGGTAGCATGCCTGTTGTAAAGCACCAATCTACTTCACTTTTTCCTTCCGTCCCAATCGTACTTACATCAATTGTTTATTGCTGGATTTAGTTTTTCTAAACGTATCAAATTTAAACATATTTTGAAATCTTATGACCTCTTTAGCTTTTCTAATAGTCAGGCAATAGACACAAATCCTCTTACTTTCACAGAATTAGTGCATAATGAGGGTGTTAACACAGAAACACACTACAAATCCTCCATATGGGTCCTCCATATGGCGATAGAGCTAAGCTTTGCTTTCACTCAATCCCTCAACATTTTGTTTTATTTTCACTTCAAATCACTCCAAAATATTTTATAGTTTCCTTTGAGATGTTTTGGTTGAATTACTATCCATAATTTGGATTATTTAAAAGTTTGTTGTTTAACTTCGAAATGGTTGATCAATTTTCCAGTTTTCTTTTTGTTATTGATTCTCAGTTAATTTTCATTATTTTCAAGAAATATATATACTAACATTTCTATTATTTTATTCTTTTTACTTTTTATTCTTGTTATTCTTTTTTTTGAGACAGAGTCTTGTTCTGTCACCCAGGCTGGAGTGCAGTGGTGCAATCACAGCTCACTGGAACCTTGATCTCCCAGGCTCAATCAATTCTCTCACCTCAGCCTCCCTAGTAGCTGGGACTACAGATGCACGCCACCACATCCGGTTAATTTTTTGTAGAAATAGGATTTCACCATGTTTCCCAGGATTGCATTATTTTGAACCTGTGAAGGTTTGTTTTATGACCCAGGATATGTCCAACTAGATACATGTTTCTTGAGAACTGGAAAAGAATGTGCATCCTGCTGTTGCTGTGTGGTGTGTTCCCATTGATCAATTTGGTCTCTTGGAGTTGTTTAGGTTTTCTCTGTCCTTGCTGATTTTCTTTCTGCTTGTTTTATCACTGAATGGGATATTGTGGATTTCTCCATTCTTTTCAGACAGTTTTTGCCTCACACATGTTAAAGCTCTGTTATGAAGGACATACTCATGTAGGTTTATTATAGCTTCCTGGTGAATTCTTGCCTTTCTAATGGCTAACATTCCTTTTTTTTCTTTTTAATTTTTTATTGCATTTTAGGTTTGGGGGTACATGTGCAGAACATGCAAGACAGTTGCACAGGTACACACATGGCAGTGTGTTTTGCGTCCTTTCTCCCCTTCACCCACATTTGGCATTTCTCCCCAGGCTATCCCTCCCCACCTCCCCCTCCCACTGGCCCTCCCCTTTTCCCCCCAATAGACCCCAGTGTTTAGTACTCCCCTTTCTGTGTCCATGTGTTCTCATTTTTCATCACCCGCCTATGAGTGAGAATATGCGGTGTTTCATTTTCTGTTCTTGTGTCAGTTTGCTGAGAATGATGTTCTCCAGATTCATCCATGTCCCTACAAACGACACAAACTCATCATTTCTGATTGCTGCATAATATTCCATGGTGTATATGTGCCACATTTTCCCAATCCATTCTATCATCAATGGGCATTTTGGTTGATTCCAGGTCTTTGCTATTGTAAACAGTGCTGCAATGAACATTCGTGTGCATGTGTCCTTGTAGTAGAACGATTTATAGTCCTTTGGATATATACCCAGTAATGGGATTGCTGGGTCAAATGGAATTTCTATTTCTCAGGCCTTGAGGAATCGCCACACTGTCTTCCACAATGGTTGAACTAATTTACACTCCCACCAACAGTGTAAAAGTGTTCCTTTTTCTCCACATCCTCTCCAGCATCTGTTGTCTCCAGATTTTTTAATGATCGCCATTCTAACTGGCGTGAGATGGTATCTCAATGTGGTTTTGATTTGCATCTTTCTGATGACCAGTGACGATGAGCATTTTTTCATATGATTGTTGGCCTCATATATGTCTTCTTTCGTAAAGCATCTGTTCATATCCTTTGCCCAATTTTGAATAGGCTTTTTTGTTTTTTTCCTGTAAATCTGTTTGAGTTCTTTGTAAATTCTGGATATCAGCCCTTTGTCAGATGGGTAAACTGCAAAAATTTTTTCCCATTTTGTTGGTTGCCGATTCACTCTAGTGACGGTTTCTTTTGCTGTGCAGAAGCTGTGGAGTTTCATTAGGTCCCATTTGTCTATTTTGGCCTTTGTTGCCAATGCTTTTGGTGTTTTGTTAATGAAGTCCTTGCCTACTCCTATGTCTTGGATGGTTTTGCCTAGATTTCCTTCTAGGGTTTTTATGGTGCCAGATCTTATGTTTAAGTGTTAATCCATCTGGAGTTAATTTTGGTGTAAGGTGTCAGGAAGGGGTCCAGTTTCTGCTTCCTGCACATGGCTAGCCAGTTTTCCCAACACCATTTGTTGAACAGGGAATCCTTTCCGCATTGCTTGTTTTTGTCGGGTTTATCAAAGATTGTATGGTTGTAGATATGTTGTGTTGCCTCCGATGCCTCTGTTCTGTTCCATTGGTCTATATCTCTGTTTTGGTACCAGTACCATTCTGTTTTGATTACTGTAGCCTTATAGTATAGTTTGCAATCTGGTAGTGTGATGCCCCCCGCTGTGCTCTTTTTGCTTAGAATTGACTTGGCTATGCGGGCTCTCATTTGGTTCCATATGAAGTTCATGGTGGTTTTTTCCAGTTCTGTGAAGAAAGTCAATGGTAGCTTGATGGGTATAGCATTGATTCTGTAAATTACTTTGGGCAGTATAGCCATTTTCACGATATTAATTCTTCCTAACCATGAACATGGAATGTTTCTCCATCTGTTTGTGTCCTCTCTGATTTCATTGAGCAGTGGTTCGTAGTTCTCCTTGAACAGGTCCCTTACGTTCCTTGTGAGTTGTATTCCAAGGTATTTTATTCTTTTTGTAGCAATTGTGAATGGCAGTTCGTTCTTGATTTGGCTTTCTTTAAGTCTGTTATTGGTGTAGAGGAAGGCTTGTGATTTTTGCACATTGATTTTATATCCTGAGACTTTGCTGAAGTTGCTTATCAGTTTCAGGAGTTTTTGGGCTGAGGCGATGGGGTCTTCTAGGTATACTATCATGTCGTCTGCAAATAGAGACAATTTGGCTTCCACCTTTCCTATTTGAATACCCTTTATTTCTTTTTCTTGCCTGATTGCTCTGGCTAGAACTTCCAGTACTATGTTGAATAGGAGTGGTGACAGAGCGCATCCTTGTCTAGTGCCAGATTTCAAAGGGAATGCTTCCAGTTTTTGCCCATTAAGTATGATATTGGCTGTTGGTTTGTCATAAATAGCTTTTATTACTTTGAGATACGGTCCATTGATACCGAGTTTATTGAGGGTTTTTAATATAAAGGGCTGTTGAATTTTGTTAAATGCCTTCTCCGCATCAATTGAGATAATCATGTGGTTTTTGTTTTTGGTTCTGTTTATGTGGTGAATTACGTTTATAGACTTGCATATGTTGAACCAGCCTTGCATCCCCAAGATGAATCCTACTTGATCATGATGAATAAGTTTTTTGATTTGCTGTTGCAATCGGCTTGCCAATATTTTATTGAAGATTTTTGCATCTATGTTCATCATGGATATTGGCCTAAAGTTTTCTTTTCTTGTTGGATCTCTGCCAGGTTTTTGTATCAGGATGATATTGGTCTCATAGAATGATTTGGGGAGGATTCCTTCTTTTTGGATTATTTGGAATAGTTTCAGAAGGAATGGTAATGGTTCCTTTTTGTGTGTCTGGTAGAATTCGGCTGTGAACCTGTCTGGACCTGGGCTTTTTTTGTGTGGTAGGCTCTTAATTGCTACCTTGACTTCTGCCCTTGTTATTGGTCTATTCATAGTTTCAGCTTCCTCCTAGTTTAGGCTTGGGAGGACACAGGAGTCCAGGAATTTATCCATTTCTTCCAGGTTTACTAGGTTATGTGCATAAAGTTGTTTGTAATATTCTCTGATGATGGTTTGAATTTCTGTGGAATGTGTGGTGATTTCCCCTTTATCATTTTTTATTGCATCTATTTGGTTGTTCTCTCTTTTCTTTTTAATGAGTCTGGCTAGTGGTCTGTCTATTTTGTTGATCTTTTCAAAAAAACAGCTCTTGGATTTATTGATATTTTGGAGGGTTTTTCGTGTCTCAATCTCCTTCAGTTCAGCTCTGATCTTAGTTATTTCTTGTCTTCTTCTGGGTTTTGAGTTGTTTTGATCTTGCTCCTCTAGCTCTTTCAATTTTGACGATAGGATGTCAATTTTGGATCTCTCCATTCTTCTCATATGGGCACTTATTGCTATATACTTTCCTCTAGAGACTGCTTTAAATGTGTCCCAGAGATTCTGGCATGTTGTGTCTTCGTTCTCATTGGTTTTGAAGAACTTCTTTATTTCTGCCTTCATTTCATTGTTTATCCAGTCAACATTCAAGAGCCAGTTGTTCAGTTTCCATGAAGCTGTGCAGGTCTGGGTTGGTTTCTGAATTCTGAGTTCTAACTTGTTTGCACTATGGTCTGAGAGGCTGTTTGTTATGATTTCAGTTGTTTTGCATTTGCTGAGGAGTGCTTTACTTCCAATTATGTGGTCAAGTTTAGAGTAAGTGTGATGTGGTGCTGAGAAGAATGTATATTCTGTGGATTTGGGGTGGAGAGTTCTGTAAATGTCTATCAGGTTTGCTTGCTCCAGGTCTGAGTTCAAGCCCTGGATATCCTTGTTGATTTTCTGTCTGGTTGATCTGTCTAATATTGACAGTGGAGTGTTAAAGTCTCCCACGATTATTGTGTGGGAGTCTAAGTATCTTTGTAAGTCATTAAGAACTTGCCTTATGTATCTGGGTGCTCCTATATTGGGTCCATATATGTTTAGGATCGTTAGCTCTTCTTGTTGTTTCAATCCTTTTACCATTATGTAATGGCCTTCTTTGTCTCTTTTGATCTTTGTTGCTTTAAAGTCTATTTTATCAGAGATGAGAATTGCAACTCCTGCTTTTTTTTTTGCTCTCCATTTGTTTGGTAAATCTTCCTCCATCCCTTTATTTTGAGCCTTTGTGTATCCTTGCATGTGAGATGGGTTTCCTGGATACAGCACACTGATGGGTTTTGGATTTTTATCCAATTTGCTAGTCTGTGTCTTTTGATTAGTGCATTTAGTCCATTTACATTTAGGGGTAATATTGTTATGTGTGAATTTGATACTGCCATTGTGATGCTAGCTGGCTGTTTTGCCCGTTAGTTGTTGTAGATTCTTCATTATGTTGATGCTCTTTAGCATTTAGTGTGATTTTGGAATGGCTGGTACTGGTTGTTCCTTTCTATGTGTAGTGCCTCTTTCAGGAGCTCTTGTAAAGCAGGCCTGGTGGTGACAAAATCTCTGAGTACTTGCTTGTTCGCAAAGGATTTTATTTTTCCTTCACTTATGAAGCTCAGTTTGGCTGGATATGAAATTCTGGGTTGAAAGTTCTTTTCTTTAAGGATGTTGAATATTGGCCCCCACTCTCTTCTGGCTTGTAGAGTTTCTGCCGAGAGATCTGCTGTGAGTCTGATGGGCTTCCCTTTGTGGGTGACCCGACCTTTCTCTCTGGCTGCCCTTAGTATTTTCTCCTTTATTTCAACCTTGTTGAATCTGACCATTATGTGCCTTGGGGTTGCTCTTCTTGTGGAATATCTTTGTGGTGTTCTCTGTATTTCCTGCATTTTAGTGTTGGCCTGTCTTGCTAGGTGGGGGAAATTTTCCTGGATAATGTCCTGAAGAATATTTTCTAGCTTGGATTAATTCTCTTCGTCACATTCTGGTACGCCTATCAGACGTAGGTTAGGTCTCTTCACATAGTCCCACATTTCTTGGAGACTTTGTTCATTCCTTTTTGCGCTTTTTTCTTTGATCTTGGTTTCTCATTTTATTTCATTGAGTTGATCTTCGACTTCTGATATTCTTTCTTCTGCTTGGTCAATTCAACTATTGAAACTTGTGCATGCTTCGCGAAGTTCTCGTATTGTGTTTTTCAGCTCCTTTAATTCATTCATATTCCTCTCTAAGTTATCCATTCTTGTTATCATTTCCTCGAATCTTTTTTCATATCTTTTTTCAAGGTTCTTTGTTTCTTTGCATTGATTTAAAACATGTTCTTTTAGCTCACAAAAGTTTCTCATTATCCACCTTCTGAAGTCTAATTCCGTCATTTCGTCACAGTCATTCTCCATCCAGCTTTGTTATCTCTGATTATTTTTCCTGTGCTGAAGTCTACTTTGTCTGATATGACCAAACCAATAAAATCTTCTTTTCGTTTGTGTTTGCATGGTAGATTTTCATCTTATCCTTTTCTCTTTTTTTCTATTTTATTTATTTTATTATTATACTTTACGTTCTGGGGTACATGTGCAGAACGTGCAGTTTTCTTATATAGATATACACGTGCCATGGTGGGTTGCTGCATCCAGTACCCTGTCATCTACATTAGGTATTTTTCCTAATACTATCCCTCTGCTATTCCCCCATCCCCTGCTATCCCTTCCCTAGCCCCTCACCCCCTGACAGTCCCCAGTGTGTGATGTTCACCTCCCTATGGCCATGTGTTCTCATTGTTCAACATTCACTTATGAGTGAGAACATGCAGTGTTTGGCTTTCTGTTCTTGTGTCAGCTTGCTGAGAATGATGGTTTCCAACTTTATCCATGTCCCTGCAAAGGAGATATGAGATTATCCTTTTTTACGAATGCATAGCATTCCATAGTGTATATGTGCCACATTTTCTTTATCCAGTCTATCATTGATGGGCATTTGGGTTGGTTCCAAGTCTTTGCTATTGTCAACAGTGCTTCAGTGAACATATCTATGAATGTGTCTTTATAATAGAATGTTTTATAATCCTTTGGGTATATACCCAGTAATGAGATTGCCGGAACAAATGGTATTTCTAGTTCTAGATCCTTGAGGAATTGCCACACTGTCTTCCACAATGGTCGAACTTATTTACACTCCCACCAACAGTGTAAAAGCGATCCTATTTCTCCACATTCTCTCCAGCATCTGTCTCCTGATTTTTTAATAATCACTATTCTAACTGACATGAGATGGTATCTCAATGTAGTTTTGATTTGTATTTCTCTAATGACCAGTGGTGATGAGCTTTTTTTCATGTTTATTGGCCTCATAAATGCCGTCTTTTGAAAAGTGACTGTTCATATCCTTTGCCCACTTTTTGATGTTCTTTTTTTCTTGTAAATTTGTTTAAGTTCCTTTTACATTCTGGATATTAGCCCTTTGTCAGATGGGTAGATTGCAAAAATTTTTCCCCATTCTGTTGGTTGCTTGTTCACTCTAATGAAAGTTTCTTTTGCTGTGCAGAAGCTCTTTAGTTTAATTATATCCCATTTGTCTATTTTGGCATTTGTTGCCATTGCTTTTGGTGTTTTAGTCATGAAGTGCTTGCCTATGCTTATGTCCTGAATGGTATTGCCTAGATTTTCTTCCAGGGTTTTTATGGTGTTAGGTCTTATGTTTAAATCTTCAATCCATCTGGAGTTAATTTTTGTATAACTTCGTGTAAGGAAGGGATCCAGTTTCTGCATATGGCTAGCCAGTTTTCCCATTTATTAAACAGAAAATCCTTTCCCCGTTTCTTGTTTTTGTCAGGTTTGTCAACGATCAGATGGTTGTAGATGTGTGGCATTATTTCTGAGGCCTCTGTTCTGTTCCATTGGTCTGTATCTCTGTTTTGGTACCAGTACCATGCTGTTTTGATTACTGTAGCCTTGCAGTACACTTTAAAGTCAGGTAGCAGCCAGGCACGGTGGCTCATGCCTGTAATCCCAGCATTTTGGGAGGCTAAAGTGGGTGGATCACGAGGTCAAGACATCAAGACCATCCTGGTCAACATGGTGAAACCCCGTCTCTACTAAAAATACAAAAAATTAGCTGGGCATGGTGATGCGTGCCTGTAATCCCAGCTGCTCAGGAGGTTGAGGTAGGAGAATTGCCTCAACCCAGGAGGCGGAGGTTGTGGTGAGCCGAGATCACGCCATTGCACTCCAGCCTGGGTAACAAGAGCAAAACTCCATCTCAAAAAAAAAAAAAAAAAAAAAGTCAGGTAGCATGACTCCTCCAGCTTTGGTTTTTTTTTTTTTTTTTTTAATTATTATTATTGATGTTTTCTTTTTGCTTAGGGTTGACTTAGCTATGTGGGCTCCTTTTTGGTTCCATATGAAATTTAAGGTGTTTTTTTCCAATTCTGTGAAGAAAGTCCATGGTAGCTTGATGGGGATAACATTAAATCTATAAATTACTTTGAGCAGGAAGGCCATTTTTACAGTATTGATTCTTCTTAACCATGAGCATGGAATATTTTTCCATCTGTTTGTATCCTCTCTTATTTCCTTAAGCAGTGGTTTATAATTCTCCTTGAAGAAGTGCTTCACATCTCTTGTTAGTTGTTTTCCTAGGTATTTTATTCTCTTTGTAGCAATTGTGTAACAAATCACTCATGATTTAGCTCTCTGTTTGTCTGTCATTGGTGTGTAGGAATGCTTGTGATTTTTGCACATTGATTTCACATCCTGAGACTTTGCTGAAGTAGCTTATCAGCTTAAGGAGACTTTGGACTGAGACCATGGGGTCTTCTAAATATGCAATCATGTCATCTGCAAATAGAAACAATTTGACTTCCTGTTTTCCTAATTGAATACTTTTATTTCTTTTTTCTGCCTGATTTCCCTGTCCAGAACTTCTAGTACTATGTTGAATAGCAGTGGTGAGAGAGGGCATCCTTGTCTTGTGCTGGTTTTCAAAAGGAATGCTACCAGTTTTTGCCCATTCAGTATAATATTGACTGTGGGTTTGTCATAAATAGCACTTATTATTTTGGGATACATTCCATCAATACCTAGTTTATTGAGAATTTTTAGAATAAATGGCTGTTGAATTTTTTCTAAGGCCTTCTCTGCATCTGTTGACATAATCATTTGGTTTTTGTCTTTGGTTCTGTTTATGTGAAGAATATGTTTATAGATTTGCGTATGCATGGTTTCTGTTTTTTTGTTTTATTTTGTTTGTTTGTTCCAACTAACAAGGAAGCAAAGCTATCTAGAATAGTATTTCAGCTTCCAAGAGTCCTTACCCATCTTCAACTTAATCTTTTATTCCATTTTAATATGACTACAGTAACTGCTAAAACTATTTTGTATATTTGTCACCCATTGAAAGGAATCCAATTATGGTGGAGATCCTGTGTTGCATTCAAGCTCATTGGAGACCTACTTCTTCTTATCAAGGAGATGCATCGTCACTGTCAATTTAGGGATATAACCAGCCAGACTTTGATTTAAATCATAACTCTGCTCATCTTCAGCATGCCATTTAAGTTCTTTGAACTTTCATTTCTACATCTGTGGAAAGAAAATAGTACTTTCTATATCACTGAGTTTGGTTGATTCCATGAAAAATGTATATACAAGCATGTAACACACATAAGTGGGTACCAATGGCTTCCTAAAGAAAGAGAATTTGCCTTCTGTCTTTTAAATTCTGCATTTAAGTCAAAATTTCCCAAAGTGCTCTGCAGAACCTCTATCCTAGAATAAGAAGATGAGTAGGGTTCAGGGTTCTATGCTTAAATAAGGCAGGGAAATTCTAGGTATTTAATGCTTAAGAACTCACCATGCTTACTTGCTTATTGAGGTCTCTGAAAAATTCTCTGGTAACAAAATCCCAATTGCTTTATTTAATCTTGATAATCCCAAACTAATTGAGCCTTGGAACATTTTCTTCTCATCTCATTTTTCTTAATTTCTGGTAAAACTATGTCCCATGTTTTCTCTTGAGACAGTACTTAAAGAACGACAGGGTCAATCTTCATACCCTCCATTGATTCATAGAGTACAGTGGCTTCTACAGATCCTTCTGAGAAATAATTCAAAAATATTTTGTTTACTTCTTCTTTACTAGCCTGTTAACCTGGACTCCTTTGAGGGTTTTTCTAAATCCTGCCTCTGAGTCAGTCTGTCTTCTCACTCTTCAGGCCCGCTGCTAATCTCCACTAATCTGCAAGCTGTTGATGATTGGCACAGTAATTATCATAGTGACAACATGACAGCCCAGAAAGCATCTGAACTTCCAAGCTGTTTTTGTGAAAATTCTGCCTGGAAAGGTGACGAAAGAGAAGAACAGAGAAAGAATTACTGGCTCAAAAGTTTGATACGTGCCTTCCCAAATGTCATCTGCCACTGGAGAATCATTATACCATACGGAGCAAATAGCCGTGGATTATTCTTTCTGGTTAATGAGGCTTTGCTTTTCTTTTCCTTCTTTCCACTCTGTTTCATGAGAATTTTTACCCCATTTCCCAAATTGAACAAATATTTATTGATTTTCACATAAAAGACTAAAGAGGACAGGGGCCCAAAATAGCATTTTTTGCCTCCAGGACTCAATTTTGCAGATATCACAGACTTATATATAGGTAGAATCAAAAGTTAGCTTTGATAAATGTCAAAACAGAAGCACAGGGGAACAGCTGGGAAGATGAGGAAAAGGCAGACATTCCTTTTACCTGGAGAAACATAAAAGGGCTGCTTAAGAGGAGTGAGATTTCACCATGATCCAAGGGAATTCTCTATTAGACTGATCAAGATGTCAACATTAAGAGAGGCTGTAGAATAAAAGGCTATTTATTTGGGAATAAAGCATAACAATGAGAATACACATGCCATAATAAAATATATGCATATTCTGTGGGGTAAAGGAAGACAAAGGCTTTTAAAGAATAAAATGAGAAGAATTATATAATGGTTTGAAACAAATATCCTTGGCTACAAAGATAAATAATAGTTTGGTTATTTTCCTCCCAAAGCTCATGTTGAAATGTAATCTCCAATGTGAGAGGCAGAGCCTGGTGGAAAGTGATTGGATCATAAAGGTGAATATCTCATGAATGACTTAGCAACATCCTTGTGGTCCTGTCCTGCAAGATCTTGTTGTTTAAAAGTGTGTGGCACTTTTGTTCTCCCTTTTGCTCCTTCCCTCTCAGTGTGAGTTGTCTTCATTCTCTTGGCCTTCCACCATGATTGTAAACTTTCTAAAACTTCCCCAAAAGCTGAGCAGATGCCACTGGCACCATGTGCTCTGTGAAGCCTGCAAAACCATAAGCCAATTGAATCCTTTTTCTTTATAAATTATCGAGTGTCAGATTTTTTATAGCATTTCAATAACAGCATAACATAGAAAATTGTTATTGAGGAGTGGGACATGGCTACAAAGGTACCTGATGATCTGGATGCAGCTTTGAAACTGGGTAGTAGGTAGAGATTGGTAAAGACTGGAGGGCACAGGAGAAGGCACGAATATGAGGGAACCTTTGGAACTTCTCAGAGACCACTAAGTGGTTGTGAGCAAAATGCTGATAGTAATATCAACATTAAAGTCTAGGCTGATGAAGTCTCAGATAGAAACGAGGAACTTATTGGGAACTGGAGCTAAGGCCACCCTTCTTATACCTTAGCAAAGAGCTTGGCTCCATTGTTTTTATGCCATAGAAATCTGTAGAGATTTGAACTTAAAAGTGATGACCTACGGTATTTGGCATAAAAAATTTCTAAGCAGCAGGTGTTAAAGATGTAGTCTGGCTGTTTCTAACAGCCTAAATCAGATGGGAGCTCAAACAAGTGACTTAAAGTTGAAAGTTATATTTACAGAGGAAGCAGATCATAAAAGTTTAGCAAATTTGTGACCCAGCCACGTGGCAAAGAAAATGCTTTATCAGAGTACGAATCCAAGAAAGCTGTGGAGCAACCAGTTGCTAGAGATATTCACATGATGAAAAAGGAACCAAGTGCAAATTTCCAAGGCAATGGAGAAAAGGCCTAGAAAGCATTTCAGAGATCTTCTAAGAAGCCCCCCCTCCATTACATACCCAGAGGCCTAGGAGGACTGAATGGTTTTAAGGCCAGGCCTGTGGTGCCACTGCCCTGCACCACCACAGGAAGATTCTCCTCACATCCTGGCTGCTCTGGCTCCACCTAAGTCTGAAAGGGCCTCAGATATGTCTTGCACCACACTCCAAAGGGCACAAGCCATAAGCCTTGGTGGCTTCTATGTGGTGTTAAGCCTGGTAGCCATCCAGAGTGCAAGAGTGAAGGAGGCTTGGCAGTGTCCACCTACATTTCACAGGATGTATCAGAAATCATGTGTTCTCAGGAAGACACTTGCTGCAAGGGTAGAGCCCTCATATAGAACCTCTACTAGGGCAGTGCCAAGGGGAAATGTGAAATTGGAGGCCGTACACAGACTTTCTATTGGGGCACTATGGAGCTGTTGGAAGGAGGCATTTCCCCCAGACCTCAGAATGGTAGAGCCAACAGCAATTTGCAACCTCAGTGTGGAAAAGCCACAGGGGTGAAGCTGCCCAAGAGTTTAGGAGCTTATCCCTCATACTGATGTGCCCTGGATGTGGACATGGAGTCAAATAAAATTATTTTGGAGCTTCAAGGTTTAATGGCTTCCTTGCTGTGTTTCAGACATGCATGGGATCCACTGCCCTTTCTTTTGGTCAATTTCTCCCTTTTAGAATGGGAATGTTCCCTCAATGCTTGAACCTGCATAGTATCATTGAAATAAATAACTTGTTTTAATTTTGCAGGCTCATAGGTAGAAGAAACTTCTCTCCAGATGGGACATTAGACTTTGAACTTTGAGTTAATATTGAAACACCTTAAGACTGGGGAACTATTTGAAAGGCATAATTGTATTTTTCTAAGTGAGAAGAACATGAGATTTGGAGTGCAAGGAGCAGAATGGTGGAGTTTGGATATTTGTTACCCCAAATCTCATGTTGAAATGTAATCCCCAGTGTTGGAGATGGGACCTGAGGGAAAGTGATTGGAACATGAAGATGGGTTTCCACGAATGGTTTAACACCTATTCCCTTGGTGCTGTTCTCACAAGATCTAGAGTTTGAAAGTATGGGGCATTTCCTTTCCCTCTCTCTCTCACTCCTCCTCTTACCATGTGAGACATTTGCTTCCCATTTGATTTGATTGTAAGCCTCCTGAGGCCTCCCCAGAAGCTGAGCAGATGTCTTCACGATGCCTCCTATAAAGCCTGCAGAATCACAAGCCAATTAAACCCCTTTTCCTTATAAATTACTCAGTCTCAGGTATTTCTCTGTAGCAATGCAAGCACAGGCCGACAAATTCAATAACAAGGATGATTCCAGTCCAAGGTTGGATGGGCAGTTGCTGGGAAGATGTCCTTGCAGAAATAACGTTTGTGTAAAGTAGTGATGGCTTTTGTGCAAGGTTGTGACTTTTGCATTTTTTGTGATAGTTTTTCTTAGTAGGCTTATGCACATGGTTCTCCCTCTTTTTATTTTATGGCCTTCTGCAGCTATATTTGTAAAAGTTGGGAGTTTCGTTGTTGCTGTTGTTGTTATTTTGGGAAGGTTTTTTGCTTTTGACACTGTTGACTCCATTTTGACTCTGATGACTTTCACAAAGGCAACAGAATTCCTCTCTGGAGTTTCTTCAGCATGTAGCACAATGCCCAGATGCACTCCAGGTTCCTAAAGATTTTTGGGTTTTTAAATTAAAGATGCAAGATCTTGAAGATTAAGTTTGCTACCATGCAGGGAAGGGCGTTTTGGACTGAAAGAAAATCCTAAATAAAAGTGAGGAGGGCAGCATTCTTAGTGACTTTAAAAATCAGGCAGCGAAAGATCATTGGAGAAAAGTGGGAGAACTGGGTCCAAATCCCCACTTGGCATGTTCCAACTTAGTAAATGTGGTTGAGACAGTAATCTCCCCATACCTTTGGTTCCTCAGTTAGAAGTTAGAGACAATATCAACTCATATAGTTGTTTATTACAACAGTTCTGTGTATCCAAAACTTTAGGTGTAGAAGTGGTTTTGAAGTTGAGTATACTTATATTTGATGTAACGGTATATATAGCGGTAATATCACTATTTCATGAGTATTTTTTTGCTAATTAAATCTGATGAACAAATACAAGAGTCTAGCAGGGCCTACAGTATTAGACTTTTAACAAAGTTAGTTTGTCCTGGCCAGGCCTTTCTCTCATTGCTCTGAGTCAAAAGTGGAGTAGTTATCTCTTGTTTTGTGGTGTTGCTTCCAGAGGAAGGGTGACGGACTGTTTTATTTTGAATCAGAGTGAGGCTGAAAGGCACTGGCCTGAGAATCAAACTTGTGTTCCCATCCTGACTCCCCAAAATACAAGTTTTTACTAGTTCATGATGTGGGGTAAGTTATTTTATTTTTATGAGACTGATTTTCCTAAACCTTGGAACAAATCTTTATATAACTGATATAATTATTGACAGACTGTTAAGCACCCTCCAGCACACCCTCCAGCACACCGAGTAGGAGCCCGTGCACAGGGTGTCTATCTTTGCTTGTGCTTTCCTTGGGGAAAATTCTCTGACAGGTCCTCATCTGCCTTGGACCTTCAGTAAACTTGAATGGCAATTGAAGTCTACCTAATTTGTATAGATATATGGTTTCTCCCTGAATATATAACTGAGACAAAAGTGAGTATCTTCTAATTAGCTTTAAAAACTGAAGTGGAGCATGCCAACAAGACAATCTGTGAGGTGGAGCATAGGAAGGTGGAAGCTCTCACTGTAGATGACATCCTGTGCCTTGCAAAATGGCACCTTACCAGTTAGGCAAAATCATATCAGGTTCTTTTTTTAAAAAAAAAATATCTGTAAGAGTTTTAGAATTCCATTTCTATTTTCACAGACAAGCATAATCTTCATTGTTTTGTTGACATGAAGAAGATTATCTTAACAACAAAAGGAGGAAAGGTACTCTATATTTCTCTCTACTTAATTCGTTTACATAAAGTGTATGTGAACAGAAATAGAAAGGTTTTCTCATGAAAATCAAAAATAGAAGGTTTAAAATTTGAAAACTAACCCATGAGCTCCAAATTAGATGATGTCAATCAAGAGTCTTAGACCACGAGGGCTCAGAGTACCCTTAGCGGTCTCCGTTCAATTCCTGCATTTTAAGAAAATTGAAATTTGATGCGGTTAGTTAAGAGGCACAAAGGGACTACAAGAAGGTGCCCTTCACATCAGCCTCAGTGCCAAATTAGCCCTCATTGAGGTGACCTCTTTGGTCCTCTACAGCCACCTGACAGCTACCTGTTTCTTATTTGCTGTCCTGGCATGCAATCTCAAGAGAGAAGGCTGGCTATAAAACAGTCACTGTTTTTTATTGTTTTTTGTTTGTTTGTTTTGTTTTTTTCAGATAAACACCCAAGGAATCCCACTTTCAATAGTGCAAGTTTTAAAAACAATCAGCTACAAATTTGCTCGGTCAAGGTTAAATTCACAACTGTCAGACCTAATTCTCAAATGTGGTGTCCTTCAACCTCTCACCTTTAACAGACTCCACTAAATTCCTCTGTCCACCGAATCTACTGGTGGCACAAGCCCTGCCATTTTGCTGACCTTGTACTGCACAGATTCCTCGGTGCGGCCTCCTGTACCTATCTCAATCCATCACAAGAGATTTTATTATAACAATGCAACGAATGCTTTTCCATCTCTGTTAAAATCTGTCAGAACCTTCTTCAGGATAAAATGCAAAATGCCTTACATAGCATACTGTTCTTTAAGTCAGGATGACATAGCCCCTAACTCACATTCTACCCATTTTCCTGACACTTCTCTAACTCACTAAATCATCACCACCACCACCGCCACACACACACACACACACACACACACACACATACATGCACACACACAAACACGTATTTCCAAATAAATATATTTTTTCAGGTCTTTATAACTTTGGTTTGACTGAAATGCCTTATTCTGCTTTCCCACCTGGCAAATTACTCTTCAATATCTATTTGAGGCATCAGCTTTTGGAGAGGCTTCCAGGGGTCCTGTCCCTTGGCAGAGGTACTCTTTCTGGGCTCAATCCTCTTGTGGCAGGCCAGATCTCCACAGGCAGCCAAGTCTGCATAAGCCCTTTGCTGGAATAATGATTGTATAAGATTGACATTAAAGAACTGGAGAAATTGTTGCCTGAGTACCAGGCCTGGAATGCAAAAACAAATGCATTATAACCACACCTAGATTTTCTCAACCTCTTTAGTCTAGTCCAAGAACAAATCTAAGAAACTTTCCTCCATGCAGACCCTTAATTAAGATTAGATTGATTAAGAAACACTCCATGGGAGGTGAAGATGGGCGAATCTCCTGAGGTCAGGAGTTCGAGACCAGCCTGGCCAAGAGGGAGAAATTTGAAATTTAACACAGTTAAAACTGAAATTTAATACAGTTAATTAAGAGACACAAAAATACAAAAATTAGGCAGGCAGTGGTGGCAGGCATCTGTAATCTCAGCTACTTGGGAGGTTGAGGCAGGAGAATTGCTTGAATCTGGGATGTGGAAGTGGCAGTGAGGCAAGATTGTGCCATTGCACTGTAACCTGGGTGACAAGAGTGAAACTACATCAGGAAAGAAAGAAGGACAAAAAGAAAGGAAAGGAAAGAAAGACAAGGAAAGGAAAGAGAAAAGGAGAAAAGGGGAAGGGAAAGGAGTTGAGACTCTGGCACGTAGGCATAAACCTGAATTGTATACATAAGCTAAAGAGAAAAGTCGTAACTTTTAGTTGGTCTGATTAGTTACTCCGACCTTCTCCCTGCAACCATTGCAGAAATAAACTTCCTTTCCCAGTTTGTCTGCATCTTGTTATTGTGCAGTGAGGATAAGCAGCTGGACCTCATTTGTCTGGAAACAGTCACAATGACCAGACTGGACTTGTGGAAAGCACTGACTCTTCCTAGAACCTTACATGAAGCCAGTGACTAATATTCTCTGGCAAATGATAGAAATGCTTGTGTTTAATGAAGGAGGAAATCAATGTTCATTCCAACATTAGCAGAGGAAATGACCAGGACACCACTGTTAATGTTGATATTGGAACAGTTTCTTCGCTTATTTTGAAAAACATCTGGTTGTGTCACATCAATCTAATCTCTTCATTGGAACCTTTTTCTAGAAATATATCATTTTGTAAAAGACCGTTATTTCATATCAAAAATAAAATATGAAATGGTCATGTTATACCCAAAGCCTTCCTGCTTAGCAACATCTAAAATATCTTAGAAGAAGGGACAAGCTAGGATTCTGAATTTCTATACAGAAGATTTTGTGTATCTACTTTTGTTAATCACAGAATATTCTATAGACTTTTGGTGACACAGGCAAACAGCTCCCTTGAGATTTATTTACAAGCCCTTGTGGAATTGAAAGCTGGGAAGAATAAGTAAATGAATGCAAGGAACTAGTAAATCAGTAACAACCTCATTTGTAGAACATATGTTTTATTCTAAACTCCAATAAAATCTAATTTTTGTCAGAAGCCTATGCTACCATAAGGGCAAATAAGAATCTGAAAAGAACTTTTGAAAATCTCCCTAGTAAAAACGGGAAAGAGACCTCTCCTCTTTGCTAAGAGCATTTCCCTGAGGAAACTGGTAATTCTAAATCCTTTCCCTGCCCCATTGAGAGGTATGTAAACCTGTTTAAATGCTAAATAAGCCTCTCTCCATTTTTATAACCAGAAATGTTTTCCTCAGGGGCTTGGAGCCATCTCTTTGAAATGTAAATGTCAAGGACATTAGTGCCTCTATCTCCCCTTATAGGCGGGAGAGTGAGACTTTCATTTAGGTGTTTGGTTTCTAGCTATAAAACTACCTGCTTGTCAAGGAGACTTAAGAAGTTCCATTTTTCTTCTGGATAAAGGTAATTTACCAACACAGACAGCCACTTCTATGACTAGATGAATTTAGAATCAACAGTACATTGCAAATGGTGCAGTTACCTCCTCTTATTTGAGTACTAGTACTAGTTGTTGAACCTGTGAAAATATATGTATTGGATTGCATCTTCCTGACTATATAAAAGGGTCAGATTTCTTTCTGATTCTGTGCTACCTTTAGCAACTGCCCTGATGGACATCATCACCTTCTTCAATGTTAATTCAATAACAAAACTGCTTCATTTATGGAGAGATTTTCTGAAAGAGCAGAAGATTTTGCTTTTAATTATTTTCCAACACTGTCAGCAAACTTCTACCTTCCTATATTTTAACAATTTAGGCAGGTATAAGAAAATTATGTATATATTTATTAAGAAATGTTACATACAGTCTTTTTTTGTTGTTGTTGCCCAGGCTGGAGTACAGTGGCACGATCTTGGCTCACTGCAACTTCCACCTCCCAGGTTCAGGCAATTCTCCTGTCTCAGCCTCCTGAGTAGCTGAGATTACAGGCGTGTGCCACCACACCCAGCTAATTTTTGTATTTTTAGTAGAAACGAGATTTCACCATGTTGGTCAGGCTGGTCTCAAACTCCTGACCTTGTGATCCACCCGCCTCAGCCTCCCAAAGTGCTGGAATTACAGGCATGAGCCACCATGCCCGACCACATAGTCTTTTCTAATAATTCGGTAAAGGTTGCACATTAGAATACTCACGGTACTTCATGTAGATATTTGCATGCTTATTTTCTTAAAAAAAAGGATAAAACACATTTATATATATTTACATATACATACATGTGTAGCATACTGTACTCCATAAATATGTACAATTATGTGTCTAAAATTTTTTTAATTTTTGTCCAAAAATGTCTGTCTAAAAATTTTTTAAATTCAAACTTACACTAGTTAACATTTATATAGCACTTATAAGGTGTCAGAGTCTATTTTAAGTGCTGTCCTACACATTCATCTTCCCCTTATTACTCCTCCTCCTCTTCATCCTCCATTCTTCCCCTTTCCCATTCCTCATCTTTCATTCTTATTCTTCTCTTCTTTCAGTCCTTCACGATTTTCATTTTACCAATAAAGAAACTGAGTCAAACAGATTAGGAGAGTTGCCCAAATTCAAGTAAGTACTAAATGGAAAATAATGGAAACTGTATATATATAGTATCCATTATGTGGAGTGTGGCTTTGTACATTTATGAGCCAGATAATTATAAAGTAATTTTATTCCTCCAACACATTTTTTGAAGTATCTATTTTTATATTAACCACAACTGAAAAATATCAATTTTTTTACCAATTGTAAATATAGTAGAAGTAAAATATTCAAAATATTTAAATTTCAAATTTCTATTGTAACATCAAAGTACAATTTTGACAATCCAAACTATAATTTTTGTTTCTTTTTTTACAATGAACAATTGCACTTGAGGACTTAGGTTGTATAAGTATACCAACTATTCTCCTTAACTAGTCCAAGAAACTTCAGAAACTGTAGTGAGTTTTCAGGCTCCCATTATATCATTTAATTAATGGGTAAATCAGTGTGTTACAGGGCACTCTGGTGGGAAGCTTTAACCAATGAAACCATCTCTGACAACACTATAAAGAAGAACTGATCTAACACAAATGATTCGGTTGTCAAATCAAATCAAATTAATCAGAGATCTCACCCAGAATCAAGATTTACTAGTAGTTTCAAGGACCCAGGCAATCAAAAACAAAAGCAAAGCTGAGAAAACTGGGGGCATTCCACGTGGCTCTCTAAATCTTTCCTTCCTCACACTGGACACAGGCTGTCTGTCCCAGGCTGAAATGAGGTCTCTAGCAGAGATTTGTGGGTCACCTCACAGAGTGATGAGTATTTGTAATAGGAAGCATCTCCATTTTATAGACCTAGAGAGTCATAGATCTTATATGACATTTTTTGAAGAGTCAGCCCTCAAAAACCCACAGATTGTTGGTTTGCTTTCTACAAACAATCCTAAAACAGGGACACCCAACCATTAGCATTCCATAGATAATGACTTTCCTTTAATTCACTATCAATTCTCTTATTGCCAAGAGGTCAAATTATCAATGTATGTTTATAACGAGTCAGACTGACTAGATCATTAGTCTACTTTTCAGGGAAGAAATGGATGGAAAGCTGTTTAACACTTTCTTCCCCAGTGGGTAATCAGACTAGATGCATATCTGGGCTCCCCCAGTGAGTGGCTCTATGATTTGACCTGTTTACCTGAATCTTAGCTGTGGTTATCATTGTCAAATTTTCTGGGTTTCCATTAACATTACCTGTGATCATTGCAACGAGACCTAAGATATCTAAATCCTTGAATCCATTCTTAATATCTTCCATTACCCACATGTAAAATAAACATGAAGCACAGAGAAAAATTTCAAAATTTCATCTGTGACAACATGCATAAATCACTAGGTTTTTTTTCTTTGTTGTAAAAATTTATTTAAACACTTATGTGGGGCCCCATCCCTGATCTACTAAATCACAATCATTGATTATTAAACCCACCAGGAACTTGAGTTTTCCATTTTTCCCTTGTGAACTTTATGCACACAAGATCTGCGACCATGTTCTTTATATAGGGGTTATGGTGGTGGACTACTGGTAGAACTTACAGTCAGTGTGACTTGAGTGTTTACACAGGGCTCAGTACATAAATACTCTGAATTTTGATGAATTTGATGATAAGAAGCTAAAGAGTCATCTTTGCTCTGCTCACTATCCCCAGATATTAATCTAGATAAGGGTTCCACCTGTGGCATCAAGAGCCTGCTTTCTTTAGATTAAACTGCAGGTGACAAAGGTAAACTAAAAGTAAAATGTTTTGGCCCAAAGCCACTTTGCAACTCTTTCCTAATAATTCCCATACAGCAGAAATTTATAGGGACCTGGAGGCTGCATACATTTTGATGATCCATCATCACCAAGCAGTATAAACTAGAGCTGGGATGAAGAGCCCATCACATTTTGATGGGTCATTCTTTAATTTCACAGGGGCTGGGTGTGCTCACTTTGAAAGTTAGAGGACAGAGCAAAAAAAAAAAATCTTACTATATTTCTTTAGTTTTCAGGCTGAAATAAATACAAAGAAAGATGATTGTTCTTAAATCTGGACTCAGGTCCTTTGTACCTTGGGCAATTTTCTTTTACTTTTTTGAAAATTATTATTCACATGTAGTTTGCATGTTTGTTCCCTCCAAATCTCACGTTGAAATGTGATCCTCAGTGTTGGAGGTGGGGCCTGGTGGGAGGTGTTTCAGTCCTGGGTATGGATCCCTCATGAATGGTTTGTTGCTCTCCCCTTGATAATGAGTGAGTTCTCACTCTATTATTCACGTGACAGCTGGTTGTTAAAAGAAGGCTGGCACCTCCTCCTCTCTCTTGCTCCCTCTTTTATCATGTGACATGCCTTCTCCCCCTTAAACCTTCCACCATGATTGAGGGCTTTCTGAAGCCTCACTTAGCAAATGCTTGCACCACGATTACGTAGCCTGAAAAGCCTTGAGCCAAATAAACTTCCTTTCTTTATAAGTTACACAGCCTCAGGAAATCCTTTATAGCAACACAAAATGGACCAACACAATATGGTATCTAAAAGCAGACGAAGAAAATCTGCATGAAAACACCCAAAAGGGTACCAACATATGGTAGGCACTCAAGAAAAAATGTTTCTGTGTCCTGTTTCAGGATTAGACTACAGCGAAATATTATTCAACAGGATTCTGTCATATTTGGCAAAAACTATTCTTGCTTCCTCTAATCTCAAAATTCAGGAAAGCCTAAGTAAGAATAACTGTTTAGCTTTGGTCTTTAATACTGAGTTTTTTTCTCAACTGATTCTTTTTTCACATTTCTTGTCTACTTGTTGCCGAGCTGTGCTTTCTTCTCTTGACTATGGCATTTAGCCCCATTACCAGTCACTGCCTCATTCACCCGTCAGGCATGTACCAGGCAGATGCCATTAGCCGATTCCATGTAAAGCCTGTAAACTAAAGAAACTCCACTTTTAACTGTCTCACTTTCTTTTTCTCTTTCTTTCTTTTCTTTCTTTCTTTCTTCACTCCCTTCCTTCCTTCTTTTTATCTTTTTACTCTTTCTTTCTTTTCTTTCTTTCTTTCTTTTTCTTTCTTTCTTTCTTCCTTCCTTCTTACCTTCTTTCTTTCTTTTCTTTCCTTTATTTCATTTCAGTTATTTATTTGATGGAGTTTTGCTCTGTAGCCCAGGCTGGAGTACATTGGCATGATCTCGGCCCACTGCAACCTCCACCTCCCTAATTCAAGTAATTCTCCTGCCTCAGCCTCCCAAGTAGCTCAGATTAGAGGTGTGCACCACCATGCCCAGCTAATTTTTGTATCTTTATAGAGACAGAGTTTCACCATGTTGGTCAGGCTGGTCTCAAACTCCTTACCTCAAGTGATTCACCCACCTCAGCCTCCCAAAGTGCTGATGTTAAGGCATGAGCCAGCATGCCCGGCCTTAACTGCTTCACTTTCTGTGTGGACTTGATTTATTGTTTTTCAAGGGAATATTCTGTTCCCCAACCTTTGAGGTTTCTGTCTGACTAAGAACATATTTCAAATTTATACTTACTTTAATGTTATAACAATATCTATGGATGATTTATCATTGAAAAGCCTTTCTGTGTACTTCAAAATCCCTCAAATATAATTTATTCCTTTTTAAAGATAAATGCATCCTTAAGATTTGTTAATATTTTATTCCAAGTAGCTTCAAAAAACATTATTTCTAATTTGTTTAACTTTTAATTCTTAAGCAACTGATTCAATTTTGATAAAATTTAGCAGTAATTAGTTACATGCTGCAATTAATTTTAGTAATTATTTATTTAAAAACCATAGAGAGAAACATTTATGGTCATTTGGCTTTTGGCAAAGATTCCAAGGAAATTTAATGGGTAAATAATAGTGTGTGTGTGTGTGTGTGTGTGTGTGTGTGTGTTTCCAAACAAATAGTGTGAGAACAATTGAATATCCAGATAAAAACAATAAACGTTAATGTCTACCTCACATTATATACAAGAATTAATTCAGCATTCATTATTAAAATAAATTTAAGTGTTAAAATTATAAAACTTTTAGAAGAAAACAGGAGGAAAATCTTCATTACTTTGGTTTAGGCACAAAGTTTTTAAATAGAACACCAAACATATTATCCCTAGAAAGCAACAAATGGACAAATTGAACTTTAGCAAAAAGCTTACAACTTTGTGCTTCAAAAGACATCATTAAGAAAATGAAAATACTAGTCACAAACTGGAAGAAAACATCTGCAAAATTAAATTATATTGAACAAAGGGATTGCAGGTAACTCAGATTTTTCAGTAACAAAACAAACACCTCAATTACAAAGGAACACAAAACTTGAATAGAAATTTCATCATGGAAAATATAGGAATGGTAAATAAGCATATAGATGCTTAACATTATTAGTCATTAGGAAAAGTGAAAATTGAAACAAGGTGTAATAACATTGAACAGCCACTAAAATTGCTATAATTTTTTTTTTTTTTTTTTTTTTTTTGAGACTCAGTTTCGCTCTTGTTACCCAGGCTGGAGTGCAATGGCGCGATCTTGGCTCACCGAAACCTCCCCCTCCTGGGTTCAAGCAATTCTCCCGCCTCAGCCTCCTGAGTAGCTGGGATTACAGGCACGTGCCACTAAGCCCAGCTAATTTTTTATAGAGACGGGGATTCGCCATGTTGACCAGGATGGTCTCGATCTCTTGACCTCATGATTCCACCTGCCTCGGCCTCCCATAGTGCTGGGATTACAGGCTTGAGCCACCGCGCCCAGCCAGATGGCTATAATTTTAAAAGACTGACAGTACCAACTGTTGACAAAATACGGAGGACTAAGAACACTTACACAGTGGTGATGGGAATATAAAATGACACAACCACTCTGAAAACAGGTTGGCATTTTCTTAAAACATAAATTTATCATGTAACCATCAGTTATACTCCCAGGAATGTATCCAAGGGAAATGAAAACATGTCTGTTCGAAAATCTGCATATGTGTGTTCACGACATCATTATTCTTCGTACCTTAAAACGGCAAACAATCCAAATATCTATCCACAGTTGAAGAGATAAATATAAGTGTACTATGTCCACTAAATTGAAAACTATTCAATAAATAAAAGGGCGCATACTAGAACACAAATCAGTCTACAAACATTATGCTAAGTGAGAGAACACAGACACAGACGATGCGCATTATATAATTCCATTTATAGAAATAGCCTAGCATAGCCACTTTTTTTTTTTTTTTTTTTTTTTTTTTTGAGACGGAGTTTCGCTCTTGCGACCCAGGCTGGAGTACAATGGCGCAATCTCGGCTCACCGCAACCTCCGCCTCCTGGGTTCAGGCAATTCTCCTGCCTCAGCCTCCCGAGTAGCTGGGATTACAGGCACGTGCCACCATGCCCAGCTAATTTTTTGTATTTTCAGTAGAGACGGGGTCTCACCATGTTGACCAAGATGGTCTCGATCTGTTGACCTCGTGATCCACCCGCCTGGCCTCCCAAAGTGCTGGGATTACAGGCTTGAGCCACCGCACCCAGCCGCCACGTTTGTTAAGACAAAAAGCAGACTGGTGGTTACTGGGGATGGGAGCAAGGAAGAACTGCAAGCCTGCATGAGAAAACATCTGGAGATTACAGAAATGTTCTGAAACTGGATTTCAGAGGCAGTTGCACAGGTCTATAAATGACTATAATAACTAAATTGCACACTTACAGTAAGGTAATTTTATGATGTGCAAATTATCCTTTAATAAAGCTGTTTAATTGTTTTTTGAAAGAAGAAGCTTTATGGAGAACGTTTCCCTTGGGAGAATTCAACTGACTTCCTCTTCTCTCGCAGGCTGTTAGTGTCTTCTATGGTGCCAGGCCCCTTTAATCAGTATGGAAACATATCCCAATTCATTCATCTTAAAAATACCCTTCCCCACACAAGTGTTGCTACACCCTCCGATCTGATCTCTGAACTTTGTTGTCAAAGTCACTTTCTTGTCTTCTTTACTTTCTCCTGACCTTTGAACATAGTACATTCTGCCTCCACCATTTCACCAAAATAACTTTTTTTTAAAAGTCATAAATAGCTTTCTTATTACTGAATGAAATTAATTTTATAAGACTTTGGTGTCTGTAAATTCTGTGTGCTTTCTGACACAGTTGACTCTCATTCTGTATAAAACTCCTCGCCCCTGAGTTCCCTGACACCAGATTTTTCTTCTGCATTTCTAGCCCATGTGTCAGAATCATTGAATGTTGACCTTGGGATCATCCTTTCCATTTTGATTGTGTCTGTGTTTGAGGCCTCTTCTATTGTCAATCTCCCAGTTCATGTGCGATCTCAGGTACTACCCAATGCTGCCTGCCTCTCTGCTCTCCCAACCCTGTCTCTCTCCTCTCTTTCCCTGAATAGCCTCACTGTCTACCCAGGTCCATGAATAGCCTCGCTGTCTAGCCAGGTCCCCAGCCCACAAATATGACATCATCTTGCTTTACTCCTCCACATATGAACAATCACCAAATCCTGCTAAATCTGCCTTCCACATATGTATGTCCTGATCCCACCCCTCCCTGTTCTACCACCACCCTCTGCAGGAGACCACCATTTCCAGGAATCAAGATTCCAGGTTTTCCCCAATCCTCTGAGTCAGCATAACTGGCCTTTCCCTAGGATATGCACTCCTTCTCTGTAGCTCCTGGTCCCCATGCAGCTCCTATTATATTATGTTTTGTGCGGCTACATACCGTTGAGTTAATTGACTTTTTTGCCTTCTAGATGTTAAGATCAGTGAGAGCAAAATCTATGTTGACCTAATTCACCAGCATTTTTACAGAGGATCCCATATTTCAAGGAATGAATAAATGCATAGATTAAAAACAAACACACAAGGTTTTCAGTTGTAAGCTCAATATTATTCAACAGAGTCGTGCAATTTAAAACAGTCCTACTGTGAATGTCAGCTTCACAGAGACCGTAACTTCAGAACAAAACATACCCTGTCCCACTCCTGGCACTACTTCACCTCATTGCAGGCTACTCTCAGCAGCACCAGCAAACCCAGTTAGCAGGCAGTGTTTACATCAGCAAATAGTCTCCAAACTACATTAAATGAGGAAAACTTGGGAACTACTTTAAAACAGTTTTGACTATCATACAGTTATTTCCTTATTTTTCCTTCAATGTCTGTGACAAAGACCATTGAAGAAAAGTTAAATACATATTGGTTTTCGTTCGGAAAGCACTTTACATCAGAAAAGATCCCCAGAGTTAGAACAGGATGATTTCGACTTCCAGTCCCTGGAAGTGTTATGTTCAAGATTAAAGATTATAATTTGGCAAAACATTGGCAAAAATTTTAGCAGTAAGTGAAAGATGTGGCGTAGGTGACTAATAATCTTTCTTTGGGTCAAAGGACACTATAGTAAAGCAGGAAATGGTACCTAATTCCAAATCAATAGTTACTTAATGAAGCAATTAGAGGTATGATATATGAACACAATTCCAAGTTGCCTTAAGTAGTTAAACTTTACCTACAATAGATTTTACAGTGTGCTAACAATAAAGGCAACTTTGTAAATGCCAATACATGAAACTCAGATATGTGACAGAAATCAGAGAAGATTTCTTCACTGCCTTAGAGAATTAACTCAATTAAAATAAATATAGATTTTAGCAAATGAATATACAGTAAGCTAGACATAAAAAAGCCTTTTCAGCCTAATAAAAGTAATAAATGAGGAAACTAAAAAAGCATACTTTGGAATTACTTACCATGGGGATAAAAATATAGTAAAAGAGGAATATTTACTGATACTGTACAATACACAAAATACTAGTGGATGAGATAAGAAATTAGCATACAGAGTTCTGTTAAAGGTGGTTAGAGGTGACCAGAGGAGGGAACATGTAGGTAAAATAACATAAGTATAACACAAAGTAGAAAATGCTAAGACTTTGGGAGTTTAGAACAGAGGGAAGAAAATGTCTCCCTTTTAAGAGAACCAGGTCCTAACATGTGTTAGAGACTTCACTTCACCCGCCTTCATGAAATTGAAATATCAGTAGTCCCCTTATGTGTGGAAGAGAACTGAGACTACAGAGTCTCTGTCTTGGACCCAAAATATGCTAAGTCTCCCATTCAAATTATTTGTTCTTTCTCAATACTGACGAGAGGAAGAAAAAAAGACAAGAAAGAAAATAAATCATCTTTATGTGAAGTAGGGGATGGTTGGGCTCCCTCGGGCTTTGCATAGGAGCTAATCCCAGAAAATGAACAGTCAAGACTCTTACAGTTTCTATTTTAACAAGGCTTTTGCCAATTATTGTTGACAAGCTCATGAATATGATAATAAGCTCAGTCTCCTGTCTCTCTTTATACCAAGCTTCGCAGTAATAGTCTGCAAAGTACATCCATCTCCCCGCCTCCCTCTCCCAGGGCCCTAGCCTTGTTTCTGACACATACGTTAAATTCCTGAGGTATCGATACTAAACCCCTGCTGCTCATAATTCCTTTCTATTGCCTGTCAACACCTGGTCATTTTTATCTGATGAACATACTCACCACTGGGTTTCCAAGCAGGACACTGCAGTTATTCATTTACACCCACAATTTATTAACTCTGTTACAGTCATGAACATAAAGAGTTTGGGTGTGATTCCAGAATTTGCTGTTCCCTTTGAAATTTATTTCAAGGCACTTTGTGACCCTGTAACTTTGAAAGCCCTGTATAAAAGAGAGTTTATTATTAGAGCTCCAACCAGCAGGGTGGCTTTTGTTATAGGTCTGGCAGCGATTCTATGAAAGATTTCTCTTTTTAGCTCTTTCTGTGGACTAACCCTCAGTCAAAATTTTATAAGTGCAAACTCAAGCAAGCAGGGAATTTGTGTAACAAAATATCATTCCATGAGTTTGTCTCTTCTGAGATAAAATAATAGCAACCTTTAAAAAAACATGCACTATAGGGGCCTGATAGTTTTATCATTCTTCTGTATATTAAAACTTCTAGCTCTAACTTCCTAAACCAGTATAAGAACAGGGTGTGACAGAATGATGTCAAGGACTTACTCACAGTAGCAGTATGGAGCTTAATTTTCCTGGTTCTTTGTAAGTTGCTTTTCTCTTATAAAAACATCATTTTAAAAATTCTAATAGACAACGATCAAATCAATTTACATATGATGTGTCACTACATTGTGCATTAACTAATACAATATGTTAATTTCACATCAAGTTTCAGTTCCCGTGAGGGTGACCAGCCTTGCCAAAGGCATTGTATGGTCATTGCATTTCAACTAATTCAACGGCATTTTATCAATATTGAGGTTATATATCCTTTTCCACTTACTATGGAAATACAGAATTTTTTGCTCATGCAGTAGCAACATTATCTAATACAGTAATGGACCATCCCTGGAAATTAGAATGAAATAAAAACAAAAAACATTGACATATCTATCTCTTTTATCTGAAAATAACTTGTCGACACATACCTTTATGTTTGTGAGTTAGGAGTCCTAGACTCCAATCATGAGAGCTAGTTAAATTATTAACTGTACCAAACTCTTCTATCAAATTCTTCAGGAGAGCAGCTTTGTACTTACATGATTCTACTGAGATATTAGAAGAGAAGATTGTCTATGGTCAGTCCAGGGCTCTCAAGGAGGAAATCAGGAGTTTCTTCAGTCACCACTAATCTCAAAATCCTGCATTTAGAAACTCAATTGAATCCAGACATTCAGAGGTGACTGTCTCAATACTAGTCTAGTACATTCAAAAACTGAAACCCATAGATATGTTTCAGGAAGCAGTGAGTTCCTCATGATAATTATTTTATTCTGTGTTTTCATTTTGTGGATGATAATAAGAGATCTGCTAGAGACAGAATATTTTTATCTCCCAAAAATTTATGAGGAAACCTAATCTCCAATATCATGGTGGCTAGCGGTGGGGCTTCTTGAAGGTGATAGGTCATGAGGGTGGAGCTCTCATGGGAGAGATTAGTGCCCTCATAAAAGAGGCCCAGAGAACTGCCCTTCTACCATCTGAAGACATTATGAAAAGAAACCATATATGACCAGGAAGTACACACTCACCAGACAGTAAACCTGCTTGCTGCTGCCTTGACCTGAGACTTTCCAGCCTCCAGAACTGTGAGAAATCAACTTTTTGTTGTGTATCAGCGACCCAGCTTATGGTAATGTGTTATAGCCATCCATGCTGACAAAAAAGATCATAAAGCATTGAAAACCATCACACAATGCAGTATTGTTACATAATTGAATTCTTTGCATTCACGTGTATTTTAATTGTAGTATACTAATGAGTAAAGAAGTAAGGTAGATTTGACATATAAATTGTGCGTTTGTACTGAATTCATTTGATGTACATTATTCAAAGAAATGTCTCACATTGCTTATTTCAACAAATACTTTGGGATGATTCCTCTATATTAGACACTCCTCAATACCAGGTACTGGAGAAATAGTACTGAATAATTGCTTTCTTCTCTCAGGGAATATACAGCCTCATGAGCCAGACAGAGAGGAAGCAAATCAATTAACACACCAACAAATTCTTCAGTCACTTGAAAACTAGGAAATAGTGATGTATGCTGATCAGGGAATACTGTGGAGTGAACAAGAGAATCAGGACAGCTGGTTGAGATCATCTGGAAAGTTGTTTCTGAGATCTAAATGATAAGAAGCAATCTGTGGCATGAATGTCATAGGAAAGAGTGTCTCTGGCTGGAAATACCTCCTAGCGTGAAGCCCCTCTGGCAGAAGTGCAAAAGTCCACACATAACAAAAGACACCGTGGATGAGTTTGGTGGCCAGCTCAAGGATGCTGTGGAATGAAGTGGGGGCAGTAGCCAGGGGCAGACCGTGGCAAGGAGGTAGAGTTTACATTCCATTGGGAAGCCTCTGAAAGTGGGCCAGGCATGGTGGCTCAGCCTGTAATCCCAACACTTTGAGAGGCCAAGACAGGCGGATCACAAGGTCAGGAGATCGAGACCATCTTGGTTAACATGGTGAAACCCCATCTCTACTGAAAAGAAATACAAAAAATTAATCAGGTGTAATAGTATGCCCCTTTAGTCAGAGGTTGGAGTGAGCCAAGATCATGCCACTGCATTCCCGCCTGGGTGACAGAGTGAGACTCTGTCTCAAAAAAAATAAAAAAATAAGTAAGTGAAAAAGTTATAAATGATAAACCAGGCTATGGCAGAGAAAAATCGTCTAGTATAGGAGATCAAGAAAGGAAGTAAATAAACTGGCTAGGTGGCTATTGCTGTGATCCAGGTGAAACAGCATAGGAAAACTGCTAACACAATGAGGCAGCGGGGAAAAGTGGGAGAATCCACAGTATGATTTGGAAGTAGTGTTGCCATCTATGGTCGTGTGCTATGACGATGCCAAACATCAAAGATGAACCACATATACAAGGATGGCACTATGAAATTACAATGAAGGTAAAAAACTCTATTGCCTAGTGACATCCTGACTGTGGTAAGATAGCATAAAACATTACGCATAAAGCATTACTCACATATTTGGGGACATGCTGGTGTGGAGAAATCCACTGTGTGACTAGTTGTATAAAATCATAGCAGAAACAATGATGCACAATACATAATACTTGATAATTGTAATAAACGACTATGTTACTGGTTTTGTATTCACTATATTGTACTTCTATTATTGTTTTAAAGTTTACTTCTACTTTAAAAAAAAGTTAACTGTGAAACATCTTCAGGCAGTTCCTTCAGGAGGTGTCTAGAGAAGGCATTGTTATCACAGGAGATGACAGCTCTATGCATGTTATTTCCCATGAAGACCTCCCAGTTGGGCAAGATGTGGAGGTGGAAGATGCTGATATTGACAATGCTGACCTGTGTAGGCCTAGGCTAGTGTGTGTTTCTGCCTTAGGTTTTATCAAAAAGTTTTCAAATAAATGAAATTAAGATCTAAAAACAGAAAACAGCATATGGAAGAAAAATATAAAGAAAGGAAATAATTTTGTACACTTGCATATTGTGTTTGAGTTTTAAGCTGGGTGTTGATAAAGTAAAAAGTTACAGGAAGCTAAGGCTAATTTTTTATTGGAGAAAAATATAAATTGTATGTAACCTAAGTGTATAGTATTTATAAAGTCTACACTAGTATGTAGTAATGTTCTAGGCCTTCACATTTACTTACCACTCACTCACTGTCTCACCCAGAGAAACTCACAGTCCTGTAAGCTCCATTCATGGTAAGCTCCCTATAAAAGTGTATCATTTTTAATACTTTATACTCCACCAACTTTTCTATGTTTAGATAAACCAGTACTTGCCATTGTATTACAATTGCTTACCATATTTAGTACACGATGTACTGGTTTGTAGCCTAGAAGCGATAGGCTATACCATATACTTTAAGTATGTAGTAGGCTATACCATCCTTGATTGTATAAGTACACAGTATGATGTTTATACAAAGATGAATTGCCTAAGGATGTACTTCACTAGCAAAGTTTCTCCAGAAAAACAAAACCAGTAAAATAGATGATAGGTAGGTAGGTAGGTAGATAGATAGATAGATACATACATACATACATACATATATACATATAGATAGATGATAGATAGATAGATATAGATCTAAAGATAGATATGCTTATACTCTATATAGATAGAAAATAATAGATATCATATATCTGTATCTAAATATACCATGCATATAAAGATATTTATTATAAGAAATAAGCTCACCTGATTATGGATGCTGAGAAATCCTATAATTTGATCTCTGCATGTTGAAGACCCAAAGAAACCAGTTGCATGATTCCAGCCTGAGTTTAAGGGCCTGAGAATCGGAAGCATCAGTGGTATAATTTCCAGTCTGAGGACAGCAGAAGACCAAAGTTCCAGCTCAGGCCTTCAGAGAGAGGAGAGTGAATTCTTCCTCCCTTTAACTTTTCGTTCTATTCAGGTCTTCACCTGAGTAGATGATAGTGTACACCCACCAGAGGAAGGGCAATCTGCTCTACTCAGTCTACTGATTCCAATGTTTATGACATCCACAAACACCCTCATAGGTACACCTAGAATGATGCTTGACCAAGTATCTAGACAACCTATGATCCAGTTAAGTTGTCACATAAAATTGACTATCCCAGCCTATACATGGAGAATTTTTAACAGAACTGGGGTGAGAAAAAAACTGTCTATAATCAAGGCCATTTTTTTTTCTGTCACATTTCCCTGCTTCTTAATGATAAACCATTCCTTCTGGGGAAAAAAAGAAACAGTACAGTGTGAAGTCTACTCACCAAACTGTCCCCTGTGCCCCATGATCTCCTATCAAAGGGGTGATGAATCAGCACATTCTTGATGGTTTCACTGCTTGCCAAAATAAATAGCAAATGGCAGTGGAGCTCAGCTTAGAAACGACATCAATAGATTCTGATACTGCAGGGCATATCGGTTAGCAATTCTGTGAGATGTTCTCATGGGACACCTATCCTCCCCATTTGGCTGTCATTCTTTGTCTTTGCAGTTGGTTTGCAAGAGCTGAGAATTTTAAATTCATTTTTAACCATCCATATGCACAATAAACAGCAGACAACGACTCTCTACAGAGAAACTTAGATTAGAATAAATGTGTGACCAAACAGGAATATATTTAAAGAAGAAGGAAAAAAAGTTTGTGTGTTATCTATTTTATTTACTTTTACTTTTTACGTTTTAGCTTTGTGCCTTTGGGCCTGAAAAGGTGGTTGAAACAACAGAGAGGCTGGGTACAAGCCCTGCTTCTATCATTAATTGTGCTATCTTGTTTCATATTCTTTGTAAACATAAATCAAAGATTGCTTGACTTGATTTTCCAGTTTACCACATATTTATGGAAGACAGCTGTCCACCAGACGTTGTGTGTGCGAGGGATCTCCTGTCCATCATATCAGTGACCCTTTCTGCAGTTTCACATGGTAGACATGATTATTCCCATTTCACTCAACTGAGCAAATGGCAGAGCAGTGATTTACATGTTGATAATGTTAAATCCAGTATCCTTCAAACCGTGTAAATAAAATGATACATTTAAGCCATTCTCAAGCAGGGCAAATACATACTTAGGAAAATGAAGATATTTTTAAATTACACAATTTTCATAAAATTGAAGATCCATAGTGTAAACTTAACTAGAAATAATCGTTCCTTAAAAAGTGGAGAGGTGCTCTTCACTTTTCCCTCATGCCAGAGAGTACCTCACAGCCTTGAAGGATGGTTACAAAATCTGGGTGCCTTCTCTTTTCTCGGGTCCTGCGTTCATGCCTGCCCCACCATGAATGAAGAGTACAAGATGATCGTGCTGGGCATTGGCCTGATGGAATGTATCCTTTCAGGTATAATGTTACTGAAGGGAAAGAAAGTTCTTCATATGAATTGAAACCCTTACTATGGAGGAGAGAGTGCCTCTATAACACCACTGGAAGATTTACACAAAAGATTTAAAATACCAAGATCACCACCAGCATCAATGGGGAGAGGAAGAGACTGTAGTGTTGACCTGATTCCCAAGTTCCTTATAGCTAACGATCAGCTGGTTAAGATGCTGCTTTACAGAGAGGTAACTCACTATCTGAATTATAGTGACTAAAGGGAGCTTTGTCTATAAGGGTGGACAAATCTACAAGGGTTCTTCCACTGAGGCAGAAGCCTGGCATCTAGCTTAATGGGACGGTTTAAAAAATGTCACTTTGGGAAATCCCTAGTGTATGTTGCCAACATAGATGGAAAAGATCCGAGAACTTTTGAGGGAATTGATCCTAAGAAAACCCAACGTGAGAGGCGTATAAGAAATTTGATTTGGGCCAAGATGTTACGGATTTTACTGGTCATGCTCTTGCGCTTTACAGAAGTGATGACCAGTTAGATTAACCATGTTGTGAAACCATTAATGGAATTAAACATGACAGAGAATCTTTTCAACATACGGCAAAAGTCCATCCCTTTACCCACTCTAAGGCCTTGGAGAACTGTCACACAGCTGTTTGCAAGGCTAAGTGCTATTTATGAGGTACCCAAGGTCAAATAAACCGATTGAATAAATCATTTTGCAGAATGGAAAAGTAATTGGTGTAAAATCCGAAGGAGAAGTTGCTTGCTGTAAGCAGCTCATCTGTGACCCCAGCTACATAAAAGACTGGCTAGAAAGAGTGGACCAGGTAATCAGAGTTACTTGGATCCTCAGCCACCCCATCAAGAACGCCAGTGATGTCAACTCCTGTCAGGTCATTATTCCAAAGAACCAAGTCAGTCAAAAGTCAGATATCTGGATTTGCACAATCTCCTCCATGCACAGTGTAGCGGCACTTTCACTCGAAAAGAAGGTAAAATCCAGTTATAAGACATGTAATTCATTTAATTATCTCTAGACAGAACTAATTTAGACTAGGATGATATTGACTAGCTTCAAAAGCAAGTTTGAGATTATGTCCTCTCATTCAAATTAGTAATTCTGAATCCTTCTGGCTGGGGAAGTATCTGATCTCTCCTGCTTACAAGAATAAAGAAAAGAATGGACCGTCACTCTGCTGAGAAAACCACAGTTGACTTTACCACACTAGGTTGGCTAATACAATATCTTTTCCAAAGAAATAAAAGCATATCAATAATTTTTACCAAAGACGTTCTGATAAAATTAATCTAAGTTTGTAAAATACATATGAAAGTCAATTGAGGCAACTTTTGGTGAAATATGAATGAAGAACTTAGTGAAGTTTTCAGTATGATTTCTGAGCTCCCACTAGTAATCAAGACAAGATACAAAATCATTTTAAATGGAATTTAGCTGCCTAATTTTAAAAATTCAATTTAAAAAATGTGATCTAAAAGAGTCAAAAAAAGACACTTTTTTGTTAAGTGTGAATACTCCAGCAAATGTTACCTTTAGTCATCAGAAGCCCCTTATATTTAGAGGCTAAGTTTGAATTTATGTGTCTGAGTCCATGATCACAGTGGATTTCATCTCTCAGTTGGGTCAGACCATAAATAAGGCTGTATCAGCTGATTTTAGCCTCTAAATATAAGTCTTATGTTTAGGCTAAAAATAGTTAATTCACATGCAGTGCAAAAGATCCTGGATTCTAAAATGTATTTTAAAATTTCCCTTCTCAGAGTGGAATGACTTTGCACTTCAATTTGTTTATTGTCCTGTGGAAGATGTACAGGAAAACATTCTTTATATTTAATAAAACGGTCATGGGAATGAAACTAGTATTTATTTAAAAATCAAAGAAGAAATCTCTATTTGTAATGAACCAACACACAAGTATAAGAACATCTGTAAAGGTTTCAATTTGGCCTTGCTATATAGGGGTTACTTTTTAAAGTTATCATATGCCAATTTCATGTTTACCTACCTCCCTGACTCGTGTTGTTGAATAGACAAAAAAAAAAAAAGATGACTCTGCTTGCTGAATTGAAACATAAAATAAGTTCGAGTTTAGAAACCATTTGTATCTTTAATGGCCTTCTGGTAAAGTATCCTCTGGGGCACCAGGTCCTTCAAGCAGATGTTGCCTTGAAATGAGGGGCTTTTCCCTTTGGACACCAACCACATCTTTGCTTTGTTCGTTGCAGTCTCTAGGCCCCCAGTCACAAGCAATATGATCCAACTTGGTTCTAGTGTAGCAGGTTGAATTTTGAAATCAATGTTGTTTCTAAATGTTATGGTTAGATTTAGAAAGAGTGGCATGACCAATTAAAAAATTAGTCAATGACTTAAGAGTGGGGTCAGGCCCACACCCACTTGTTCTTGTGTACATTCTCTCAAGGCAGTTTGATGTCAGAACTTGTGCAGCCTGTCTCATGTGTAGCTCTGACATCAAGCAAGCAGGAGTCCTTTTCCACCACTGACCACTGACCGGCCAGTTAGACTTGGCACTGCTGCAGACGCCACAGGTGGCCAGGGCACTGCCCTTTTACCTCTGAGTGGAGAGCTAAGAGCTATCACCCTTATTCAACTCCAAGCCAGGGTCTGGGGACCAGCATCAGATAGCACTGAAATGTCCTTTTATTAACTCACACCAAGGCAGTCTGTGTTCTCTGCATAGGATCCAACACATAAGGAGAAAAGAACAACACAGAACTGTGAACTAACTTCAAAACTGATAAAAACCATGCTTGATTCAACCCTTCTGAATTTCTATTTTGAGCTAAATAAAATACAAAAGGGCAAGAGATCATGGTTTCAGATTGACCTAAAATCGAATTCTGGTCCTGACAGTTAACTGACATGTCACTTATGCTAGTAGGTTCACGTTCCTGAACTCCAATTGTCTTACCTAGGAAAGGGATTGATATCTGCACCTCAGAACAGTATAGATATGCTGTGAGTTTTAAGGAGAGAGCCCCACTTCCAGCCGTATGGGCCGCTCTGAAGAGTGAAGGAAGAAAAGTGGAGAGAGGCAGTGGGGTGCCCACCTGGAAGCCAACATTAGCTGGGAACCTGACCTGTGGGCAGGAGCTGACCCTGAGAATTGACTAAAGCAACTAAAAAATACCTGAAAATTCATCTGTTCCAGTGCTGGAAACAGAAAAGTTTGAAGATGCTGTGTGGAAGCTTATAAAAGTGGAACCTACTCTGTCCAGGAACATGGCAAATTAGTCCTTAGTCCACAAAGTGATAACAAGCTGATTATATAAACAGATATAAGTATGTGTTTTTCTCTTATGTTTTTCAATGTTCTCCCTCCAAGCAAACAAAACATCTGGTGAACAATTATGATCTGCTGCCAGCTGCATTCATGAAGTAAAAGGCGACACGGGTGTGGCTATGACACAAAAGCCCACTTCAAACTCAACTGCATCCCTGACCCATCCAAATAAAGCCGCTGGAAATACTTAGGAATACACATTTTATTTATTTTATTTGTGTGTTTTTCTTTTTTTAAAATTATATTTCAAAATAAGTTCAGGGCTACGAGTGCAAGTTTGTTTCATAGGTAAACTTATTTGATGAGGGTGTGTTGTACAGACAATTTCATCACCCAGGTATTAAGCGTAACACCCAGTAATTATTTTTTCTGATTCTCTCCCTCCTCATACCCTCCACCTTCTCAAAGGCCTCAGTGTTAGTTGTTTCTCTCTATGTGGCCCTGGTGTTCTCATCATTTAGCTCCCACTCGCAAGTGAGAACATGTGATATTTGGTTTTCTGTTCCTATGTTACTTTGCTAAGCATAATGGACTCCAGTTTCATCTGTGACCCTGCAAAGGACATGATCTCATTCTTTTTTATGGCTGCATTATAAGGAATATACATTTTAAAAGCACCTTTTGTAACCTTGGGAAATTAAAAAAAAAATTCTATGACTGGACAAAAATGACAACAGAGAACTAGCTCTTAATAGAGAAAAATTTGCAAAAGAAAAAACCATTGTGAGGAGTAACAGGTCAATCTAATTGTTACTGCATTAAACTGTGGACACATTCCATGAGAAAAAAAGAATATTTCCAAAAATCTCTGTTTCATATTTATATTCTTTAGCAGATTAAAGAAAGAAAAGTGGCTATCTAGTGAGAACATCAGAACAATCAGAAATGACAAATGATTGCTTTCAAATGGAAAATATGATTATTAAAATTTCAAAAGCTAGAATCAATGATACTGAACAGGAAGGAAATGGAATTTGTTGTTTAGAGGAAAGTTTCTCCTACGTAAAAGACAACGTATTATCAGATGAAGACAAAGTGAAAAACTGCAAGCTATTGCTATAAGTTATAGATCCCAGAGAATAAAAAAGCTCATCTGTGTATATGTGTCTGGGTTCATGTATGTGTGCCTGTACAGGCCTGTAACGTGTGTATGTGTGTGCATGTGTGTGCTTGTACCTAACTAGAAGGGAAGATAACCAACAGCTATAGTCATAGCATTCATAGAAAAGACACTCTCAATCTGAGGAAAGTTCTTGAAGAGGAAAACAAATAATGAAAAAAGACTGACATCCAGACATGCCTTGGTAAAATTTCTGATTTTTTGAAAATAAGAACCAATGTGGCTGGGCGCGGTGGCTCACGCCTGTAATCCCAGCACTTTGGGAGGCCAAGGCGGGTGGATCATGAGGTCAAGAGATTGAGGCCATCCTGGTCAACATGGTGAAACCCCATCTCTACTAAAAATACAAAAAATTAGCTGGGCATGGTGGCGCGTGCCTGTAATCCCAGCTACTCAGGAGGCTGAGGCAGGAGAATTGCCTGAACCCAGGAGGCGGAGGTGGCGGTGAGCCGAGATCGCGCCATTGCACTCCAGCTTGGGTAACAAGAGTGAAACTCCGTCTCAAAAAAAAAAAAAAAGAACCAATGTAAAAATGTCTATAATATGATTTACAGAAAACACAACTATCTGCAAGGAAAAAGAATTAATAAATTAGCATTAGGCTTCTCTTCTACAATATTAAATGTGGGAAGATAGTAAATCCCATAGAGAATTGTATTGAGGAAAGAAAAAAATGTTGCCCTCTTCTTGTATGCTACTCAACACTGTCCTTTTTCATCTCTGACCTAAAACAAGTCTCATGTCTCAGCAGCAAATGTCTTCTGTTGGGTGGAGAGCAATTGCTCAACATTGCCCAATGAGGCTCAGTAATACCATCTTACTGGCAGATGTGTTCTCTGTCCTGTGGGAGGGTCTTTCTTTTCCATCATTCCCCTGGGCCATGGAGCCATGTGGGTCCAACACATGGGTCCAGCACCACACAGCTTTCCCGCCTGATTCCTGTTGGGAAACACTGAAGACCCAAAGACTAACAGTCAAATCAGCCAAAGAGTGATTTTTGTTTTTGTTTCTTTGCCTTTGTCTTATTTTGCTTTATTTTCTGTACACTTTCCTTAGAAAATTTTGCCCTATAATCTGTTGTAAAAATTATTATTGTAGTACTTTATGTATTACTAAAAAACCAAATGAGAAAAATTATACTCTGATACTCTGACATTCATCTATTATTTCATAAATGTCAAAATGTGGGAAAAATATTTTTCTTAGAACCAGGGAAATTAATATATTTCAGTCAATCTGTGTATATAATTCCAGCCCAAATTCTTTCAAGAAAGTTTTCAAATTTCTGGCACTTTTAAAAATGTCTTGCTCCCAGGTCTTTCTTTGCACAAACTACAGACTATATTGGACTACTTGGAGCAAGAGGTAAGAACATCGTCATCCTTAGTATGATTCTGCCTTGATTTGTTATAACCAACTGAAAGGTTTAATTGGGTCTTTGCCACTCAAGGCTTTTTTCTCAGACCCATGCCTTAATATTTGGGCTACACAAGAAGATGTTTTTTCTGCCACATATAGCAACAGACTTTTGGAGCTCTGTATTTCTCTTCCTTCCTGCTTGCAGGGTGATCAGTGCTTCCTGAGCTGCTCTCACTCTTCCCCTCTCTCACTATTTTTCCTCTTCTCTGCCTCTCTCTTCCTCTCTTTCCTGCTCTGTAATACCTCGAAAAATAGAGCTTATAGCAACCAATACATAGCGAAAAGATTCTATTTCCCAACTCCTTCCACCAGAGCTACAATTTCAGCCAATAATTTCCAAGATATTAAACTTTTGGCTTTACCAACTGTTGTTTCACCACATGGCATGAGTCTCAATTGTTTAAGTCTCCTCATTGCATGCCATCCAAACATAAAGCCAGTGGCTTCGTTATACATACATACATACATATATATATATATATATCATATATACATATATAAATATATATACACACATATATATGTATATATAGATGATATATATATAGTGTGTGTGTATATATATATATATATATATATATATATATATATGGTATGAGGAGGTAATTAATAGACAAAGTTTAAACATGAGTGTGGTCTTGGATCCATCTTTTCTGGGTTGGAATGCCAATTCTTTCAGCTTTTACTACCTGGGAAACTCTAGCCAAGTTACTCAAACATTATTTTCCCAACTGAAAATATAGATTGCCTTGTTAAGTAAGTTATTGGATGTTTCTTTTTTTTTTTTTTTTTTTGAGATGGAGTTTCACTCTTGTTACCCAGGCTGGAGTGCAATGGCGCGATCTTGGCTCACGGCAACCTCCGCCTCCTGGGTTCAGGCAATTCTCCTGCCTCAGCCTCCTGAGTAGCTGGAATTACAGGGATGCGCCACCATGCCCAGCTAGTTTTTTGCATTTTTAGTAGAGACGGGGTTTCACCATGTTGACTAGGATGGTCTTGATCTCTTGACCTCATGATCCACCCGCCTTGGCCTCCCAAAGTGCTGGGATTACAGGCGTGAGCCACCGCGCCCAGCCGTTGAGCCACCGCGCCCAGCCGTTGAGCCACCACGCCCGGCCGTTGGATGTTTCTAAAGTCATTTCTATGCCTGAGACAGAATGACAAGCATGTCACTACAGCTGTACCTGGCCCTGTGCTTGGGATACCCTGTGTATGGCTGGTGTGTTGCTTTCGTGCTCCAACAGTTTTTTCCTACTGGATTCTTAAAGTAAGTCATAGCCTTGCCGCAGTGTGACTTGTGGAATGAAGTGTTTGTTTGCTTTAAGAATTATGTCAGAGATGGACAAATTCCAGAATTAATTAAGGATGCCTAAAATAAAGAAGTATATTAGGCTGAGACATTCTTTGTCTTTAAACTGTCAATTAATGAGAAAACACATAATATTATTTATTTGTTCTGCAAATAAAATAGGACCTTTCACTGAGTTAATTTGATTTTGATCTTCAGTACTAAAAATAAAACTTAGACAACCACCTCCTATATACAGCCACCGCACCCGGTGAGGTTTTGCTTTGCAAGATTTCAGTTATCCAAGATCTACTGTTGTCCTCATATGCTTTAACTTGTTCACTATTCTGCATAGTGTTGATGTAGAATTTTTACTCCTTAGTTCAGCCACAACCAAGAAACATTAGGCAAGTGGATACATTGAAGGGTGAGAAGAGCAGAATTTATTGGGCAAAAAGGAAAAAAAAAAAGAAAAGAAAAAAACACTCAATAAAATAAAGAAAGAGGGAGCCCTGCTAATGGGCTCCCGCCTCACTGATTGAATACCAGACCACCACGCATGAACTGAAGAGGGCAGGCTCCTCCTCACTGCACAAGGCATGAACTTTCCATGACTCTACCCATACTCCCAGTGTGTAGGTGGGTCCCCAGTCCATTGCAGGCACTTGCAGACAAGACCCTGGGCAGGATCCCTCACCTGCATAAAAGCATCTGATGTAAATCCTTGTAGGGGAAGGTGGGAGATTCTCCAGGGATGCCCCTTATCTGTTTCCTGCATCTATCATTCCACCCTCTAAAGAAGTACATCTAGCTGCCATTACAGCAAGGATTAGGATAAAGACAAAGACCAATCTTAACAGCTTCCTGCTGACAGGGGGCACTATTTTGGGGAAATGGCAGTCAGAGCTCACTCAGAGGCTGATCTAAGGGTACCCTGCAGAAGGGCTATAGTCAGAGGCTCTGGTTTCATGATGGTTTGAAACTTGATGGTTTGAAACTTGATGGCTTGAAGGTGAGAAAAGACAAACTGGGTTATTAGAAAACATGTATTGAAATGAAACAAGGTGGGGTAAGGACAGCTCAAAAATTCCAAAGTCTTTTACCAATTTGCACAGGAAGAGGGAGGAAAAAATCCCTACTGGTAAAAAAAAAGTTTGCCTTTTGCCGGCATTTCAGACTTCTGGATTTCCTTCCCCGAAGCCCAATCCTAAATCAACCAGTTTAAAATTTGGAAATTAACTTTTCCCTGTTTGGAGGATGTATCCAAGGGAGTATCCAGTAGTATGGAGACAAAATTACCTCTTTAAAGAGAGGAGAGAGTAGGAAAAAGAAAAAAAGAAGGCATTTCTTTCAACGTAGTCCCAGGGTTTCAGGATGCATTTTAAAAGCATACAGACTGGTGATGAACGGTTACTGACTTAGAAAAACAGGAGTGAGGCATCCCAGATTTCCTCCTCTTTCTAGCAGACACCAAGGGTGTGTGTGAGAGAGAAAATGAGGTATTTCTCTTTCTTTCTTCCATTCCTATATCCCCTGAGTCCCAGCAAGTGCAACAGGGCAACGGGGTGCCGTTCATGGGTATCAAAAAGCCTTTCACCCATGTTAATGGGGGCCAGGGGGCTTTGTACACCATATCTCCCCTGCTGTCAGTAGCCGTAGAATTCCCTACACCTCGTTTATGCTATAAATACCAGCATGGCTTTATCCAAGAAATGGGAAGCTTGACTTAATCAGCAGGAATCAGTCAGGCTCACCTTCACTGTACCTTTTAACTTCTGCTACCATCGGCCTCTGGATCCCTCCGATCCAGTTTTCTTTCATGAGGCTGCTACCTGAAGCTTAAAATTGAGTTTGGAACAAAAAATATGTTTTGAGGGGTCACATGGACTCCTTATTATAAGCCAAATGCTAAAAGAAAGCTGTGGAATTGAGTCCTCTTCAAACAGAGAGAAAAAAAGATGTCTTGTGACATGCCCAGATAACTGGTGGCTATAGTTATGCTTGCCAAGATTTGGGTGCATGAGACTTGGCTTTGGTTAGCTCCCTTGGTCTTACTTTCCCAAAAAGGAAACCTCTGGGTGATGGACATCCCGCTTTTTCCCATCACCTGGCAGGATCTGCAGGATAATTGCTCAGAACTAGAATATTGATCCAGATGTTTACATTACCATCCTCTTTTGTTCCTTCTGACCTGGAGTTGGAGATGGCTGGTTGGTTTACAGGAATAAACAGAGTTAGCCTGAAATGTAGGCAAACACTTAAAAACAACTAATAAGTCTAGAATTTAATGACAAATATGCGATACGTTTTAAAACATAATTTCTGTCTCTCCAGCCCTCATTTTTAAAAACAATGATTAAAAACAAATCATGATATGACTGAGTTGTTTGAAAAATAGATTTTAGTCTTATACTTGGCCTGATATTGCATAAAGTGCCACAAGAATAATTGTTTTTACATAAGCCTTTTAGATTGGCTTTGATGGAACTCTTGTTTCACAAAGTATCTCAGATAGGACTTTCTAAAGCTGAACAGAGGTATGGTTTTGTACGTTTGAATTCCTGTGAGTTGGGTAAACTCCTCTGAGGTCCCAAGAAAATGGGGTTCCTGGACCTGTTAGAAAGTGAGTCTTTATTCACTGCAGGTTGGGAAACCTGTACTGGGATGGTGTAGACAGGGTATGAGACCGGTTTGACCAAGGGGCTTTTATCGGCTCCGGTAGTCAAGCTTGACTCCTTAAAGGGAAGCATACCCCTCCAGTCAAAGACTTGGTGAGACAACCAGTTTCTCCAATTGCATCTTGTTGCAAAAGAAAATGGATTTTTACTGCACTGAGGCAAACAACTATATTGCCATAAGTTAAGAATACTCACAACTATCTACAAATTCTGGAGAAGCCAGACAGCGAAACAAATACGCTCCAAATTTTGTTCACAGGAATATACCTTACTCAGTTATTAAAGGCCACAAATAGATCAAGATAAGTTTCCTTGACTCTGAAAAACAAAACAAGGATCAGTAATTTTGCAAGCAAACGTCAAAAAGATTAATTCGGTTTTCTATTAGTTGAGTCCATTCATGGAACTCTTGTTTTGCTTGATATTCATGAACGCTTCAGCTCTTTATGAGTCCTGTACAATTTTCCTTTATTCCAATGTCACAGTCTCTAACGGTATCAGAAACTTGCATCTGAAAGAACATGTCAAAGTTCTATAGTTGATTATAAACCATCTTATGAAGAGAATCAAAACAAGAGAATTGTCTCTAAATAACAACATATCCAGGTTAGTTACAGTTAGAAACATAATTGATAAAGACATTTGGTTATCTCAGGGGTTTACAATAACTTAATATAACAACTATAATTGTGACTGAGAGCATAGAATCAGACATTAGAACTTTAGAAATTCCATACAATTTTCGGATTCTTTGAGAAAATTAATATTTTCTCTGTAATATAGGCTAAAGAAGATTAAACATCATATTGGCATTCCCATGTACCTAAACATGTCAAATAACCCTGCTTCTTTTTCTTTCAGATGCTTCAGGTTCCCTTTATAGCATCCGAAAGCCAGGTACCAGGAAAGACAATTTTGAAACTGAAGTTTGCTTTGGGAGACCTGTTAAATGTGTTAGAGTTTTAAAACACATTATGTTATGAAATAGAATTCCAGATTGCCATAAGTTATTACTTTGCTAAAACGATGACTCAGAAATTTTAAAAAGCAAAAACCTTTTCTAGACCTTTACAAGTTTTTCCAAAGAGCAGATTACTGCCTTAAGAGTAGCTTGTTTTGCTTTTATCTCAATGCCCAGTTTACAGAAAAACCATATCATACCCTTTTGCATTTAGCCAGTATGTTCACACATAGAATTTCTTTTGTAAGATTAATTTTCACAATCCTTCAACAGCTTGTTTGAACTTTCACCTTTATATTATCTAATTCAAAACAGTCCTTTAACCCTAGGCAAAAACTTTAAATTTTGATGATATCTGCATTTTACCAATAATATTTAAGGCTGCTTTTATTTCTCAAATATTAAAATCCTGTGAACTACAAGGTATCACAATTTTTATTTTCCCTTTACAGATTTCCTTCTTTAAGTCAATTAATTAGAGCTCTTTTTTCCTAGACAACACACACACAATACATATGTAACTACACAGACCAGCAGAGAAAACTCCAATAGCTAGAAGATTTTTCATTTGCCCATTTATTAATTGGATTACTGGCCTCTGGGTGAAGTGCTTTAAGAGCAAGACTAGAAAAATGTGGTTTCTAAGGCCTAATAAACAGGGATAGCTGAAAGACAAAAACATATTTTTAGAGAGATCTATCTGCTTTTAATTCCTGGGGCTCTATGAGGAAAACAGAGGTCTCTCCCTTTCATGCATGCAATAAGAGTGGCAAGGCTAAATGGGGAAAAATAATTCAGCTGATGCAGAAAAAACATTTTCAGCAAAACAAGACCCAAGAAGCGAAAAATATAAAAGCCTTTTAAATATACCTGTAACTTGGGTATCCACTTTTAATTAAGCTAAGTGTTCTTTAAGAAAATTTTTTCAAATCCCTTATTACCCAACTTTAGCTGTACCAAGTGGCCAAAATTTCTGGCTTCTAAACTTTACTAAAGACTTAGAGAAAGGAAAATCCAAGGTGGTTTGTAGAGAGGAAGAGAATCAAAAAAATGGCAAGTCACCCAGACACCAAACCAGAAAGAACTCATTCCCTAAGCCAGCACTGAACCTGAGCTGTCACTGTAAAATAGTGGAGGCCTAAAGAAAGTACTACCACATGGTTACAGGCAACTTCCCAGAGGCATAAAACAAGATAGAGGTCTGCAGCGAAGTTTGCTACTGACCATACAGAAAGACACGCAAAGCGCACCAGGTTGGCTACAGCTTAAGACCAATCTCACAAAAACAATATCACTGTTTACAGAAAATATAAACAGTGATAATTGGGGTCCTGGCCTAGTAAAATGTTTTCTAAATGGAAAAAACTCTCACTTTAAAGTTAACTCCTGGCCTGGTGCAGGAAAGAAAAAACACTGAGTGTAGGGCTGTGTTAACTGCTAACTGGGTAGAAAAAGAAAAAACAGCTTAAAATGCAGGGTTGGAAAGATGCTTGGGACAATAACCACTTATTCTTAAGCAAGCAGTTTCCTCCAACAGGGAGAAAAACTTAACTGCTGTCAGTGGGAGCTGGCCTTCTCAGCCAGGGGAAGGGAAGACTCCATGGACATGTAGTGGGGAATGCTGGCCAGTCTGCCACGCAGGACCTTCAGGCCATATCCGCTGCTTGCCTATCCATGCCAAAAAAAGAAGAAAAATGCCATAGAAAGGCTGAATTGGACCGACGCTGCCATTCCCAACCACCGAGAGTGATGTGCATAGTTTCCTTTACCCTCAGAAGAAGTCCAAGGACAAACAAGCTTAGAAATAAAAGGGAAAAAGATTTTTTGGTCCACACTTCACTCACCCTTCCTCATGTCCCCATATAGGGCACCTAAATGATGCAGAAGTTTTGCTCCTTAGTTCAGCTAAACCCAAGTTCTTGTGTCATGACCAAAAAAAATTAGGCATGTGGACACTTTGAAGGGTGAGGAGAGCAGAAAGAAAACACTCAGCAAAGCGAGAGGGAGTCCTGCCGTTGGGTTCCCACTTTACAGATTGCATACCAGGCCAACACACAGGAGCTGAAGAGGCCCGATTCCTCCCTCTGCACAAGGCATGAACTTCCTGTGGCTCTACCCCATCCTCCCAGTGCACAGATGAGTCCCCAGTCCTCTCCAGACATGCACAGACAAGACCCTAGGCAGGTTTTGTCATCTGCACAAAAGCATGTGATGTAAACAGTTGTGGGACGGGTCAGAGGTTGTCGAGGTATCCCCTGATCTGCCTCCCACATCTGTCAGTGTGTTGAAAGCTGTCTTGCTTTTCAGATACGTCTCATTTTTTTTTTTTAATTCTTATTATTTTATTGCATTTTAGGTTTTGGGGTACGTGTGCAGAGCATGCAATACAGTTGCATAGGTACACACATGGCAGTGTGTTTTGTTTGCTTTCACCCCTACACCCACATTTGGCGTTTCTCCCCAAGCTATCCCTCCCCACCTCTCCCTCCCACTGGCCCTCCCCTTTCCCCCCCAATAGACCCCAGTGTTTAGTACTCCCCTTTCTGTGTCCATGTGTTCTCATTTTTCATCACCCGCTTATGAGTGAGAATATGTGGTGTTTCATTTTCTGTTCTTGTGTCAGTTTGCTGAGGATGATGTTCTCCAGATTCATCCATGTCCCTACAAACGACACGAACTCATCATTTCTGCCTGCTGCATAATATTCCATGGTGTATATGTGCCACATTTTCCCAATCCAGTCTATCATCAATGGGCATTTGGGTTGATTCCAGGTCTTTGCTATTGTAAACAGTGCTGCAATAAACATTCGTGTGCATGTGTCCTTATAGTAGAATGATTTATAGTCCTTTGGGTATATACCCAGTAATGGGATTGCTGGGTCAAATGGAATTTCTATTTCTAAGGCCTTGAGGAATTGCCACACTGTCTTCCACAATGGTTGGACTAATTTACACTCCCACCAACAGTGTAAAAGTATTCCTTTTTCTCCACATCCTCTCCAGCATCTGTTGTCTCCAGATTTTTTAATGATCGCCATTCTAACTGGCGTGAGATGGTATCTCAATGTGGTTTTGATTTGCATCTCTCTGATGACCAGTGACGATGAGCATTTTTTCATATGATTGTTGGCTTCATATATGTCTTCTTTCGTAAAGTGTCTGTTCATATCCTTTGCCCACTTTTGAATGTGTCTACGGCCATACCACCCTGAACGTGCCCAATCTCGTCCGATCTTGGAAGCTAAGCAGGGTTGGGCCAGGTTAGTACTTGGATGGGAGACATCTCATTTTCAGATGGACTGTCATGGTGTCACAGTGCTTGTGTTCAAGTCGCTCTTATTTTACCTAAGAATGGCTCTAAAGCGTGGAGGTACTGATGCTGGCATATTGTTACAATCATTTTATTACTAGTCGTTGTTGCTAGTCTCTTACTGTTCCTAATTTATAAATTAATCTTTATCATAGGTATGTATGTATAGGAAAAACCACAATGTATTTTAAGGCTCAGTTTTATCCATGGTTTCAGGATTTTTTCCTCCTGCGGAGGAGGTTTTTGAACATATCCTCCGCAGCTAAGAAGGGGCTACTGCATAAAGTCACATCTGGGAGGTCCTCCTAGCAGGTCCATATCTTCACATTCCATATGTTTTGCTTGCCTTTGACAGCTCCTAGCCAATCAAGTCCCATTAAACCATTTCAGATTATATTCTTTGCATAACAAAATGAGTCCTTCGTATGGTGTCGGGGTGGGAGGTAGGGGAAGATGATATGTTACACACATCCTTATGGCACGGAAACAGTAAAAAAAAATCATCTTTCTAGACAATTTAAGCCGGGACGTCTCCAACTCGAAAACAGAACTCTGACCTGGACATGCGTCTGGAATCTCTCCGTATATCCTACAAAATTTTTTTCAACTTTTATTACAGGTTCAGGAGGTACATATACAGCTCTGTTACAAGGTTGTATTACAAAGTTGTGATGCTGAGATGCAAATTTTTAAGGAATCCAAATCAGTTTTATTTTAAAGTTTTATTTAAAAAAATTTTTCGTATATCTAACTAGATTTTCCATTTACCTCATAAAGTATTATTTTATTAATTGAGTAATTCAAGTTTTAAAAAATGCTACAGAATAAAATGTATAAAAAATGTGAGACCCCCCCCCCCCACCACCACCCACCAGCAGCACCCCAGTCCCCAGGCACAGCAACAGAGGGAAGCGTTGTTAACCTGATTCCCAGAGAGTTTATGTGCATATACAAGTTGCTTTGTTGTGTTGTCTTTTTCAAGAAATAAGAACATACTGTACATAATGTTCTACAGAATATTTCACCTTCGAGTACTAGATAAAAGCCGAAGGGAGATCAGGAGAAAGAAAGGTCCATCATCTTTATGATAAAGATACTGCCGCGGCTACCAGCCTCCCCTCGAGACCTGCGGAGCAATCAGGCAATGATCGTTCTGCTGAAGGCAAAACCAGATAAATACCACGGGCTTTTAAGATACCTGAAATCACTGATCCTGGGTAGAAATTTCTGCTGAAATGGTCAATGCTGAAATCAAAACATGAACGACCGTTAGGATAATGAGAGTGGATGAGTGGTCCCAAGAATGCTGATAGGTGTCTGTTTCTTCCTCTGTCTTTTCTTGTCTCAGGCTGTTATGTAGAACTCTGCCAGTACACTGTAAGACTCTAGGATTTTAAAACTAACTGAATTCGAGTTGCTCCTCATGGAGACCAGTGCTGCAAGGTTGCTGACTTGGGGGAAAATCTCTCTCCTAGCAGTTTCTGACCTCCTCGGAGCCTTCCATCTCTCTACCCCTCTGCTCACTCTCTGTCCCCTGCTCTCAAGCCCCTTCTGCCTGGAACTGTCGCTCATCACACAAGTCTTGCATCTCAGTTACCATGACAGACACATCCTCAAAAGGGCTCTTAGAGAAAGAATAGTAGCATTAGGGGAGCCTGAGAGTGATGACTTAAAGGCACAAATCCAAATTAGAGATCTGTGGTTTACCAGCTAGGTGAGGCTGAACAGCTGACTATGCTCGCCTAACCTCCCTTTCACAAGCTGTAACATGAGAATAATAACCACCTCTCTAAGTGCAAGGTTGTCATAAACTCCAAATGAGCAAAATGTACTAAAATGTTATTTCTTATTGCAGAAACAAACTGGGAGTTAGTTATTGACAGCCCCCAGGAAGCATATCCTTAGGGATGTTCTGGGCTGGCAGCTGGGATGGGGGCCTACTAGCCATAGCTTGGACTCAGACACAAGTTCCATGTCTTCAGAGCCAGCAGCCACCTGGTGAGTCATGCCTGCTTAATTTCTCCTCTGCCTGCTCTAAGCTTCAAAAAGATGCCAGGCTCTTTTCCTACAAGTCATTTCTTGAAACTGCCTGGTTTCCAGGATTTCATATCTTTCAGCTTCCCCCCCCACCCCAGTTTTTATGCTCACAGAGTTCTTAACAAGCACATTGAAAAGGAGAATTGAACACAGTGTTCATGACTCTGTTTCCCAGTGAGAGTGCCTGGGAAGGGATGACACATCAAAACATCTGCTTTGCTCACAGGGCCCTGCTCAGACACCTTCTCTGATCTAGTCTCCCAGACTGTGAGGATTCATGTCCCAGGGGAGGACAACTGGCTCAGGGTGCCACAATAGGGCACTTGCCCTGGAAATGGGAAAGGCTCTTATTACTCCCAGGAAGAAAGGGTTAAAATTACAAACTCTCTCAGAAGGACAATTTTGCTGGGGGAACTTAAGAATCACACAGTAGCCAGGCACAGTGGCTCATGCCTATAATCCCAGCACTTTGGGAGGCTGAGGAGGGTGGATCACAAGGTCAAGAGACTGAGCCCATCCTGGCCAACATGGTGAAACCCATCTCTACTAAAAAAAAAAAAAATGCAAAAATTAGCGAGGTGTGGTGGCGTGTGCCTGTAGTCCCAGCTACTTGGGAGGCTGAGGCAGGATAATCACCTGAACCCATGGGGCAGAGGTTGCAGTGAGCAGAGATCATGCCATGCACTCCAGCCTGGCAACAGAGCAAGACTCTGTCGAAAGAAAAGAAAAGAAAAGAAAAGGAAGGAAGGAAGGAAGGAAGGAGGGAGGGAGGGAGGGAGGGAGGGAAGGAAGGAAGGAAGGAAGGAAGGAAGGAAGGAAGGAAGGAAGGAAGGAAGGAAGGAGGGAAGGAAAAGAAAATGAAAGAAAGAAAGAAGAAAGAAAGAAAAAAACACACAGTATAGTTTTGCTTAAAAATGGGCAATGTTCCCTTCAAATGCACGCATGAATCCCTTGACTCACTTTGTTGCTTATTTTCCAAATATAAAGCCCTGGCTGGCACCTTATTTTGAGCAGCCCGCTCTGTCTCCTCTTCCAAAGCATATTGCCTCGTTAAATAAACACGATTACTACTATTTTTCCAGCGAGAACAGCCCAGAACAGTTTTTCATTCCTCTCTAGGAATGTACTTTATCTTCCTTCAATAAACTCTGCTATGCAACACTAAAAAAATATATTAAAAAAGCCCTTTATCTTCTTTTGATCTCTCCCATGCCCCTAACTTCACTGAGGGTGCTGCATCTCTTAAGTGGCTTCAGGTGAAAGAAGAAAAAAGATCTATCTGGGAAGCGGAGAGTCCGAGAAGTTTGGTCCCTGACCAGAGCTCACCTTTAGTTACAATGTTTTCGGCATGAAGCCCACATCTCCTAAAGGTCCGTCTCTCCATGCTTCCTAGCTCCTCTGTGCTGCTGTGGCCGTTCCCATCCTCAAAATTGGGTCCCAGTGACAAATTCCAAATTCCTCTTCAATCTGTCTTTCACCATTCTCCCCCACCACAGACCAGGGCCAGCCCACTCAAGGGCACCCTCCCATCATGCCCTTTTACTGGTTTGTGTGTTGCATGCACCACTCTTTCTCTTTGTTCCTTGTTCTCTCTGCAGGGAAAGAATCCTTTCTCTTCAGGGCACACTCAAGTCACCTCACCCGTTTAGCCTTTCTGGACCAGCCTCATTATTCCGATTTCCTTGTAAATATTCCTTTCAAATAGCATGTGAACTTGTCAGTGTAACTGTTCTTTTTTTTTTTTTTTTTTTTTTTTTTGAGGCAGTCTCACTCTGTTACCCAGGCTAGAGTGCAGTGGCACAATCTCTGCTCACTGCAACCTCCACCTCAAGTGATTCTCACATCTCAGCTTCCTGAGTAGCTGGGATTACAGGCATACACCACCAAACCCAGCTAATTTTTCTGTTTTTTGTAGAGATGGGATTTCACCATGTTGGCAAGGCTGGTCTCAAACTTCTGGCCTCAAGTGATTCATCAGCCTACAGGTGTGAGCCACCGTGTCTGAGCAGTGTTACCATTCTTAGAGCTCCTAATTCCTCACTTATCTCAGTTTCTTATTGTAGCTACCCTAGAGCACACACAATTAACATGAAGTGGCAGCCGTATTACAGGAGGTTAAAGGGGACCCTCAGATGGTCACACCCAATCCTCCTTGGTGAGATCTTCTACTATAATTTCTAGATGTCTTTGTGACAGGCAGAATGACTGCCACTTAAACTCCCAATGAATATGTGCTGAAGGAGTGAAAAAAATAAGGGAATTTCTGTGTATAAATGTGCCTGGGAGCCCCCAAGCCATGTGCATATTTTAAATCAAACAGTCAAATAAAATGATCAATTGTTTCTTTTATGGCTCATTATTCCTGATTGATTTGTCTGCCTTATCTATAGCTGGGGCTCTCCCTAAGCCAAACCGTCAGTGCTTTTTCTGTTTGATCATTTGGCTCAAGAGGTCCAAGCTTTAGTCCTTAAAGTTTGCCTTTGTAAAATGGAATACTGTGCAATTCAGCAAGTACATTAAATATCATAATCAGTAGATAAAGTAAATAATGTTAATATGAAAATTTAATCAATATCTTCCCTGGCTAATATAAATATATACACACAAGTAGTAGATTGCCTCTCCTTCTGGGCTTAATTAGAATCCTTGCATAATTAAATAATTATGGCTCTATGGGTTGAAAAATCAACTGTTCTTGAAACTGAAATTTTTTAACAATGATGCTTATTTATAAAAAATACTGAACATTGTTTTAGAAACTTATAGAATTTTAAGGTGTCTATTATCCTGAATTGGAAACTTTTAATTAGTGGAAAAAATAAAGTGTGTATTTAATTTCTGCCACAAAGACAATAATTTATTCACCAATAATTTTCAATTATTTATTAAACATTTAGTTTATATATTTTTAGGATAAGACTTGCTATGACTTGGATGTGTCCCCCAAAGTTCATGTGTTGGAAATTTGTTTCTCAATACAGCAGTGTTGGGAGTTGGGGCCTGATGGGAGGTGTTTGGGTTTGGGGCATTTGCCCTCATGAGTGGATTAAGGTCGTTATCTCAGGAGCAGGTTCAGTATCTCAGGGGTGGGTTCAGTGTCTCAGGGGTAGGTTCAGTATCTCAGGGGTGGGTTCAGTGTCTTAGGGGTAGGTTCAGTATCTCAGGGGCGGGTTCAGTATCTCAGGGGCGGGTTCAGTATCTCAGGGGCGGGTTCAGTATCTCAGGGGCGGGTTCAGCATCTCAGGAGTGGGTTCAGCATCTCAGGGGCGGGTTCAGCATCTCAGGGGCGGGTTCAGCATCTCAGGGGCGGGTTCAGTATCTCAGGGGCGGGTTCAGTATCTCAGGGGCGGGTTCAGTATCTCAGGAGCAGGTTCAGTGTCTCAGGGGCGGGTTCAGTATCTCAGGGGTGGGTTCAGTATCTCGGGGGCGGGTTCAGTATCTCAGGGGCGGGTTCAGTATCTCAGGGGTAGGTTCAGTATCTCAGGGGTGGGTTCAGTATCTCAGGGGTGGGTTCAGTATCTCAGGAGTGGGTTCAGTATCTCACGGGTGGGTTCAGTATCTCAGGAGTAGGTTCAGCATCTCAGGGGTGGGTTCAGTATCTCAGGGGTGGGTCCAGTATCTCAGGGGTGAGTTCAATATCTCAGGAGTGGGTTCAGCATCTCAGGGGTGGGTTCAGTATCTCAGGGGGGGGTCCAGTATCTCAGGGGTAAGTTCAATATCTCAGGAGTGGGTTCAGTATCTCAGTGGTGGGTTCAGTATCTCAGGGTTGGGTTCAGTACCTCAGGGGTGGCTTCAGTATCTCAGGGGTGGGTTCAGTATCTCAGGGGTGGCTTCAGTACCTCAGGGGTGGCTTCAGTATCTCAGGGGTGGATTCTTTATAAAAGGACAAGTTCAGTCCTCTCTTACCTTCTTATGTCCACTGTGGAGTGACTCAGCAAGAAGGCCCTTACCTAATGTTACCCCCCCAATCTCGGACTTCTAGAACTATGAGCTACATACATTTCTGTTAATTACAAATTATCTAGCCTGTGGAGCTCTATTATATCAGTACAAAAACACTAAAACACTGTTTATTAAATGACAGAGACTATGATTTTCAAATAAGTTCAATGCAACAGAAACTTCCAGTATTTAAAGGGTTCATTTATTATGAAAAAATTTTTTCAAAACATTGATAAAAAATAATAAAATTATAAAGCCATTATATTTAAGGATGAAGCAAATGGAATACATATTTTTGAGATAAACAACAGTTGAATACTGACACATGCAAATGGCACAGCCTAAAAGTATATAAAATCAAATAGTCTATATGCTAATAACAGTAAGGTAACCAAATGCATAATAATAATGGGTTATATTTGGGGCTTTATTTGGACACAAGAGAATTAGATTATGTTGTGCACTACAAACATGACCATTGCCAAGTTAGAGCTTTTCTTGAACTCAGTTTTGTCATATGGAAAATTTCTAATTTTCTAATTTCTGTTTCAGCAATGAACTTCTATAATTCAATTTACATAATTTGCCCTGCCATTAAAGATATTTACACTGCAATGTCAATAGAACTTTTTAATCTCATTATAAATATTTACTAATGTAATTAAAAGCACATTCATTCATTGATGCTACAGGTATGCATTGAGTGCTTACTGTGTTTCACACACTTTGCAGACACTGCAGATGTATAAGGACTTACATTCTAGTGTGTGATCAGATAATAAATAAATAAGTGCCATACACAGTGGCTACATGTGACCATAGAATACTTGGCTACAGAAGTGCCAGGGAAAAACAGGTAGGAAAGGGGAAAGGATATATTGGAGTAGGGTGTTAAATTAAATGGGGCAGAGAGGGAGGGTCTCCCTTAAGTGTCTTTCTGATTTAGCAGTGTTTTGCACATTGATATCAATTACTGTGCAATTCTAGGACTGGATGTCAATATCATAAGTTAGGGCGTGGCCCTTCACTCATCACGGCCCCACGACTGTCCCCAGGAGTGTCCTTTCTTCACTCCGGGGTGAAGAGTAGTGTACACTCACCACAAGCTTCATCAAGACACTTTAAAATATCCTTGCCAAAGTCCATGAATTTCTGCTTCCCTTGGTTGGTTGGAAATTAAAATATAAATGTGCCAATTTTGATTATTTGGGGCTTTCGTCATTATTAAAAATTTAAATAAAACATCTTTTAAAAATATCACATGTATGATTCTTTTTCTTTCTGCTGAATTCATTTTCCAAAGAACAAATAAATATGTTGATGTGGTCTGGGAATTTGAATTTTTTTATGTAATTGCTGCAGAAAAGCAAAAAATAATAGAGACGCTCAGTATATGCGCACCTCCTGAAAATAAGCTGTAGTTAGCAAAATCTCCTAAATAAAAAAGCATATCACCATGAGCTTCTGACTTGCCCTTTTCCCAATAATCTTCAGCGTTTTACTTTTTATCAAATTCAAAGAAGCTTTAGAAAGCCCTGAGCTTCAGGTTTCCTCCCTGCCTTTGGAGAAAAGAATCTGTTTTTTTGTTTTGTATTTTAAAAATTAGTTTCTGACAGCTGATAGCTTCCTGTTTCTTAGAGAAAACACTCAGTCATATTACACAGTGATTTTCTTTTCTCTTATGTGTTCACAGTTCCCACAGACTCTGCCATGATTCCTCACACAAATATGGATACAGGGGAAGACAGAAGTCCTGGAAGGCAATCTACCCAGCTCTTCCCTTCATGTGAGAAAACACCCATTCCTCAAGACAAACAATACCAGGGCAGCAAGATCCAAAGAGCTTTTGGGAGCTAAGCAGAAATTTTACCAGATGTGACCTGGAGCTGGGGTAAAAAGTGAGGGCTGCCTAGCCTGCCACTGCATGAGGAGGGCCAGTTCAGGGCTTTAATTCCTCTTCCAGAGACGTCCAGCCCTCCACCTGCTGGAAACAGGAAGATAACTCAATGAAACAGTTCAGTGAAGGTCTATACATACACTGGATCTTGGGAAAGTTGTGATTTTTAGAGTCTCTGAAGATAACCCCATTACTCTATGTTCACATAAAAAATGATCACTGTTCTTTCATGATCATTGGTTTTCATATAGTTGTTATTATAAATAACTGAAACACCATTAAAGAAATCTGCCCACAGAATAAAATTCAGATTATCACTGTAGAGTCATCCTTTAAGAATATTGCTAATACTTCTCTTTGTCTCTAGTGAAGTCAGCTCTATGTTTGGAAACAAGATTTCAAAAGCTAAGAGACATGTATATTCATTTCCAAACCTCTAATACTTTTCTCACTTTCTGAAAATCTCTGGGGTAGGAGTGTATGAGTAAAATAAATGGAGATTAAATGTAAGCACAGGTATACTCCAATGGGAGAGAAAAATTCACATTTCATTTGGCATCATAGAGAGAACAAAATAGGAAGAAAGAGAGAGACCAATTTATCTGAGAAATGATGTCAGAGCTATTTGTGGAAGCAGGTGAATTGATATATAAGAAGTTGCATCTACTGACCAGTCGGTGGCAATTTAAACCATCTGTAGGGGTGAATCAGATAGACTGTTACGAGATAAAGGGGTAGAAGAACCAACAAGAGCATCAGCAGGTTGCCTCAGGAGGGCCTGCTGGGGGAGTAACCGGAAGTAGGTCAGCAGGTGATGGAGAAATCAAATGGACAGTGGTGTCATCCTCGCAAAACTAAGAAGAACCTCATTACATGTCAACATGAGATTGTGGTATAGACAGCAGATATAAATACTCTGATTATTGGTGTAGGCAAGCTAGACGTCATGCATTTTAATAAGCTGTATTTCCTTGCACAAGCACTTTTTAAAATATAGTAACTAGGTCTCCAAAGGGGAAAAAAAAGAGATTGTATTTTCACAGTGATTATGTTGTTTGTTAATAATGTGATTTTCCCCTGCCTCTCTTCTTGACTTCAATCTCATCCACCTTCTAAATATAAAAAGGACATCCTCTGATCTTGTTAGAAAAGATTACAGATGTTTGTCTCATTCATGTTCAGGCTGTGTTTAAAATAAAGAAAAAATGTAGGCCGGGCGCGGTGGCTCAAGCCTGTAATCCCAGCACTTTGGGAGGCCGAGGCGGGTGGATCACGAGGTCAACAGATCGAGACCATCCTGGTCAACATGGTGAAACCCCGTCTCTACTAAAAATTACAAAAAAAATTAGCTGGGCACGGTGGCGCGTGCCTGTAATCCCAGCTACTCAGGAGGCTGAGGCAGGAGAATTGCCTGAACCCAGGGGGCGGAGGTTGCGGTGAGCCGAGATCGCGCCATTGCACTCCAGCCTGGGTTAACGAGAGCGAAACTCCGTCTCAAAAAAAAAAAAAGAAAAAATGTAAAGAGAGAGCAGAGTTTAATGTAGATGACGTGGTCCTTCTAGGCTGCCCAAAATCCTTGCCCTGGGTGTGCACCTCACAGTAGCATGGGGCTCGATGCCACACGAGGCTACAGAATAAAGCATGAGGTGCTGAAAAGAGACTTCATAGTGCCAACAGCTCAAGGTTTATAAGAAAACATATCAGCCATTAACCACTTATTTTCCTGAGCCTTAGTTATTTGTTGAGCACCTAATATGCTCAAGGCTTGCAGTAACAATAGAAAGAAGAAAATCTTTTTATTTATTTATTTTTGTATTCATCCATCTAGCCATCATCTATCCATGTAGAGAGACAGATAAATCATGTATAAGTGTGTCTATCATCTATCTATCTCTACTGATTGATCTATCTGTATCTCTAACTTTCACACACATCTGTTATCTATATCTATCTATCTATATCTATTTTTCCTCATCTCTTATCTATCTGCTATCTAATCTATCATCTCTATATACCTGTTGTTTGATCTCTATCTTCATCTCTATCTCTATGACACATACATCTGTTTTCTATATATTCCTGTTAATCTCTCCATCCACATCTCTATATCTATTTGTCTATCTATCTACTTTCTGTGCACTGACAAGCTCTTGTGAGCCAGGCACTTTGAGGAGTATGATAGGTACTGACAAAAAACGCTGCCCTCAAGAGGCACTCAGGGTCTATCTGACCGTGTTAAGGAGAAACCATCTCTCTTCACCCACTGCTTCCCCCAACTTCTCATGCAGCTGGATCCTTCTGACCCATTTACTGGGAAGCCACCTCTAACTTGCTTCTCACTCTAGAGAATGAGTTGATGATCCTCTTCTTGGATCCAATCACGTTTGTCACATTTTGTTAAAATGCGCTCCTCACACCTTTATCAGTACTACCTATTTTCCCTGGCACAAAAGAGGCTCTCAACACATGGCAAGTCCTCATCATTCATTTGGGCAGTACCTCAACTGTGCATAGTATTGATTGAGCCTTGCTACAGCAAGAAATAATTACTTAACGATGCAAACGGCCCAATTTAAGTCATGTGCATCTCTGTTCCCCACAGTGCAGAATGCTGGGGGACATTTACACTTACAGGGATTATGTAAGTGTATTTCTTGGTCATTTTTTCTACCTAGTTGATACATATTTCAGTGCAGAAAAAACGCTTTTATCTTCACATCAGGAAAACAGGGAAAACTTTATATATACATGCTTATCTGTGGCAGCATTCAACAATGGAAACAGCATAGACTTTAGATTCAGATGAACTAACTTCTAACATCCAGCTCCTACCTGTGATGACTGTATGACTCAGGGAGTGTGACTTAATCAGTGAGCATCAGTATCAGTTAATAAGCATCACTTAATCAGCGAGCTTATCTTGGAAACGTGGACTCACAGTGTGTATCTGTTTTAAGATACAGCACTGTTTTGCAGCACTTTAATGCAGCACTGTTTTAAGGCCTGAAGGAGGTAATGTGAAAATAGCTGAGTGGCACATTGTAGGCCTTAAACTAGCAAGGGTTATTAGTATTATTATTAACTTCAAAAGCAATACATATTGGAAGATTGCCTACTATTTCATTTTCCCTAGTATTATTATAGTATTATATATAAAATAACAATATCAGTATGAGCAATTAAAACTAGAGACCCAAAATTTCCCAAGTGAGAGGCTGTTATGTTGTGGTAGAATTGCTCAAAGAAGTAACGGGCAACCTATTAAAATGATGTTTATCAAATGAAATACTGATTTCACCCTTAATGGAAAACCAAGATACACAACTTAAAGCAGGAGAGCAACCATGACTTAACACCACTCTTAGAACTGGGAGGAAAAATAATCAAGGGCTAACAGTGGTTTCTATGGCTATAAGTGATCTGGGAAACCATTTCCTTCTTATATTTTGTTTTAAAATTTCTACAATGAGCATATTCACATTTAAAATGAACATATTTTTATAAAAGAGTTATGTATCACAATCCTAAATATATGTTGTGTGTTTGCTTTAGAAAAGCTTGTGTGTGTGTGTGTTGCTCTCCTGAGACAGCAGGAAAGATGGTCTGAAACGTGAGGAGCCTCCTCTGCCCTAAATACGGTTGGGACAGCTTTGTGTGTTGTGGTGTCTCCCCATCAGCTAATGAGGTCTTCAATCTGTATCAACCCGAACAGTAAAGACAGTGGCTCACAATTGCAAAGGTAGAATAGAAGACTAGGCAAGACTTCCACTCCAGTGCTCTTTTTTAAGGTAATTGGTCCTCAGAGAAGAAATGTAGAGATGATATGAACAGATGAACTGAAACTCAAACACCTAAAGAGACACCTGGTGGTGAATGCAAATGTGGGGACAGGAGGGAAGAGATTTCCTACAGAGCCTTCATGATAGGCTCTGCTTGGCATAGAATAAGTCCATTCATATCTGTTCATATGAACTCCACATTTCCTCTCCAAGAACCAATTATCTTGGAAAAGAGCACTAGAGTAGAACTCCTGCCTATTCTTCTGTTTTATCTTTGTGGTTGTGATCCACTGTCTTTACTGTTTGAGCTGGTATAGACCTAAGACCTTGTTTGCTGATGGGGAGACGCCACAACACACCAAAGATGCCCCCAGTGTATGTAGGGCAGACGAGGCTCCTAACTGCCAGGGGATATGCGAGAAATTCTTAACTCTAATAGAATGCTCCAGGAATTTGAATTCATTGTTCATTCACATCTCCTGGGTCAAGAAACCCAGGGGCAAGGAACTTGATGGAATTCAGTAATGGAATTCAGGTATAGAAACATATAGGACATTGAGTGGCCTGGACAACTCCTGTAACACCAGACTCATGGGAAGACAGAGGCATCTTTTAGAGAAAATCATCATATGTCAAGAAATCAAGCCCAGAGTGTCAGATGGGGCTACAGGCATGTGGTTTGAGAAACCTCAGGAATAATGGGAGGCTGTGTCTGACTGTATCCCTGCCTCTCTAGGACTGTAGTTAAACAAAAGGTGGGGAGAAGACTCCTTTCTCTGAAAGAATTGCTCAAAGCTCAAAGGAATTCTGCCCGACCTAGAGGAAGAAACACACTAGCATTTGCGTTGGCAACCTGGCGGCCAGCAGAGGTCAGCAGCTTCCAATTTGATACCAATATCGTGAACATCTGCACTGTCAACTACTAAGAAAGAGCACTGACGGGTGTAGCAAACCACCATGACCAGTGTACACCTGTGCAACTAACCTGCACATTCTACACATGTATCCCAGAACTTAAAGTTAAATGATAATAATTTTAAAAAGAGTGTTGTTGCTACAGCCAAGGACAGAATAAACTGCATGGTTAAGAACTTAGAGAGTTGCTGGAAGCAGGCCTATCTCAAGGCCCCGAAAAGAAACTGCATAGAGACATATTCTGAGGGTAGATGTGTAAGTTCTTAGGTCACTGGCATTCAGAGGAGCTTGAGATACATCAGTGAACACAATTGACAAAGTGCCTTCAAGGAGTTTGTATTCTACTCGTGGAGAGACAACAGGCAAATAAAAATATGTAATATACTGTAAGTTTGCAGAACAATAAACTAGGGTGCTTCTTTGGGAAGGATGGTTGGGAAAAGCACCACTAAAACAGAGACCTGCCACTCAAATACCCTGACAAGCTCATCGTTGGAGAGAATCACATGATAAATTAAATCATAAGGAAACCTAGAGCAAATTTTCACCTCATTTCCAAAAACTTCTGTTACAGTATAAAAGATATTCAATACATTAATTTAAAATACATTGTTAGCACTAAATAATTTGTTTCATGATAAGGCATTAAAAACACGAAAAGTCTAGCCATTTTCACGATACTGATTCTTCCTAACCATGAACATGGAATGTTTCTTCATCTGTTTGTGTCCTCTCTTATTTCATTGAGCAGTGGTTTGTAGTTTTCCTTGAAGAGGTCCCTTACGTTCCTTGTAAGTTGTATTCCTAGGTTTTTGTTTTTTTTTTTTTTTTGTAGCAATTGCGAATGACAGTTTGTTCTTGATTTGGCTCTCTTTAAGTCTGTTTTTGGTGTATAGGAATGCCTGTGATTTTTGCACATTGATTTTATATCCTGAGACTTTGCTGAAGTTGCTTATCAGTTTCAGGAGATTTTGGGCTGAGACGATGGGGTCTTCCAGGTATACTATCATGTCGTCTGCAAATGGAGACAGTTTGGCTTCCTCCTTTCCTATTTGAATACCCTTTATTTTTTTTTCTTGCCTGATTGCTCTGGCTAGAACTTCCAGTACTATATTGAATAGGAGTGGTGAAAGAGGGCATCCTTGTCTAGTGCCGGATTTCAAAGGGAATGCTTCCAGTTTTTGCCCATTCAGTATGATATTGGCTGTTGGTTTGTCATAAATAGCTTTTATTACTTAGAGATATGTTCCGTCAATACTGAGTTTATTGAGGGTTTTTAGCATAAAGGGCTGTTGAATTTTTTCAACTGCCTTCTCTGCGTCAATTGAGATAATCATGTGGTTTTTGTTTTTGGTTCTGTTTATGTGATAAATTACGTTTATAGACTTGCGTATGTTGAACTAGCCTTGCATCCCCGGGATGAATCCTACTTGATCATGATGGATAAGTTTTTTGATGTGCTGTTGCAATCGACTTGCCAATATTTTATTGAAGACTTTTGCATCTATGTTCATCATGGATATTGGCCTGAAGTTTTCTTTTCTTGCTGGGTCTCTGCTGGGTTTTGGTATCAGGATGATGTTGGTCTCATAAAATGATTTGGGAAGGATTCCCTCTTTTTGGATTATTTGGAATAGTTTCAGAAGGAATGGTACCAGCTCCTCTTTGTGTGTCTGGTAGAATTCGGCTGTGAACCCATCTGGACCTGGGCTTTTTTTGTGTGGTAGGCTCTTAATTGCTGCCTCGACTTCAGACCTTGTTATTGCTCTATTCATAGTTTCGGCTTCCTCCTGGTTTAGGCTTGGGAGGACACAGGTGTCCAGGAATTTATCCATTCCTTCCAGGTTTACTAGTTTATGTGCATAGAGTTGTTTGTAATATTCCCTGATGATGGTTTGAATTTATTTGGAATCTGTGGTGATTTTCCCTTTATTGTTTATTATTGCATCAATTTGGTTGTTCTCTCTTTTCTTTTTTATCAGTCTGGCTAGTAGTCTGTCTATTTTGTTGATCTTTTCAAAAAAACCAGCTCTTGGATTCGTTGATTTTTTTGAAGGGTTTTTCATGTCTCTATCTCCATTAGTTCTGCTCTGATCTTAGTTATTTCTTGTCTTCTGCTAGGTTTTGAGTTTTTTGATCTCGCTCCACTAGCTCTTTCAATTTTGACGATAGGGTGTCAATTTTGGATCTCTCCACTCTTCTCATGTGGGCACTTATGGCTACATATTTTTACAGAATCAACACTATCCCCATCAAGCTACCATTGACTTTCTTCATAGAACTGGAAAAAACCACCATGAACTTCATATGGAACCTAAAGAGAGCCTGCATAGCCAAGTCAATTCTAAGCAAAAAGAACAAAGCAGGAGGCATCACACTATCGAACTTCAAACTATACTACAGGGCTACAGTAATCAAAACAGCATGGTACTGGTATCAAAACAGAGATACAGACCAATGGAACAGAACAGAGGCATCGGAGGCAGCACAACATATCTACAACCATACAGTCTTGGATAAACCTGACAAAAACAAGCAATGGGGAAAGAATTCCCTGTTTAATAAATGGTATTGGGAAAACTGGCTAGCCATGTACAGAAAGCAGAAACTGGACCCCTTCCTGACACCTTACACTAAAATTAACTCCAGATGGATTAAAGACTTAAACATAAGACCTGGCACCATAAAATCCCTAGAAGAAAATCTAGGCAAAACCATTCAGGACATAGGAGCAGGCAAGGACTTCATGACCAAAACACCAAAAGCATTGGCAACAAAAGCCAAAATAGACAGATGGGACCTAATCAAACTCCACAGCTTCTGCACAGCAAAAGAAACAGTCACTAGAGTGAATTGGCAACCAACAGAATGGGAAAAAATTTTTGCAGTTTACCCATCTGACAAAGGGCTGATATCCAGAATTTACAAAGAACTCAAACAGTTTTACAGGAAAAAAAACGAACAAACAAGCCCATTCAAAAATGGGCAAAGGATATGAACAGACACTTTACAAAAGAAGACATACATGAGGCCAACAAACTATATGAAAAAACGTTCATTATCACTGGTCATTAGAGAGATGTAAATCAAAACCACATTGAGATGCCATCTTATGCCAGTTAGAATGGTGATCATTATAAAATCTGGAGACAACAGATGCTGGAGAGGATGTGGAGAAATAGGAACACTTTTACACTGTTGGTGGGAGTGTAAATTAGTTCAACCATTGTGGAAGACAGTGTGGCAATTCCTCAAGGCCTTAGAAATAGAAATTCCATTTGACCCAACAATCCCATTACTGGGTATGTATCCAAAGGACTATAAATCGTTCTACTATAAGGACACATGCACACGAATGTTCATTGCAGCACTGTTTTCAATAGCAAAGACCTGGAACCAACCCAAATGCCCATTGATGATAGACTGGATTGGGAAAATGTGGCACATATACACCATGGAATATTATGCAGCAATGAAAAATGATGAGTTCGTGTCCTTTGTGGGGACATGGATGAATCTGGAGAATATCATTCTTAGCAAACTGACACAAGAACAGAAAATGAAATTCCGCATATTGTCACTCATAGGCGGGTGATGAAAAATGAGAACACATGAACACAGGAAAGGGAGTACTACACACTGGGGTCTATTGGGGGGAGCTGGGGAGGGATAGCCTGGGGAGAAATACGAAATGTGGGTGGAGGAGAGGAAGGAAGCAGAACACACTGCCATGTGTGTACCTATGCAACCATCTTGCATGTTCTGCACATGTACCCCAAAACCTAAAATCCAATTTAAAAAAACATAAAAAGTCATCAGTTACTAGTAGAAATGTTGCAAAATATTTATAGCAAACTTAATAAATACCACAATGATTGTAATGCACAAATTTTTTTAATTTTATATTTTAGTTTAGAAAAATTTGAAAGTTTTGCTTTTGGTTTTTCCTTTTTTTTTCTCTCGTTGGTTGTTAATGAAGGGCATAAGCCTGTCATCTAAGAATCTTATATTTAGTACTTACTTATATATTGAGCCCCTGAAAATACCTGCACTTTCTTAGATCTTGTAAGGGAGTGAGGCATGGTTGCTGTCTTCAAGTACTTCATGATAGATTACTGGATTTGAAATTCCAACAGTTTATTTTTGTGAGTCCATTTCTTATAAGCAAGAAAAAATAAACAAATAAAATAAATAGAGCCTTCTAATAGTAACATTAATCTATTGTTCTCTGTCATTAAGAATCTTATTGAAGGTATCATGCTTTGTGAAATCAAGTTAAAGGATCAGAGAAGAGCTAATTTTGGACATGGACCTTACTTTGTATGGGTGTACGCTTCTGCTGACTGAAGACTACGATTAGGAGGGGGCTTGCTGAATAAGGATGCTCAGCTTCTGTGGATGCTGCCAGAATTTTCTAAAGGTTTTTCATCAGTGTGCTCTTCTACCATCCATGTATGAGAACTCATGTTGCTCAGCAATCTCATCAACTTTTAGAATTTTGCTAATCTGTGGTCATGTTTTTACTATTCTCCTCTTCCCCCATCTTCCCCTCCCTACATTGCAGTGACTAAAGCCTGCATTGTCAGGCACTAGGCCACTTATTTTTTTCTTTTCTCCATTAGAAACTGTGTCCTACCATCATTAAGTAGGAAAGGCTCTGATAACCAAAGGCTTTTTAAATATCCACAATTAGAAGTTGACTAATGTGTTTCTTTCTGTCTTCAGCTCTGATGCTGCCCAGTGTAGATGAAGTCAGATGCCAGGCCAGCCAATGTAGATGCAAAACATTCCAGATCCCCTACTCCTGTCAGTAGTCACTAATGAGATCATTGATCTTAGCCTTGATATTGTAGTCCTTCCAATGGCCAGTGACAAAAAAAAATTCATTAAGAGTAAAAATGTTATTTCTATTTCCTGCAGCTAGATAAAAACACAGAATCCTTTGCATCCCCAAATTGTCTTTGCAGATGTTATTTTAGCAGGAAAATCTTACTGCCATCTCTACATCAGAGACAGCTACTAAGTACTCTTTGCCCACATTTTTCCACTGGACAACTCCACATCTTGGTACTATTTAAAGGAAAGTTTGACAGAGAATGTAGAGTTGATTCAATGTCCTCTTGACTAATTTTTGTATTACAGCTTTACTGAGATAATAATTCACGTACCATAAAATTCACCTCTTTATAGTATGAAGTTTAGTCATTTTTAGTACACTCAAGAGTTATGTAAACATCACTACTCTCTAGCATTAGATTGTATTTCTCCCCCAAAAACAACCCTACCAAAAAAAAAAACCCACTCTCATCAGAAGTCATTCCTGTTACTTTCAAGGTAATTGCTTCTGGAAAAATAAAACACCAATTAACTTCAGACAAACACACCCTCAATCCAGGCTTTTGATATTCCCAAAGATTTAGATGAGTCAGACTTAAATAAAAAGTTAATAAAACAAAACAAGCAACTGTGAGAAAGAATAAGAAAACACAACAAAAACCAGATTTAGAGCCAAAAGAATTCAAATATTAGGATGAACAAAAATACACTATAAAAGGAATATATCCCAAATGCTTAAAACATAAGAAAAGTAATTGAATACTACAGGAATGAATAAGAGATTATTATAAATACGACTGTTTAAAAAAGATTTTTGAAATAAAAATATAAACATTAAAATAAAAATAGAGCTGGGTTGAAAAGTAGATTAGACATAACTGAAAAAAATAACAGAATATATATTTTAAAAAGTCAACAAATTATAACACAGAAAAAGTAATATATATATATGATACCAGATCTTGCAGGATTGTTCTTGCAGGATTGTTGAATAGATATACACATGCTATGGTAGTCTCCTGCCTCCATTCCCCCCATCATCTACATTAGGTTTTTCTTCCAGTGTTATCCCTCCTCGATCTCCCCAACCTCCCCAACCCCTGCTATCCCTCCCCTAGCCCCCAAATCCCCAACAGACCCCAGTGTGTAATGTTCCCCTCCCTGCATCCATGTGTTCTCATTGTTCAACACCCACCTATGAGTGAGAACATGCAGTGTCTGGTTTTCTATTCTTGTGTCAGTTTGCTGAGAATGATGGTTTCCAGATTCATCAATGTCCCTGCAAAGGATATGAACTCATCTTTTTGTGTGGCTGCATAGTATTCCATGATGTATATGTGCCACATTTTCCTTGTCCAGTCTATCATTGACGGGCATTTAGATTGGTTCCAGGTCTTTGCTATAGTAAACAGTGCCACAATGAAAATATGTGTGTATGTCTTTATAATAGAATGATTTATAATCCTTTGGGTATATACCCAGTAATGGGTTTGCTGGGTCAAATGGTATATCTAGTTCTAGATCCTTGAGGAATCATCACACTGTCTTCCACAATGGTTGAACTAATTTACACTCCCACCAACAGTAAGCATTCCTATTTCTCTACATCCTCTCCACCATCTGTTGTCTCCAGATTTTTTTTAATGATTGCCATTCTGACTGGCATGAGATGATGGTATTTCAATGTGGTTTTGATTTGTATTTCTCTAATGACCAGTGATGATGAGTATTTTTTCATGTTTGTTGACTGCATAAATGTCTTATTTTGAAAAGTGACTGTTCATATACTTTGCCCACTTTTTGATGTTTTTTTTTTTTTCTTGTAAATTTGTTTAAGCTCTTTTTAGATTCTGGATATTAGCCCTTTGTCAGATGGGTAGATTGCAAAAATTTTTTCCATTCTGTTGGTTGCTGGTTCACTCTAATGATTGTTTCTTTTGCTGTGCAAAACCTCTTAAGTTTAATTATATTCAATTTGTCTATTTTGGCTTTTGTTACCATTCTTTTTGGTGTTTTAGTCATGAAGTCCTTGCCTATGCCTATGTCCTGAATGGTATTGCCTAGGTTTTCTTCTAGGGTTTTTATGGTGTTAAGTCTTATGTTTAAATCTTTAATCAACCTGGAGTTACTTTTTGTATAAGGCATAAGAAAGGGGTTCAGTTTCAGCTTTCTGCACATGGCTAGCCAGTTTTCCCAACACCATTTATTAAATAGGGAATCCTTTATTCATTGCTTGTTTTGTCAGGTTTGTCAAAGAACAGATGGTTGTAGATGTATGGCATTACTTCCAAGGCCTCTATTCTGTTCCATTGGTTTATATCTCTGTTTTGATACCAGTACCATGCTGTTTTGATTACTGTAGTCTTGTAGTATAGTTTGAAATCAGATAGCAAGATCCCTCCAGCTTTGTTCTTTTTGCTTATGATTGTCTTGGCTATATGGGCTCCTTTTTGGTTTCACATGAAGTTTAAGGTAGTTTTTTCCAGTTCTGTGAAGATGGTCAATGATAGCTTGATGGGGATAGCATTGAATCTATAAATTATTTCTGGCAGTATGGCCATTTTCACGATATTGATTCTTCCTAACCTTGTGCATGGAATATTTTTCCATCTGTTTGTGTCCTCTCTTATTTCCTTGAGCAGTGGTTTGTAGTTCTCCTTGAAGAGGTCCCTCACATTCTTTGTCAGTTGTATTCCTAGTTATTTTATTCTCTTTGTGGCAATTGTGAATGGGAGTTTACTCATGATTTAGCTCTCTGTTTGCCTATTACTGGTGTATAGGAATTCTTGTGATTTTGCACGTTGATTTTGTATTTTGAGACTTTGCTGAAGTTACTTATCATCTTAAGGAGATTTGGGGCTGAGGTGGGGGGATCTTCCAAATATACAATCATGTCATCTGCAAATAGAGACAATTTGACTTCCTCTTTTCCTAATTGAATGCACTTCATGTCTTTTTCTTGTCTAATTGCTCTGGTTAAAACTTCCAATACTATTTTGAATATGAATGGTGAGAGAGGGCATCCTTGTCTAGTGCCAGTTTTCAAAGGGAACATTTCCAGTTTTTGACCTTTCAGTATATTGGCTGTGGGTTTCTCATAAATAGCTCTTATTATTTTGAGATATATTTCATCAATACCTATTTTATTGAGAGCTTTTAGCATAAAGAGCTGTTGGATTTTGTTGAAGGCCTTTTCTGCATCTACTGAGGTAATCATGTGGTTTTTGTCTTTGGTTCTGTTTATGTGAAGGGTTACGTTTATAGATTGCATATGTGAACCAGCCTTGCATCCTGGGATGAAGCTTGTGCTGTTGTATTTGGTTTGCCAGTATTTTATAGAGGATTTTCACATCAATGTTCATCATGGATAATGGCTGAAATTTTCTTTTTTAGTTGTGTCTCTGCCGGGTTTTGGTATCAGGTCTCATAAAATGAGTTAGAGAGGATTCCCTCTTTTTGTATTGTTTGGAATAGTTTCAGAAGGATTAGTAACAGTTCCTCTTTGTATGTCTGGTAGAATTCAGCTGTAAATCCATCTGGACCAGGACTTTTTTTGGTTGATAGGCTATTATTAATTGCGGCCTCAACTTCAGACCTTGTTATTGGTGTATTCAGGGATTCAGCTTCTTCCTGGTTTAGTCTTGGGGGCTGTAAGTGTCCAGGAATCTTTATATTTCTTCTAGATTTCCTGGTTTATTTGCATCGAGTTGTTTGTAGTAATCTCTGATAGTAGTTTATGTTTCTGTGGAATTGGTGGTGATATCCCCTTTATTGCTTTTTATTGCAGCTATTCAATTCTCTCTTTTCTTTCATATTAGTCTAGCTAGCAGTCTATCTGTTTTGTTGATATTTTTGAAAAACCACCTCCTGGATTAATTGATTCTTTGAAGGTATTTTTGTGTCTCTATCTCCTTAGTTCTGTTCTGATCTTAATTATTTCTTGTCCTCAGCTATCTTTTGAATTTGTTTGATCTTGCGCCTGTGTTTTTTTAATTGTGATAATAGGGTGTCGATTTTAGACCTTTCCTCACTTCTCATGTGGGCACTTATTGCTATAAATTTCCCTCTAGACATTGCTTTAAATGTATCCCAGATATCCGGTACATTGTGTCTTCATTCTCATTGGTTTCAAAGAACATCTTTATTTCTGCCTTTATTTCATTATTTATCCAGTAGTCATTCAGGAGCAGATTGCTCCATTTCCGTCTGGTTGTGCGATTTTGAGTGAGTTTCTTAATCGTGAGTTCTAATTTGATTGCACTGTGGTCTGAGAGACTGTTTGTTATAATTTCCATTCTTTTGCATTTGCTGAGGAGTGATTTACTTCCAATTATGTGGTCAATTTTAGAGTAAGTGCAATGTGGTGCTGAAAAGAGTGAATACTCTGTGGATTTGGAGTGAAGAGTTCTGTAGATGTCTATTAGGTCCATTTGGTCCAGATCTACCTTCAATTCCTGGATATCCTTGTTAATTTTCTGTCTCATTGATCTGTCTAAAATTGACAGTGGAGTGTTAAAGTCTCCCACTATTATTGTGTGAGAGTCTAAGTCTCTTTGTAGGTCATTAAGAACTGGCTTTATGCATCTGGGTGCTCCTGTTTTGGGTGCATAGATATTTAGGATAGTTAGCTCTTCTTGTTGCATTGGTCCTTTTGCCATTATGTAATGCCCTTCTTTGTCTCTTTTGACCTCTGTTGGTTTAAAGTTTCTTTTGTCAGAGAGTAGGATTCCAACCACGGCTTTTTTTTTCCCTCTCCATTTGCTTGGTAAATCTCCTTCCATTCCTTTATTTTGAGTCTATGTGGGTCTTTGCATGTGAGATGGGTCTTCTGAGTACAACACACTGATGGGTCTGGACTTTTTATCCAATTTGCCAGTCTGTGTCTTTTGATTGGGGCATTTAGCCCAGTTACATTTAAGGTTAATATTGTTATGTGTGAATTTGATCCTGCCATTTTGATACTAGCCGGTTGTTTTGCCTGTTAGGTGATGCAGTTTCTTCATTGAGTCAATGGTCTTTACTATTTGGTAAATTTTTGGATTGGCTTGTACTGGTTGTTCCTTTCCATGTTTAGTGCCTCCTTTAGGGACTCTTGTAAGGCAGACCTGGTGGTGATGGTCTCTCACCAATTGCTTGTCTGTCTGTAGAGGATTTTATTTGTCCTTCACTTATATAGCAGGGAAGGAAGAAAGTTTTGTTGAATGCCTAAATCCAAAAATTTTGTTTACTTGCCATGAGAATTAAACAAAACAGAATAAGAAATACGTTTGATACATACAGAGTAAAGATCTCCCCAAATGTTAATTCCATCACTCTTTTGTGCAGGTGAACTCTCAAGTCTCTCTGTAGCTATTTTCTCATTTGTCAGTTCCAAAAGGAATTGAATACTGGAGGTTTCTGCCTAGTTACCTTCCTCATTCTCACAGCTTTGATTATTGTTTCCACCAACTAAGCTCATTGACCTATAAATGTCAGCATCTCTTAAACGTCTTCCATCTCTTTCCCAGACCATCCACAGTTAGCTGCCAAGCTTTGCAAGTTTTATTTAAGAAATATTTCTTAAATTATTTCTAGATCCAGGAGGACTACCTGCACCATCTCTTTCTGGATGATAGCCACTGTCTGCAGATACAACCACTGCTGGTATTTCAGCAGCAGATGCTGTGATTCCATTTCACCAGAACGGCATTGGCTAGTCTTTGTCAACTTGCCTGCTTGTTGGGAGGACATAAAAACACTTCAGAAACATACTGGAAATCTTCATGAGTAGGCAGGTAATACTCTTTTATATTAATATACCATATTTTAGGTTGTTTCCCATTGTTTGTTATTTTAAATGAACACACAATGAATAGTTTTATAAATATTTGATGGAAACTTACAATTCTCATTATCAGGATTGTAAGGTTAAAGGAGTTGTATGTTATTGAGACTTCTAATCCCAAACTGCATCTAGAATGCTTCTACTAATTTACGCACTCTCTAATGTTAGTGTCGGAGTATGCTTATCTTTCTGTACCATTGCTAGCACTAAAAACTACCATGAATGTTATTTTCATTTGCTTTCTTTAACTCAAAAGGCAAAATCAAACCAAACCAAAGCAAAGTCTTTCATATGTTAATTAGCCATTTGAATTCAGTCATTTGTAGATTATTTTTGTGTCTCCATTGTCCTTTTCATTTCTGGACATAAGTGTTTTCCTATGTATGTACATAAATTCTATGCACTTTTAGAATAATTTCCCAATCCTTGTATTTGTCTTCTTCATGATTATGTTGCTTTTCATGTACAAGCGTTTTTTAATGTCATTTGATTTCTTCATCCGTTTCTGTCATGATTTGAATGTTAGCCCATCTGCCAAAGCAAATAAATATTATTCTCAGTTTTCTCTCATGTTGTTTTGTGACTACATTTTAAAAACTAAATTTTGACTTTTTTTCCTAGCATGTATTTATTCTGGTGGCAAATTAACCAAATTCTCCTAATAGAAAATTTCCCCAAGAAAAGTTATTAAATAGTTCATATTTACACAATCAATTTAAGATATTTATTTATCAGTTGTTAACTTTTACTTACACTAAGTTGTTTTCCTGGGCGTCACATTCTGAGCTTTTGATCTGTTTGTCTCTTCTTGAAAAATGACCTCAGTGTCATAAATATCGTTAAGATTTAAATACATTTATTATGTTATAAATCAAGGTTTCTCATCACCTTTCTATATCAAAAATTTCTCAACTACTTCATCTCTTTATGCATACAAAGATTAAAAACTACAGGATGAACACAAAGAAGTAAAAAGTCAGAGAACAAGACCAGGAACTGTTAGAATATTAAAGGAGATGTAGTATTCTCCCACACACTCGACTCCTGCACTGCCATTTTTTGACCTAATTCCAATCACTGCTGAGCCAAGCTGGATCAGTTATAATTCTGAGGCTGTCCAGTACCACTCCTGCTCTGATTTGTAGCTGAAGCTCAAAGCTGTCTTTCATCTCTGCTACCTTACTCTGTACATGCAAAAGAGGAGAAGATTGCTCCAGAGAATCAGCAACTCACCCAAGGGCAAATAAATGCTTTGTGGAAATTTTCAGCCTCTGTGCAAATCTTGCAATTATAGAGCTGAACTCGAGATAGAAGATGAATTTCTTTTCCTTTATTCCAAATCTTACTGAGAAATCTAGGTAATATAATGCAAATTGCTTAGGATAAAAGACAACTTGAAAGCCGGTGGTTTGAGAGAGAGTATAGCCCGGGAAAGTGCTGGTATTAGAAAGAGCGATTGATTGGGGCCAAGTCCTCTGAAGCGTTCTAAGGCAGTCAAACCTATCACTCTCCCTTTTAGTGCTTTCAAATATCCAGTCACTGGATCTCAGTTCTTTTGGTATTTTCAAATACTGGCTATGGAAGCCTAAGTTCTGTAGGAAAAATAATCATTCTTTATACAGCAAGTATTTATAATATTCAAAACCAAAAATGATGCTTTCATGTAAGAACTATGATACAGGTGAGCAGTCAAATGTCACAACATAGAATAAAGGGTAGTAAAAGTTAGCTCCCATGAGTCAGCTGTCAGAACTAGGCTGTCATTATGGACAGATAGGCATAATGCCACAGTCAAAGGCAAGGCAGGGAGAATGTGTAGAGTGTGTTGGGCAGCTCTGTAGATCAGAGGAAACCGAGTAACTCTGAGAAGGCACATAGCATAATCAGAGGATCTGCTTAGAAAGAATGCTCTAACAGGTTTGCATCAGGACGGTGGGAGCAGGAAAACCAGAGGCTGAGACAGCTCCAATATGGATAGAATTCACAGAAATAGCCATGGTGCTTCAGTCTGAGTTTTAAGACCCTCCTAGAACATTGGTCACTCTGTTACGCTGAGCATCAGTGTCTCCTTCTGAGGCTTCTATAATTGCAGAGCTTTGGACTTTCTCCTGAAACTCCTGATTCAGAAAGTCTATGATAAATCCTAAGGAGCTACGCTTTGAAAATCAAACTCTCCAAATAATTCTGAAGCTCAACCATGTGCAGAAGTACTGGTGTAGACCAAGTGTTCATTGTGCACACTGCTGTTTGAGGTATGAATTCACATTGCCCTATTAGATTAATGTCTTCTGATTTGTGTATTAGGGTACAGATTTAAGAACTGTGTTTTAAACTCTCCCTTTAGATGCTAACATAAGTGGTCCTTAAAAGATGGTATTTCATCAGACTATCATGGCTTTCTTCTTTGATATTTTATTATGTGGAGACAGTACAAACTGATCACCTAAGTGAGGCCCTAAGATATTGGTTATATGTGATCAATCTCATGTAAATAATTAAGTGAAAGACAAGGACACTTGGAGACGGATGGAGAATGGGAAGTTCAGTGACTACTTCTGTTCTCTACTGCAGCCGCTAAACTAGCTCTGCTCTCCTTGGTAAACACCACAGTCTGTACATTGCAGCTCCTTTGCAGCATGCATGGTATTTGTATGATCTGCCTCTTCTCCCCACTCATGTAAACACAAGCATTGGATTGTGAGCCAGTAATTGCAACTAGTTTTTCTATCTTTCTAGAACTGAGTATGCCACCTGATACACTGAAACATTTTAGCCAGTCAACAATGTTACATAAATAATAAAATGCAGCATGTGAGCAACATAGCTTACTTCACTATTAATGCTTTATTCATTGTAATTTTTAAAAACTGAGATGCTGTGATTACACAATAAAGGCGCTGATTCTTATTCACTCTGTCTGTTTAATAGCAATCTGTATCCTGGAGTATATCGAACTAAAATCATGCTTACTTCCACTCCATACCTACAGTCTACAACTGAGGGGTACTGTCGGACGTTCACTGACTACGATGGCCTGGTTTGCACTTTTCCACTCAACTTTATCTCCTGCAAATGAGTCCCGAAGCACTGGGACTTCTCTCTATGTTCTCATGGTCTCCATCTCTTACTTTAGTGACCCGTTTGGAGGGTGATACTTTGAAGCTATTCCCCAAGCACTTAACAGTCAAAGCTCTAAACTTATTTTAGAACAGAATTTTTTCTCTGACATAATCTCAGGTTTCTTCTCCCAAGTCCTCATCCCTTATAAACATGTTTGTTCTTAATCATTGTCATTATCTCTAGTTTTTGCCTTCCCTAGCATTATAAACATAATAATGAAAAAATATTATCATTTCCTATACCAATAGTGTCCTTCTGACTTCTTATCCTTTCTCCACAGTCCAGATAAACCCTTCAAAACTCAATTGCTGCCTCGGTTCCCTTTTCTTCTTACCCTCTGTCTAAGGCATCCTATGAAAGTCCATCATAGCTCTACTTTTATCCTGTACTTTTGCTTTCCTGTAAGGAGACTAGTCCTGCCTGTGAAGCACCATTTTTCATCCTCAGTTCATTGTTGACTACGCATATCAAAGACCCATTTGACAAAATACACCATGATTTTATTACTAATATGGTTTCTGATTGTGTTCTATCCACACATCATTAGTCCTGCTATTAAGAAAACTAGTCCCATTTATTTCCAAGATAAATAGGTGTCCTTACCTAAGGCATTGATACATAAGTCATGCATATTCATGAGAAAAATTTTCTGCTCCCAAAGATTTAACTGATTTTTCTCTTTAAGCTTCTACAGTAAAAATAACCAGAAGTTCAGGGAATAAGATCAAGTCCAGAATCACATCATTCCTGACTGTGAGAAACAGATCTTTGGTATCTATATAACCCAAGAATGTGGCTTAGTTTCATCTGTGAACTGAGAATATTAATATTTATATAATAGTCATAAAAACAAAATAGTGTCACTTGCATATAATTTGATGATGTTCAGCAGTGTATCTTGCATATGGGACGTACTTAGTGTGCAGTTTCCTTTCCCCTAAGATAGCTCATCTCAAGTCATGTTTGTTTTATAAAATTGGAGAAGGGAATTTAAGTCATCTTATTGTTTCATATATGAAGTGTTTGAGCATTCTGTTCCAAAAACGTCAGCGGTAAGAACTACCCTTTGTTCAAAGAGCCCTGAAAGATTAACTTAAGAGGACCTTGCTTTAGCAATGAACTCCCATAGACAGACGACATCCCTGATGGGTCACTGTATATGCCACTAAGTCCCACTTTGGTCAGGAGAGTTTATTGCAGAAGGCTCACCCTCACCCATTCTACTCTTTGCTGCATGTCCAGACTTCTAAGATTATGCAATGCTTTCTCATTTTAATTAAAGTAGTATCATCCAAATGAAGCCATAGAGTATGTCCAATTTGATAATGTGCTGAGATTTTGCAATTACATGCAACATTTGTGTTTATATTACATTTGTAAACCTATTTCTGTGTGCCTTGATTACAAATTAAAAGGTGAGCTTGGAAAGATGACATCAAATTTTGGTAATGAATATATGCAGTTATATCAAATTCAACTTGTTCATCTTATAAATAAACTACTTTTAAGCAGAAATGCAGACAGTCTTTCATGGGAGCCCTTCAGAGATAAATGTGCAGTCCCTCTCTGCTCCCCTGACTCCATCCACCCCCTCATGCAGCCCCCAGGCAGCTGTTCTGACAGATTTCTATTCCACAAGAGCTAGTCTGAGCTTTGAACATAAAGTAACATAAAAGAGAGTACAACTAGACATATTTGGTTATCCAAATCAAAGTTTTACCAAAAAAAAAAAAAGGTATTGGATCAGAAGTTATGTTCCAGCCATAAGCCAAAACTCCTTTTTCTAAAACATTATCACTTCTGTATATGAGTCACTACAGACTTTTCTAGCTAGTACTTTCTGTGGCTACTTAATTAAAACAGCCAAGAGACCCAGAAAGTTATTCTTTATTGTTCCTTAAAACAAGAAGATGATGGGGAGGGTATTTAAGTTCTGCAGAGAAACAAAATTGACAGCGTTGCTGTCTCTCCTGCCCACTCCCACCCCCTAATCCCTTTAATTTTTTCTTTCCGTGAACAGGGTCACATGTTGATCAACGCTGTGATTTGAAGTCAGGAATTTTCGAAGGAGTCGGATGATTGTCAGTGATCGCTCAGTGCACTATGATCAGGCCTCATGAGTCTATTGAGATGAAGCAGAAGAAAAGGACAGGTGCTTCATCTCAATAGACCCATCGTTATAAATCACACAAGGGACTATTACACAGCAATGAAAAGGAATGGACAGTGGGCCATAAAGTCACAAAGTAAAGTTGAAAAACATTCTATGGTCTTTAAAAGTACATGGTACGTGAGTCCACTTATGAAATTCAAGATAATGTAGAACATGGTATGACAGAAGTTAGAATGATGAACACTTCTGGGAAGATTGACTAGAAATTAGGATGGAAGGACTTTCTGAGTGACAGAGATGTTTTGTATCTTTATCTCATTGACAAGCAGACAGCAAAAATTGACCAGGATGTACCCTTCGGATTTCCACATCCATCGTATTTACATTATAACTCAATTTTTAAAGGCAAAGGAAAGAAGATGGTGACCCCTGTGGTAGCGAATTCAGTGGTCTGAATTCCAGATATTTTCCTAACATTATGAAAAAATGCAGGATTTTTAACATATATACCCAAGAGAAGTTGAAAAACAGAGCTAAAATGCACTTAAAAACAACACAAGGCATTAGCATTAGGTTTTTATATCTTAGTTCCTCTCCCTCTCCTTCCCTTTCTCTCTTTTGTATAAATGCTGGAAGTGAACAACAATTATTTTGATATCAAAATAACTACACAGTGTCAATTATGTTTCCTTCATTGAGTGTTGAGGCTACAGCAATGACAAGAAAAAATGGACTTTCATGTTAAGAATCTCACCATCTGAAAGGGAGCTAGAGCATCTTTTGTAATATTGTTACATTTGCTGCGTGCTATCTATTTACACTCAACTACACACTTAAAAAGTTTGAATTCCTTTCTGGTATTAACTATTTTAATACAACCCACATTAAAGGGGTTAAATGTCTTGCCTCAAATCACAGAATTAATAAACGATAAAGACAATATTTGATGCAGACAGCATATTTCTGGAGACTATTCTCTCACCCACTACATGCTATTAACATTCAACCATGCTATGTGATAAACGAATAAGTTCTCTTCTGGTTTGGCTTCTGTGGCATCTGTTGTTTTTCTTTTCTTTTTTACCTTTCCCTTTCTCTTCTATACTTTTTACTCTCCTCTCCTGATTCACTTTCATCTGCCTGCCTCTTGAATATCAGTGTTCCACGGTTTATTTCCTCAGCCTTAGTGTCTTCAAATTCTGCAAGGCCATCCAGAAAAGCATCATTTATTGCCAGTTTCAACCACCATGTGTTGCTTGCTGGTGAACACATCTACCTGCATTTTCCAGAGGCAATTTCAACTTATCTGGTCTGTAATTCAACTCAATATCTTTCTTCCAAAACTTTTTTCCTGCAGTGAAAGCTGGAACTTCCACTCAACCTGAAGTCTGATAGGCGCCTTCAACCAGTTTTACACTCTGGTCCTCCACAACACATTTGCAATGACCTGTTGTCTCTAATACCCTTCCTCTCCCCTCCTCTAACATTACCTTGGCTCAGCTCTGATCATCTCTTACCTGAATTGCTGTAATATCCCCCAGTTTCACCCATCCAAATACATTTCCACACTGTGGAGCACACACAGGAAGCTTTCTAAATTTTGAATCTGATCATTCTACTTTCTTGCTTGAAAACCCACATTTGCTACAAGATAAAGGCCACATTTTATGGCATGAAAAGCTTTGCCATCGTGCCCAGACTTTAATGGTGGATGTGCCAGCCTAGGCAACCCTAGGTAGGTACAGCAGGTTGGAAGCTGTATCAGGAGTAACACAGGACTGAGCATGAAAGCCACAGGCAAGGTCGGGTCAGAGGTCTTTGGAAAATCTTTATGAAAATGGATGAGGTGGGGTCATGGTACTGATACTTTGAAGTGTTTACTTGCATCGTTTATCATTCCTAGGGAAAGAAACAACTTGCAGCTGGGTTCTAAATGAGATTTCCAGTTTTGTCCAGTCCATCCCAGATGCACTCAGGTGCTCTCTTCCTTCAGAGAAAAGAAAGATCTAGTCCATCAATCACTGCCCCTGTTCCCATATTCTAGGAGTATGCCCTATTTCCCCATTAGGTCTTGCTTTAGCCTACTTCTTTCCCCTGCCCTTGGCTTTCTTTCTGATAAGAGAATTGGCTCACCAAATTCCATTTTTCCTACTATGATTTTATTATAAAGATAGAAAAAGCTAAGTGCCTGTGATCCCAGCCTTCAGTGCAGCTCCTGATGGTCACATAACATAAATTGCTCAATCCAGTATTGGCAGAACTCTGCTGCTGCCTCCTCTTTCTATTCTTTCTTCCTGCTTGGAATGCAGATGTGATGTTAGAATTGCATCAGAGACAGATTGTGACTGTGGGGCTGTGAACCCAGCCACTTCACTCAGAGTTATGGGAAGCTTGCTGTGAATGTGCTATGTTGGCTCTGACTCAGCTGTCTCTGGGCTCCCTGTGAAGCGAGGGAAATAAAGTCATATTTGTTTAGGGTGAAGTTGGAGTGTCTCTTCTCCACACAGCTGAAAACATTATTAACTGATAGGGCATTTTTCATTCATAAATTTTCAGGGAGGCAAAATTGTTCTTACTTCATAGACACCTCATAGAATAGAAAAGTAAGTTAGTTTATCTTGAAACAAGATTGGAGACTTCCTATCTGAAACTAAAGAGGTCATTTTCCATCCTAGTGTCAGTCCTAGTGTGAAGACCAGCAGTTGTTTTTGTTCTCTCTTTTGGACAGAAGGAAATCGTGCCATGAAGTGGGTAGTTGGAAATAGTTGGGTGGATTTGGCAGTGGCTGCTTCTTCTACTAATCCCAGCCAGCACTACAGTGTATGTGGGGAAAGGGGTGAGGGTGAACTTTTTCTAGGTTCTTTCTTGTTCTTCTCTGTAAATGCGGGTGAATTCCTGGACAAAAAGCTTACAAGAAAGTGGAGCTCTCTTCTAGGATACAGCCCTTGGGACCTTCATACTCTCACATGAGGCTACCCTGAGCCTCCAAAAATTCTGTAAGATTTTTAATTTTTTGATTGGATAATATAATATACCGTGACTTCTGTTTCAGATAAGAAAATGCTGGGGACCTTATTTCCAGGTGTTGGGATATCACTTTTCTCTATGATATAGTTTGGGTGTTTGATCACTTCAATCCTTATGTTAAAATGTGATCTCCAATTTTGAAAGTGGGGACAGTTTGAGTCATGGGAGCAGATCCCTGATGAATGGCTTGGTGCTGTCATCACAATAATGAGTGAGTTTTCACTGTATTAGTTTATGTGAGATCTGCTTATTTAAAAGGACCTGGAACCCCCTGTATTTCTCTCTCTCTCTCTCTCTCTCTCTCTCTCTCTCTCTCTCTCTCTCTCTCTCTCTCTTTTATTTTTTTAGATGGAGTTTTGCTTTTGTTGCCCAAGCTGTAGTACAATGACACTATCTGGGCTCACTGAAACCTCAGCCTCCCTGGTTCAGGTGATTCTCCTGCCTCAGTCTCCCAAGTAGCTGAGATTACAGGTGTGCACCACCATTCCAGGCACAGTGGCTCATGCCTATAATCCCAGCACTTTAGGAGGCCAAGATGGGAGGACCACCTTAGGTCAGGAGTTTGACACCAGCCTGACCAACATGGTGAAACACTACTTCTACTAAAAATAGAAAATTAGCCCCATCTTTCTTGTTCCCTCTCTTGTCACATGACAATGGCTTCCTTCACCTTCTGCCATAATTGTAAGCTCCCTGAAGCCCTCATCAATAGCAGATGCCATCACCACTCTTCCCATACAGCCTGCAGAACTGTGAGCCAAAATAAACTTATTTTTAAAATAAATTACCTAGTCTCAAGTATTCTTTCATAGCAATGTAGACTAACAAACTCTACAACCTCAGTTTTCTGATGGGTCCAAAAAAATCATTGATTTTCAGTTTGCTTGGATTTCTTGTTGCTGTGGGTAGATGTGATGAATTCCCAGCTCTTTACATGTCTGAGTTGAAACTGGAGTCCTTATAACAGTAGCAAAAATAAACACTCTACTTAATGTTATTCCATTTTACATTCAGCACAATCAAGGAAATTAAATTCTTAAACGAGGAGCCTGAGCATGTTCCCATTGGAAAGAGTGTTATCTAGTAATCTCACTGTACATATGTGACTAAATCACATGGAAACAAAGTGGGTGGACCCAGGCTGCACAATGGAGTAGTAAAAGGGCTTCAGATGCGCTGGATTTACATGGACTTTTGAATGAAGACTACAACCCGTGTCCTGCTTTCAAGTTGTTGTATTTTCCACAAATCAATTACTATTTAAATAATCATCTGCATATAAAATCATGTTTATTTTAGCCCTCTCAAGACAGATAATTTAAAGGTAAAAACGAATTATCAGCCTCTATAATTTAGAGAGTACTTTATATTGCAATTAAACGCTGAGCATGGTTAGATGCTTTTGAGAATACACTCTACCATCCTGGTGGCTTATGAGAGAATGATGCACAAATACAAGAGAATATAAAGAGCTAAGAGAGTCATAGAAGTGCTAAGTGCATACTCATTATGAAACGTATTAGCTTACAGGCCTGATACTGAAATATCAGGATTATGATAGGTGAGAGTGCCCAGTACAGACACGATTATTTTAGAGGAATCCTGCAAAGAGCCCACTCTGTCCTGGAGCCCACATGGGTGGACGTTTTCTGAAAGGTTTCAAATAAAAGTAAAGTAAGCAATCTATCAATTGCCATTAAGTAACAGAAAATATCTTTATACTGTTCCAAAAGTATATCATTAGAGCTGAAATTTAGTAGGTGACCTATGATATTGGCGTTTCTAGTCAGTTATCCTGGCCAACCCATGTAACATCAGCGCAGGCCATCCTTGGTCTGTCTGTGAAGCCTCCCAGAAGAGTCTGCAAGATGGACAGTGGCCAAAAATCAGTACTGTGAAAAAACATAAGCTTCTACTCCACATGCCTCCTTTCCTGTTTCCTGCAGTGCTTAGAGATGGCCACTCAAGGTCGTGGTTACCCTAAAGCACAGAGTCTGAAGGCTACTCCTGGCTGCAATTCAGGTAGTGTCCAATAGGGAAAAGTGAGAGACTAGTTTCTTGTCAATAATGACAATCCTTTTAATACCACATTTTAACACCAAAATACCAATCAATACCATATTGGTCTTACTCACTGGCTGGGAAATTTCAGCTAGCTAAAGGGGGGCCTGCAGTGAATATTCAGAACAGTTTCTGGAAAATATTTATTGGATTAGCATTCAAATTACAAAACATTATAAGTATTTGGAAGAGAAAATTTCAAGGGGTGTGTGTGTGTGTGTGTTGGAATTGAAGGAACATTAGAAAATACTAACTTAGTAATTAAGCTTCTTAAGTTATTTTCACTGAAAAAGGAAATCTCAGCCTTATAATTTTCAGCAGACCTCGCCCATAATTTAAATTTTTTGTCTACTTTTCTTCTTTTTTTAATGAATGCCAGCCAAATCTATAGCACCCAAGAAAATACCCACTGGTAATGTTCTTTTTTTTTCTTTTTTGAGATGGAGTCTCACTCTGTTGCCCAGGTTGGAATACAGTGGCCCAGTCTTGCCTCACTGCAACCTCCGTCTCCAAGGTTCAAGTGATTTTCCTGCCTCAGCCTCCCAAGTAGCTGGAACTACAAACATGGACCACCACAACCAGCTAATTTTTGAATTTTTAGTAGAGACAGGGTTTTTCCATGTTGGCCAGGCTGGTCTTGAACTTCTGATCTCAAGTGATTTGTCCACCACCTACCTTGGCCTTTCAAAGTGGTGGAATTACAGGCATGAGCCACGATGACTGGCTGGTAATGCTCTTAAAGGAAATATATATAGAGAATACTTGCCATGTATGACCTAAATAGCTACTATATACATATTATTCCCAGATTTTTAATGTGTCCCTGGTCCAGAGAAAGGCCTACCTAAGCCATGTTATAGCTAATATCAAGGCCCAGTCTCATAAATACTTTATCTCAGATATACTTTCATGGCTCTGATTCTTCAATGAAATACATCATGCAACATTCAACCATTGTTAACATCACGTTTTTCTTTTTTTAAAAATGTAAGCAATGATGTTTACAATTATCCATTTTCAATGTATCTATTACTCCATGAATAAATTTTTGAAAGGCCATAAAAGCTTGAAACTGTAATTTCTAAGCCTTTAGAACTTTCTTCTTTGCAAAGAACCAAATCTTGTTTATTTTTTGTTCACACTAGATATTATAACACAGTCATATGAAATAAAGCAAAATGAGACAAGAAGCAACATTTAGCGCTAGGTACTGTCATTTTATCATTTACTATTCAGCATAATTCTAGCAGATAGGCTATGCTATTTCTAATTTCAAAATGAGGAGGCAGTTTCAAGTAGATTCAGCCCATTGAAGTCACATGGTAAGAGCAGAGGATTTTGGATTTATATGAGGATCTGTTAGCCTTAGAGCAGGGATGTTCAACTTTTGTCTTCCCTGGGCCTCATTGTAAGGAGAAGAATTGTCTTGGGCCACATGTAAAATATACTAATGATAGCTAATGAGCTTTAAAAATTCACAAAAAATCTCGTAATGTTTTAAGAAGTTTATGAATCTGTGTTGGGCCGCATTCAAAGCTGTCTTGGGCCACATGCAGCCCGTGGGTCATAGGTTGGACAAGCTTGCCTTAGAGAAACATTGTATTCCATTAAAATCTTAAAGGGTTTATTATAACTAGCAGGAAAAATGGAGGGGAAAAATACTTCTAATTAATCATAATTTCATAAATAAAACACTTGCCCTAGCAAGACCTACTCATGATGACTGGGCACTTCAGAGGCAAAGGAAGCAAGCCTTGGTGTGGCCTTGTACCCTTCCAGAGTAAGCCTTTATACCCTCTTTTGCTGGAAAACTTCCACTCAAGCTTAACATCTCACTGAACCATTATATTTCCACTGAAGACAGACAGGTGATGGCTCCTTCCTCTGTGTTCTCAGGATTAGACTGCTTGTAGAATATTTCTGTACCCCCAAGACCTAGCTCAGATACTAGAACACAAAAGAAATGTGATAAGTATTTAAAAGAAGACAAGTCAGATGCTGATGACTGTGGGCCTTGACAACACTATCCATGTGCCATGACATCCATTTGTCAACAATTTATTTTCCTATTATTTTCTTCTTTAAATTCCCCATGTGTTAATGAGAAGCACTTCATTTAAGTGCTTAATGAACAAGCAATTACTGAATAGACATTTAATGGCCTGCTCTATTATTGCCTGTAACATAAAGGCATGGTGAGAGGTATAAATAAAACTCCAACATTTATAGATCATCACACATATTTGAGAGTATTTTATAATATAGGCATAACTTGTTAAGCAGTTGTGCATGTTGCTAATTGACTTGGGGGGTGATGGATGAAAGATTAGCTTTCTTGAGGTAAACATTAGCAAGGAAGACACACAGCACTGGATTGACTAATTTGACCAAGAAACCATCTTCCTTTGTTCATTCATATATGAGTTTGCTAATCTGCCCAAACTAAGCTCATGTCTAGAAAACAGTGCTTTGTAGTTACAAGTGAACCTAAGAGGGTTCTTCTTACCCTAATTATTTTTCTTCACAGTTGTGTGTCTTTTCTTCTAGTCAGGTCACCAATTAATCCTGACAGAAGCTCCCAACCCTTTGTAATTCAACCCTGTCATCCTTGGGATGTGGATTACCTTTCTAGCTGCAAATTGGATAGTGGTGGCTAACTACAGTGCTGTTCTCCAAGCCCTGAAGGTATCCTCTGAACAGCCAGCGTGCCAGCCCGAGTCACCCTTGCCTTCTTCCCCTACCCCTCAATAGGGTATTGTGCAGAGAGTGGACTGGAAGTCAGAAAGATGTGGGCTGAAGCCCTGGCTTCCCTAGCTGGGGAATGGTGCCGTTTTCTCAGTCCCTCTTGTCCTCAGTTTCTCTTTATAAAATTGATGGACAGTGGGACTATAGAATAATCTCAAGTACTTAAAAAAGTGTTCACTTCTTCTAAGCTCCTAGTAATTGTTTTGATTTCTCCTTCAACGTTTTTATTTTTATAAAATAACACATGGAATTTAAAATGGAAACAAAACCAATAAAGCAAAAAGCCTTTTCCCATTCCATTATTCCCATGCCAAGGACAGACTCTGATCAATCTTCAGGGAATTTCAAATTAGACTGTAACTTGGATAGTAAGCAATAAAGATGCCTAAAAGAAAGAGAAAAGTAAAAATATAGAGTATGGTGGGAATTTCAGAAATGCATATGGAATGTAATTTAACTCAAAATATACTTCACTACTCAGGCAGATAATATATGTTTCATCATAGAAATGTAACATAGGATATTGCTCTAATCCAAAAGTACTCTGAGAAAACAGAAGTAGATGGTGAGTGTGTGTGTGCGTGTGTGTGTGTGTGTGTGTGTATTCAATGATATCTTCATTTTGCATAGCAACAAGTCAGCAGACAATTCGTAAAACTAAAAAAACAGGGCTGGGTGCAATGGCTCACGCCTATAATCCCAGCACTTTGGGAGGTTGAGGTAGGTGGATCACCTAAGATCAGAAGTTCAAGATCAGCCTGACTAACATGGCAAAACCCTGTCTCTACTACAAATACAAAAATTAGTCGGGCGTGGTGGTGGGTGCCAGTAATTGCAGCCACTTGGGAGGCTGAGGCAGGAGAATCACTTGAACCTGGGAGGCAAAGATTGCAGTGATACGAGATCATGCCATTGCACTTCAGCCTGAGTGACAGAGCAAGACTCCAGCTCAAAAAAATAAAACAAAAAAACTGAAAAATGAGAAATTATGACATAAGCCCATTGTTTTAGAAATACAGGTGGACATCATACACAGAAGAAAAAATATTAAAGTGATTATCCCTAGCAAACTAATGTAACCACAAAAAAAAGTGAAATTCCTAGTTTTTCAAAGCTCTGTTTATCACATTAGACCAGCTGCCCCTAACTTCTTTCCTCTTTTCTTTCAGTCTTTATGTTTTTGTGTCTATGCTGAGTTGTTTAATTCTTTGCTGATGCTTTCTAGCTTTTTGTTTTTGTTGTTTTTTTCACTGTATACCGTCATTCCTCTGTACCTGTGGGTGACTGATTGGCTCCAGGACCCTTCTTGGATATCAACATATGAGCATGCTCAGGTCCCTCACAATAAATGGTGTAATATTTGCATATAACCTATTTACATATTGCTGCATACTTTAAATCATCTCTAGATTACTTAGAGTACATAATACAATGTAAATAGTTGCTATACTATACTGGTTTCTTATTTGCATTATTTTTATTATATTGTTATTATTATTATCTAATATTTTCATCTGTGGTTGGTTGCTTGTTGGAGCATTTTCCGTTCAGCTGCTTTAAAATCTTTGTTAGGCAATGTTAACAGTTGGGTCATGTAAAAGTTGGTATATATTGATTATCACTTTTTTCATTCAGCTTGTGATACTCAAATTTCCTTTTTGTGTAAGGACCCAAGTCATATAAGATGATGGGCCCAACCCACTCCAACATTACCAAATCATCGCATTCTGAGGTTCTGAGGCTCAAGACTTCAACACAGAAATCTGGAAGGGGGAAGGGGGAACACAATTTAATTCATAACAGGAGTATAAACAGATACCCTCTTTAGGATAATTTTTAGACTATATAGGAAACATTTTTATTATTTCTCAGTTATTTTTGGCCTAATGAATGAAGTTGCTTCTGCACGTGGTGGTGAACCATCTGGCTGCTAATCCACAAATGGAGATTTGCAGGGAGAAGCTGCAGCTATGGTCCCAATTTTCCTAAGAATGGTGCCAAGAATAAAAAGCAATGAAGGGTTTCTGATAAAAGAGCAAATAGTGTAAAGATGTTCAAACGCTTCTATTCTAAGTAATAAATCTGTATTAAAATGAATCTTTATATTTCCTTAATTACATTAATGATGAAACAAATGAAGGAAATTACCCATATGTTGAGTTCATGCAATTTTTTAAAAACACATATTTTGTTTTATTTGAAAACTTACGTGCTTGAATTTATTGATTTTTTTTTTTAGGGAGGAAGGGAGGAAGGCAGGAAGGGAGGAAAGGAGGCAGGGAGGGAGGGAGGAAGGGAGGGAGGGAGGGAGGGAGGGAGGGAGGGAGGGAGGGAGGGAGGGAGGAAATCAGGCAATGAGAGAGACATTGCTGACCTGGATCTAGAGGTCTACAAGTTGATTTCTTTTCTTCTTTTTTTGAGAGAAGGAAAGAAAAAAAAAGGAGTGAAGGAGAGGAAGAAAGAGGAAGAAAAAGAGGGAGAGAGAATGGAAATGTTGCTTTATTCTAAAAAAATTAGGTATTAATAATGGCCAATCAATATTTCATTTAAACCTATGAGTAGGTGTGATGTGGCATTGACAAGAATGTATATTTTGTGTATTTAAAGTGGAGAGCTCTATAAATATTTATTAAGTTTACTTGTTCCGGATCTGACTTCAAGTCCTTGATATCCTTATTAATTTTCTGTCTCATTGAGTCTAAGTCTCTATGTATCTGGGTGTTAGGATCGTTAGCTCTTGTTGTTGTATTGATCCTTTTACCACTATATCTTTGTTGCTTTAAAATCTATTTTATCAGATATGAGAATTGCAACTCCTGCTTTTTATTTATTTATTTAATTTTGCTCTCCATTTGGTTGGTAAATCTTTCTCCATCCCTTTGTTTTGAGTCTTTGTGTATCCTTTCATGTGAAATGGGTCTGGATGTAGCATACCATTGGGTTTTGGCTGTATCTTTTGTTTGGGGGATTTAGTCGATTTAAATGTAGGATTACTGCCACTTGATGTTAACTGGCTATTTTATCCATTCGTTGATGTATATTCTTCTTTATGTTGATGCTCTTTACTTTTTGGTATATTTTTAGAAAGGCTAACATTGGTTGTTTCTTTCTATGTGTAATGCTTCCTTCAGAAGCTCTTGTAAAGCAGACCTGGTGGTAATAAAATCTCTGAGTACTTGCTTGTTCATAAAAGATTTTATTTTTCCTTCAGTTGTGAAGCTTAGTTTGGTTGGATATGAAATTCTGGGCTGAAAGTTCTGTTCTTTAAGGACGTTGAATATTGGCCCCCACTCTCTTCTGGCTTGTAGAGTTTCTGCTGAGAGATCTGCTGTAAGTCTGATAGGCTTCCCTTTGTGGGTAACCTGACCTTTCTCTCTGGCTGCCCTTAGTATTTTCTCCTTCGTTTCAACCCTGGTGAATCCAACGATTATGTGCCTTGGGTTGCTCTTCTTGAGGAATATCTTTGTGGTGTTCTCTGTATTACCTGGGGTTGAATATTGTCCTGCTTTGCTAGTTTAGGAAAATTTTCCTGAATAATATCCTGAAGAATATTTTCCAGCTGGGATTCATTCTCTCCGTTGCATTCAGATACACCTATCAAATGTAAATTTGGTCTTTTCACATAGTCCCACATTTCTTGGAGACTTTGCTCATTCCTTTTTATCCTTTTTTCTCTAATCTTGTCTTCTCGTTTTATTTCATTAAGTTGGACTTCGATCTCTGATATCCTTTATTCTGCTTGAACAATTCGAGTGTTTAAACCTGTGCATACTTCTCAGAGTTCCTGCATTGTATTCTTCAGTTTCATTAATTCACTTATATTCCTCTCTAAGTTGTTTATTCTCATTAGGATTTCGTCAAATCTTTTTTCAAAGTTCTTAGTTTCTTTACATTTGGCTACAACATGTTCTTTTAACTCACAGAAGTTTCTTATTATCCACCTTCTGAAGCCTGATTCTGTTAATGGAATGCACTCATTCTCCATCAAGCCTTGTTCCCTTGTTGATGAGGAACTGTGATCCTCTGTAGAGGGAGAGGCATTCTGATTTTGAGTATTCTCAGCCTTTTTACACTGGTTTCTTCCCATCATTGTAAATTTATCCAGCTGTCATCTTTGTAATTACCAACTTTCAGATTAGGTCTCTGGGTGGACGTCCAAGTTGTTAATTCCCAGGGCCAAAATATGAGCAACCCACTGCGCCAGCCAAAGTAGCGGCGTTAAGACTAATGGTGCTTTTCTGCCCAGGAATCTCCAGTCTGGCTTCCTTCTTGAGTCCGTAATAGGTGACTCTGCCTTCCCAGAGCTCCAAACCTCAGTCAGAAGGGGAATGAGTCCTGCTTACTCTGCACCAAGAGCTGCCGCGCCAAGGTGCCAGCAAAACTGCTGCACTGGCCACAAGAGTCACGCTGGCGACCCGTGTGGCTCCTCCCCTTGGAATCTTCTGCTCCATGAGTGACCAAAATTTGCCTGAAAGTGTGGTGTCCTCTTGTTCTCTGCGCTTTCACTGAGAACTGCAATCCCGAGATGTTAGCGATTGGCCATCTTGAATCGTTCTTGGATTTACTGATTTTTAAAGACAAAGTCTCACTATGTTGCCAAGGTTGGAGTTGAATTCCTGAGATCTAGTGATCCATCTACCTCAGTCTCCCAGGTATCTGGGACTACAAGCATGTGCCCTCAAAGACACACAATGTTATCTACCAATTATTCTCTATCTCATCTTCCTGATAGAAAACAACAAGCTTGAAGGCTAGGAGTGCAATGGTCCTCAGCCCATATTAAATTGATAAATATAGCCTGAAGTAGTAGTCATAGACTTAGCTATTGGAAGAAAATTTAAAAGAAAAAAAAACAGAAACAGCAGCAGCACATGTGTATGTGTTATATTTATTCACTGTGCATTTTTTATAGGTAGAGTTTTCTAATTAGTTCAAATTTCATACTATAACAGCAATAAAAATGTATTTAGAATTCAAATTATGGCATTGTTATTATAACTGGACCTCAAGAATGTAAATGGAAATATATTTGGGAGAGGTGCATTTCACTGCTGACCCTCTTGGACTATTACATTGTATTAGACTGGAAAATGTACGAGTGACACTAAGCCTGTGGCAGAGAAAATGGACCATTTTCTCTGTGACCCTACTTAATTTTTTATAATTTTTCTAGCAGCTCTCACATATTTTTAAAATTTAAAGTCCAATATTCACCAGCAGATAATTTTGATTGACACTAGCATTACAATGTCTGTTTTCTCAACGACGTCTAATAGTCCTTACTCATTACTTGTCACTGGCATGAAGGGCAGGCAGCTTGGTTAAACTGTTCAGAGGCCTTATAGAATCCATCTTTCATTTTTGTATGGAGGAGGAAAAAATCCTGGCATGAAAATATGCCTTAGTTTAAAGACAAACGATGTGTTATAAATGGTTCTTATAAACACGAACCTCCTGCATTGTTCTGATGCAAGAGGAGCAAATAAAAGACCTACATAAAATCCCCATCTTAATCATTTTATTTTATGACAAATATCTTGTTTGCATTCCTCTGTTTTCTTATATCCCAAATAATTCCCAGCTTGAAAAATAACTAGAAGCCGTAAAGTCGTTTCTGTTGTATTATTTTAATTACCCAATCGTTCTACAATTCTTGTATTTCCCGAATCCAATATCCCTTATTTTTTGTATTTTAAGTAATTTGAACTTCATAGCCATACAGACAGTTGTAACTGATAAGCAGATGAGATGGTATGTTGAATATATTACCATACAGTATTTCTTTATGTAGAATTATACAAGGCAAATTCTCAGGTACAGTGACCAAACAATAAAATAAGATACAAGTACTCTGGAAGACACCAAGTTTGAACAGAGGATTGTATGCAACAAAATGAAGAAATGTAAGAGAGTATTTATGGTACCTACAGGAAACAGAACTCCAAATCAAGTATAGCTTCTGGCAACAAGCTTATAGCTGGAACTCAGATGAAAGGGAAGGGAGAAAGCCAGGTTGCAGAGGAAACTCAATGACTGATGCCATACTTGTTCTTTCCCCAGGAGCATAAACAAGCAGCTGTGAGGATCTGAGGATAATAATCTCACTATAAAATTCAGAAGATATTTGGAATTGGATATGTATTTTGGGTAGGGCTACTAAAATAGACAAAAAATTGAGGTCTAAAATTTAGGATGAAGGAAAAACTGAAAAGAATAGGACTAAGGGAAGAATAAGAGTTTTCAGCAAGAGATAAAGAATGGAGGTCACCCATTGAAAAACTGGGTCACCTAAAAAACCTCCAACTAGAGCATCCATAATGTTGACCTGAAAGAAAACTCTAAGGCAAAATTAGCCTAAGAATTTGAGGATTGCAACATGGGAAACACATATGCAAACTACCTCAGAGAAGGGCTTTCAACTAGGGAGGTTACAAGCAGATTTTTAAGGACAAAATGAAGAGATACAGCAAGGTGTTCTCAGCATGTTCATATAGCAATACCATTGGTCAACAGAAAGAAGCTAACAGATGATTGGCTAAAGGCTACAGCACTTCTTGGAATAGTCATTATCAGTTTGTGATGAACCCAGCTCGTGGAATTCCTTATATAAGTCAAAACGTTCAGTAATTTCAGGGGAGTAACTGTGGCATCGTGACTGCCCTCTTTGGCCTTTGTAATTTAGTTAACCTCATTGGTTGTGTTTTGTTTCCAGTAAGCATTGCCAGTGAGAACCACCCATTTTGTTTGATCCAAACTTACAGAGTAGCTTATTTTTCCACATAGCCTTAACTCTGTAAGGTTAGATGATCCTGGAGACAATTAGTACACTGCTCTCAAACCTTCCTCTAGTTGTCTGTATATCCTGCCTTATGCAGAAATAATGGTGGTTAAAATGGTTGCTAATTTGGGTGGGAAAATAAAACCTTCTTCATGTCTAAAACCCTCCACCCACATTAGAGTTCAACAGTAAAGGTAGAAGGAGCAAAAGGGATTCAACAATGAAAAATAAATAACCTGTCTGAGAAAAGTTGAGCCCTTTACTTTCCTCCCGCAGAGAGGTGGCCATGGATGCATCTTTTCAGCATGTCAAAAGCACCTGTTCCTGTGGTTACTTGAATAACAAAGACCCACGCAGGAATCATTGAGTTGTAGATACAAACACTCTCAAACTAGCCAGGCAATTGCAGGAGGCCTGGGGAAGGAAGAATAAGAGAGTGCCTCCGGAACTTAAGGAGAAGATCTCTTGAGAAGCAGATGCCAGTAACTAGAAGGGAACCACCTCAGGCTGAAAGGATAAATAACAGTCTCCATCGTCTCTGGTGCCACATGGTCAATCATTGTTTCTCTCTAGGAGTCTGTTTTATTATGTTTTCTTAGAAGCATGGCCTTCTCAGCTCACCTTTCACTTCTCTCAGATACGGCTACCCAGATCAAATTTTACATGAATAAGCATTTCACTCGGGACCCCAAAAAGAATAAGAAGGGGCTCTGGGACTCACGTCCACTTCATAGAAGAAGGGATTTGAGCGTTCCAACCTGGATGAAGTGCCTTTTCTAATCAGCTGTATTTAGGAATTTTTAAATTGTTATAAACAGGACTCTAAATGCTCATGAATAGTGTGGTGACTATACAAGCAAATTCCAAGAGCAAGACTGTCTCCTATGAAACTTCGCATTGCTTAGCAAGAACCAGTTCTTCAGCAAAGAGCAAACATTCAGTAAATTGTTTCTGAATCTATTAATAACTGGTAAGAAAAGGCAAGGGAAATCAATATCCTCACTGCATGCCTTCAGACATTGTGTGTTTCCTATCAGCTATGGGTATTCCAACAGAAACTGGAAAAAATAAAACACGATGCCTTCACTGGACAGAAATATTGTGGATGGGAGGCAAGTATTGGGACAGTCATGAATAAAATGATTCCTGAGGTCCCCATCAATCAAAATACTTATGACATTTAGAAGCTTGAATATTTAAGGCCAAATATGAATCTTTACCTATCTCCTTCTATTCTTCTCGCTTTTCTTCTGAACTAATTCAAATATATACATTTACTTTTAAGATTTCATAAAGTCTATCTAATTGGGAATTTAGGTCTCACGCCTGGTGAACACCAGAGGATACAAATGATTAAGGAAAATCCCACCAAACAAAAAGGGCAAGAAGATACATGAATGAGTAATAAGCTTAGGAGCAACCCATCAGTCCTATTCTTTATTTTACCCTCAACCCAGATTGTAGGGATAAAGCTCCATGAAGCTCTCCTGGCTGAGGAAGAGAGAACTGTTCCATTCCCAGGGAGTGCAGAGCTGCATATTGGCTCTGGGAGGACACTGATTGGGTATAAAATTTATCACTTGTTGCTAAGTCATGTGTGATCTTCTACACACATTGTTTAGTTCTCCAAGACTTTGCTTTGAAAAGCCAACATAGAACAGAAAAAGAGAAATGTCACCTTTTAAGCTATCTATTTAACTATCTTGTTTTCCCATGTTTCTAAGGCTGGGGTATGGGGAGAGTTGGTGAAAGAGCAATATGTCAACATTAACTTGTCTCCAAGCAGGAACGAGTTTCAATACCAATGATCACCATCTCCAATTTTTCATGCATCTTAAATGAGTGTTTCAACAATACTACGATTTGGTAATAAAGTCATACTAAAAGTAACACTTGTTTGGCTGAATTTCCAGAGACTGGAGAGAAGGTTAAGATCCAGGTGGCTGCTATGAGAAGAACATTATAACTTATTCAGCTAATGCTTTGTTGCTGTCAGTATGATATAGCCCTTCAGCTCATGGTTTAAAAAAAGCAAAGAGAAAATCTGCAAAGCAGATACCAGACAAGACTTTGAAAATATGCTTGTTAGTAAAATCACAGCAAAGCTGGAAAATTCATCTATCATTCCTAGTACTTTTGAAATCCTCACAGGAGACACCTGTCTCCACAGCCAGCCTCTCTATGACAAATGATGTCTCTCATGAGGCTTCTTGAATTCAGGGTACTACCTATGTGACACTAACAAGAGAAATACTGTATTCATTCAGATTCATTGATGTGACAGAGGACATAATGTATTAAAAGAATGGACATGTTTATTGAGCACATGCTACTTACCAAGCCTGTTAGGAAGGCTTTACTTAGCCTGTTGGAACTTCAGGCTGTCAGGAACTTCCTAACAGGCAAGTAAAGTAGCTCTTAGCATAGAGCATAGAGCTTGATAAGTAGCACGTGCTCAATAAACAAATGTCAGGTGAGTAGAAACAATAATGAACTGATATGTCTTACTCTGGTTCTACTAAATCAGCAGTTGCCAAACTTTCTGGCACCAGAGACCGGTTTCTTGGAAGATGCTTATTCCATGGACAGGGTTGGGAGATGGTTACGGGATGAAACTGTTCCACCTCATATCATCAGGCATTAGATTCTCATAAGGCTCAGGCAACCTATATCACCCACATGGACAGTTCATGAGAGGGTTCATGCTCCTATGAGAATCTAATGCTGCCACTGATCTGAGAGGATGCAGAGCTCAGGCGATAATGCTCACTCACCAGTGACTCACCTGTGTAGCCTAGTTCTTAACCAGTACTGGTCTGTGGCCCAGGGATTGCCGACCACTGTACAAATGCATTTGGAAACAAGAATTTACGGCATTTAAATAAAGTGTTAGAAGTGACAGATGGGCCCTGCATGGTGGCTAACGCCTGTAATCCCAGTACTTGGGGAGGCTGAGGCAGGTGAGTCACAAGGTTGAGAGATCGAGACCATCCTGGACAACATGGTGAAACTCTGTCTCTACTAAAAATACAAAAATAATCTGGGAGTGGTGGCACACACCTGTAGTCCCAGCTACTTGGGAGGCTGGGGCAGGAGAATGGCTTGAACCTGGGAGGCGGAGGTTGCAGTGAGCAGAGATCCCACCACTACACTCCAGCCTGGTGACAGAAATAGACTCTGTCTCAAAAAAAAAAAAAAAAGAAAAGAAAAGAAACAGATGAATTAGTGAATTAGTTTCCATGTTTTCATTTCCCAAGCCCAATAGAGGAGCAAATGATATGCATGCGAAGGATATGACACCGATTAGGAATGCTTTAGTTACAAGTAACAGAATACCTGACCAAAAATGGCATTACTGCTCTCCTGTAGCAAGACATCTATGAGAAAGCAGCTGCTGCTGTTCGACTGTCTGTGCTCTGGGCTGGCATTTGGGTGATATGGAGCATTTATGATTACCAAGTTTTTCTATAACTCTGGGCTTCATGCCCACAATCACATTCAAAGACAGGAGATTAGGAAGAGTGCAGGACAGAAGTGTTCCTTCTTGGGCTACTCTTTTCTTTGCAAGAAATAATCTTTGAAGAAACTCCTCATTACCCCAGGAGCCCCCTTGTCAATCATTTGCTTCACGTCTCCTCACCAGTTGCAGGGAGGTTTGGGTCTGGCTTTGCTCACCTCCATGGAGAAAGACAGCCGAGGGAGAAAGAGGATGATGGCAGCTGGTGGTAGACACTGTGGCAACAACATGTGTCCCAGACTTGTTAACGCAAATTACAGAAAATTACATTTCACCTCCATATAGGCAGATTTTAGGCCTCATAAAGAATTATATTACTTGTGAAGATGATGAACTTCTCCATCATTGGTATTCACAGATGCTCCCTACTATGTGGCGGACTCTAAATTATGCACAGCGAATACAAAATTTAGAAGATCAGTGTGTGTGCTGGAGTAGCATTTACAGTCTAGTGAAATACTCTTAGAGACCAGTGGCTTTCGTAGTTAGCCAACAAGGGACTCAATCATGGTGCCTACTCTGGCTACCCAACCAGGACGCTCCATGAGGGAGAGCCTTTGGAAGATTTTATTCACAGGAGCCCTGAGTCCTCATCTACACACACAAGAGGAGCTTTACTCTTCTCCTTCTTGCACAACCAACGTGACTCAGGCATAGGTTACTGCCTCAATTTAACCCTTACCCTCTCCCATCTGAGCTACTAACAGCCTAGAAACGCCTCTCTGTCTCTCCTCACATCTTAATCTCTCCTCCATGCTTGGGCTGAAATGACATTTCTAAGGTGCAGAAATGTTGGCTGCAGTTAACCAATAGATATTAACTGATCATTCAGCTCTGACTTGACTCTTGCTTGGGTGCAAGCCCAAAGAAAGCCATTGCGTAGACTTGGTTGGGATGGGGCGATGGTTGGGATGGGGCGATGGGGCATGGAGGATGAAGAAGGATAGAAAGGAATTTTAATTGTTTGAAGAGGAGTCTAAAATGGGAAAAATATCACCTTTAATCAAGTATATGTGATTTACATAAATAATTGTGAAGTTTGAATAGAGAGAAATATAAGATTTTTTCTACTGTAGGTGACCTACAATAGACAAAAATTATTTTATAAAAATATGCTCATTTTTCCCAATAGTTTGCATTGAAGAGATGTGGTATTAATACCAGAGATAAGCACACATTGAAGAAGCAATTCAGAGACTAAAGAATCATGGGAAGAATACAGCAAGTGTGATGGTTAGTTTTATCCGTTAACCTGACTGGGCTAAGGGATGCAAAAGGAGCTGGTAAACATGTCTGGGCCTGCAGAGAGTTTTTTCAGAAGAACTGAGCATTTGAAGCAGTAGACTGAGTAAAGAAGATCCATCCTCATCACTTTGGGCAGGTATCATCCAGTATGTTCAGGGCCCAAACAGATAAGGTAGAGAGAAAACAAACTTATCCTCACCTCTGAAGCTGGCACATCCATCCTCTCCTGCCATTGAACATCAGAGCCCTTGGGTCTCAGGACTTCAGACTCAGGTGTTTATGCCAGTGGCCCCTGGGTTCTTAAGAGTGTGGTCCAGGACTGAATTACCACTAGCCTTCTTGGTTCTCCAGGTTGCAAACTGCAAATCATCGGACTTCTGAGCTACTGTACCAGTGTAAGCCATGCATGTAATAAATCCCTTTATCTGTCTCTCTCTTTCTATCAGTCTTTCTATCTATCTGGAGAACTCTAACTAACACAATATGCAAACTAAATCTAGACCTTGGAAGTGAAAGTCCAAGTGCACTAGATTAGTGTGGAGGCAAATAATACCAGTGGCCATAAAGCCTCCCTGTCTATTCAACCACCCTGAGAGAAGCAAAGGACATTCACAGAGAGAATATTTCGGTTTCCCCATGTGCTGCATTCAGTGATTCATGATGGTTGCATCTACCTATTGATTTAATTTCCACTCATAAAAATTTGTGGTAAGAGTTCTGTTAAGAAACTTGACAGTGTACTTTTCCCATGTTTCAACTTTCCCCAAAATGATGGAGAAGAATTTGCCAAAAATGATAATCTTCAATAAAACTTTTGCATGAGAAACTCGTACCTAAGTGCAGCTGGACAGAACACAACCCTGTGCAAAATTATTTAATCACTTCCTCCAGCATGAAAGACATGCCCAAATACCTTTTTTGATTTTTTATGATACTAATAACAATTCATGGTTTTTGTAGAATATTTGAGAAAAGACAGTAAAGTCTAAAGAGTGAATAACTCAACAATCTAAGCTGTCCTTGTATATTCTCGCTTTTTATTTTACTATAAGACATGAATATTTCCAATGTCATAGTCCTTTTAATGGCTGCAAAACTTTCTCAGTATGAATGTACCGTAGATTAATTTGCCATTTCATAACTTTATTTTGTTTTATTTTTGAGACAGGATCTTGTTCTGTCACCCAGGCTGGTGTGTAATGGCACAATCACAGCTCATTGTAGTCTCAAACTCTCAGGCTCAACTGACCGTCCCATCTAAGGCTCACCACTGCTAAACTTCTAAACACTTTAAAGCTTTATCCACCACCCTCCCTCTTTTCTGGTACAATTTATTTCCCAGCAAGAACTCCTAGAAGTGAAATTTGTGATCAAAAATTACAAATTTGTTAATTATGCTTGATATATATTGGCGTTGACCTCTACAACATGTTTATGTATTTAACCACACATTTTTCAAAGGTAAATATCATCATTTTTGAAAATGCCATTTTGAGGCCATGAATGGTGGCTCATGCCTATAATGTCAGCACTTTGGGAGGCCAAGGCAGGCAAATCACTTGAGGTCAGGTGTTCAAAACCAGCCTGGCCAACATGGCGAAACCCTATCTCTACTAAAAATACAAAAATTAGCCAGACAAGGTGGCACATGCCTGTAATCCCAGCTACTTGGGAGGCTGAGGTGAGAGAATTGCTTGAACCCAGGAAGCAGAAGTTGCAATGAGCCAAGATTTGCCACTGCACTCCAGCCTGGGCAATAGATCAAGACTCTGTCTCAAAAAAAGAAAAAAAATAAAATGCCATTTTGATGAACATGTATGCTGTGGTTATAGTTTTAATTATTTTAATATTCACAAGTTTAAATTCTGATGTTTATTAATCAATTTTCTGTTTTATCCTATAGTTTCCTTTTGTCATATAGAACTTTGCTGGAGCTCTATAGTTTCCTTACTGATATCAGTTTTGATCTATTTATTAATCTAAAGTCTGAGGGAGTTTAAATGGTGAGTAACCAAAGACAAGAGGGGTCTAATAACCACACTACATACCGAAGATGCAGAGTTACTGACCTCGTTTTGCATAAGACCTGCCATAAATTCCAGTCTTGGAGCTGCTACTGCTGGAAGACATTTCTTCATGTCCCTATATTTGCCCACGGCAAAGGTATTTCTGCAGGGGCCTCTCACTGAACCCTGATGAGTCTAACGAGTACAAGGTCCAGTGCATGGAAAAGCTACAGGAGGGCATCTACAAATGGGATTTTGCAGAAAGCTTAAAATGCAGTGGGAGAGCCCCCAGCAAGAGCCAGAAGGCACGGGACAGTGTCAACCTCACTGCTTTCCCAACATTCATTATGGTACTTTGCTCACAGACAGAGTGACCTTATTAAGCTAACAATCATATTAACTTATAAAACAATAAATAAAATTTGAGAAAATAAATTCACTTACACCTCATTTTCCCTTAAAGTGAATGCCAGGGCACATAGAAGTTTCCTTCTGCTCTTTACTCTGTGCTTTCCTTTCCATCCTTACCCCCCAGCAAGGAGATGTCAGCATCATAGTACAGAGTGGTTCTGGAATTCTAGTGAGAGTTTGTTCAGAAAGTGCCCCAGCCTAAAGATGTGAAGACTCTCTATCCCAGGCCTCAGTTGTGAGAGGCAAGGACAGCACATCCTCGCAGCTTTGGCTTAAGGGGCCATTGTGACTCCTGGGAAGCATAAAGAGCATTCCAGAAGGGTCTAGAAACTGATGTGTAGGCAATAGGGTCTAAATCAAGGGAGGTGAATAGTTCAGATGCTTTCATATGGGCAGCAGATGCTTTATGTAGAAGGAGAAACCAAGTCTGGATATCCTGTTTGGCCCTAAATCTGATTGCATTTGTTTCGGTAATGAACTCTGCTTGAATCTTCATACGGACATTTCAGAGGAAGGGGGCAGGATCTAGACACAGTGTGGTGGGCATTTTTTTCACTGACCAAATTCAGCCCCTCACTAATTCTTCTTGGACTCATTTATGTGATGTTGAATAGACATGAGATTTGCTTTGGCCAATGAAACAGGAACAGAAGTGATGGGTCTCCCTTCCTCATAGAAGCATGCCTGTAATTCCAGCTACTGGTACTCACCTTGTTAATTAGATTTCTCCCTGCTAGAGAAATCTGTGGCACAGAGGTGTGTGGGGTGGAAGGAGTCTGGACAGTAGAAGGGCTGGTCATTACGAAGAGCCGCCCAATACACTTGGCAGTGTTCACTGGACTTTGACAGAGCACGTACAGGTGCCCACTGCTGCAGCACTGAGACTTAGGGTGACTTGGGTTATCACACATCTTCCTATGATTCCAATTTTGTCTCCAAGGTAGGGAAATATCTGTACTAACTATATTGTACATGGGCTAGAAAGCAAATTCTGCACTAATGCGTGTTCTAAAGCAAGAGACTCCCGACAGACTTTAAGCTGCTTTTCCAGCTTCATTCCCACACCTTCCTGGTCTGGGCCACAAGACCCCCTCATCTGTTTTTGGTGGTAGCGCTCCAATGCCAAGTGCTGGGAACCCTCACAAAACCCTGTGGTGTGCCAGGGCTGGGATTACTATGCCTACTTCACAGATGAGGAAACTAAGGCTCAAACATTGGGGTCAAAAGGTGGCCCAAAATCATTAGGTTGATGTGTGATGAAGATGAGATTTGAATAGGGCTTGAGATACCGTGGCATCATGACAAAAAAGTTATGTATTCTGGATTTTTGTTAGCTGTTCACCAGTCTCATTACAGTGAAAAAATAGATCAGAAACATACTTTTTTCAAAGGTTTATGTCCCTGTGGTATATTTTAAGAAAAAATAGGTTACCTTTGAACATAAGAATACTTGTCATGCTGCATTTTTCTTCTGAATCATGTAGTGAGTCTTCACATTATTCTCATTAATCCTTTCAGAGTTCTCAATGGATACCAAGCAAATCTGACACTTTGTAGCTGAAAATCCTGCTTGGCCATTTGGCTTCACAGCATCCCAGGACCAGGAATAGACCCTTGGTCTCTAAAGTCTTGACCCCGAATTTCAAAACCTAAAACACAATCCCACGTTAGGAAGTTAGATGCATCACACAGAGAGCACCCATATTTGAGAGATGCAGTGGGAAGGGACCCAGTTTGCACTTTAGGAAGTGGACTCAAGCCATATTGGATGTAGCAAAGTAAGGAAGAAGTTTCACCAAAAGTCCTTGTAGGTCGTCTTCCCTGTTGCAACAGAAGGTCTTTGAGGGTGGAACCCTCTAATCTCACATTCACATGGAGTCTGGTACACACTCCACAATTTGCTTTGTTCTGTGAATAAATTGATGAGTTTTGCAAGTCCTTGAATTTATTAGCTAAATTAGAGAATGAAGGATAATTTACTGTATTAATGTTATCTTGCTGCATAGCAAATTACCCAGAAACTTTGTTCCTTATAATAAGAAGCATTTTTTCCACAGTTTCTGTAGGTCAGTCAGGAATCCAGGAGTGCTGTTAGCTGGGTGCCTCCACTCAAAGTCTCTTGCAAACCAACAGTCAAGGCTTCAGCAGGGGCTGCAGGACCATCTGAAAACTGGATTGGGGAAACATATGCTTTTGAGTTCACTCAAGCGATTTTGGGCAGGATTCGGTTCCTTGATGGCTGTCCCAGTTTCCCCAAAAGGGCCACTCAGGGCCTGCTGCATGGACCTCCCCACATGGCAGCCACCTCTGTCCTCTCTTGCATGCAAGACACAGGTCTCCTGAGACAGAGCCAGGGTATTTTGTAACTTCATTATGAAAATGACATCTCATCACTTCTAGCATGTTCTATTCATAAGTGAGTAACTGAATTCAGTTCACACTCTCTTTTAATATCATTTTCTTTTGTAGCTTCCATAATGTTACTGTTACATGGAATAATTGACCATTCACCAGGAGGTGAGGGCATTAACCAACCCAAATGCCCATCAATGATAGACTGGACAAAGAAAATGCGTACATATACACCATGAAATACTATGCAGACATAAAAAAATGATGAGTTCATGTCCTTTGTAGGGACTTGGATGAACCTGGAAACCATCATTCTCAGCAAACTGACACAAGAACAAAAAGCCAAACACTGCATGTTCTCACTCATAGGTGGGTGTTGAGCAATGAGAACATGTGGACTCAGGGAGAGGAGCATCACACACTGGGGGCAGTTGAGGTGGGTAGGGGAGAGACAGCCAGGGGGTGGGGAGGGAGGGGATGGTGGGGAGGGTTAACATAGGGAGAAATGTCAGATATAGTATGCACCTAAATTTAAATAAATAAATTTTAAAAATAAAGAACCTTCTTCAAGGCAGCTCACCACAGGTACTCTTCTGTTCACTTTTCCTTGTATAGTATTTTCACATATAGATACTATTTCACATAAAATAATCCTTTATTTTTGCACTATTTTTTCCTGTTTTTGCTATTAAAAATTTTTGTTTTTGTTATAAAATTGAGGTCTCTTTCATTTTTTTCCCTTTCCCCCATTCTTTCTCATTCTTTTAATATCATTTTCTTTTTTCAGCTTCCATAATGATGTGATTATTATATAAAACAATTGGCCATTTAAAATAATAAAATGAGTAAATATAGTTTTTTTAAATTGATATGGCACGTTTCTTTTGAGATGGAATCTCACTCTAACACTCAGGCTTGAGTGCAGTGACGTGATCTTGGCTCACTGCCAACTCCCGCCTCCTGGGTTCGAGCAATTCTCCTGCCTTAGCTTCCCAAGTAGCTGCGATTACAGATGCCTGCCACTACACTTGGATAATTTTTGTATCTTTAGTAGAGACAGGGCTTCACCATGTTGGCCAGGCTGGTCTCAAACTCCTGACCTCAGGTGATCCACCCCCCGGGCCTCCCAAAGTCCTGGGATTACAGGTGTGAGCCCCCACACCAGGCCAATACAGTACTTTTTGACTTTGCTATATGAGTCTTTTTGGGATTTCAAAGTTTTTAGATGTGGTGGGTAAGGGTTTCCTACATAACATGGTCCTCTAAAATATATTTAATGCCATTACTTGTGTGTCAGGCAGGGTCACTTAAATCCAAAGCCCTCACTGCAGTTTTCAAACAATAAAGAAGCCAGGAGGAGCACCTTGTAGTGCACATAAGACTGAGGGCGGAATAATTAGGTTGGGCCGGCCCCAGGCTCCCTGAGGCCAGATAGCTGTGTAATGGGATTGTACAAAGCAGGTGCCTCAGCACTGGGGCTCCCAGCCTCTGGGAATCCTTTTTCTGCTTATATTTCAATCCAAAATAAAATATATTTCCTATCAGCACACAGACACAGAAAGATGCATATAAAACTAAGAGTTCAGAATTCTTTCCTTAGAAAACATACGTGTGCAAATAAACAAAAGGGAGAATTAATATGATTTGGAAGCATTTTGCTGAGGTCATTTACTGTAAACAAAAATCTCCAGGTACAAACTTAGAAAGATGATAACTAAAATGAGCAGTGGACACGTCTTTATGTAGTAACTGGATTAAAACTTTTAGCAGAGACAAACACATATCCACAACCACCTTCCCCCCCCAAGACACCCACATATATGCACACACATAAACACAGAGACACACCCCCACACATAAACGCATACACATAAACACCCAGACATACAAATATACATGCATCCACACAGACACACACCTAGACACGTCCAGGCACACATACACAAACCCATTCACAAAGAGACACATGCAGACGTGCACACACAAACACAGAGGCACACACCTACCCCCCCAACATGTAAACACCAATGTTGAACAGACTTGTGTACATGAGAACAACATGGGACATTGAGATAAGAAGCTGCAGAAAGTAAAACATGCTCAAGTAAAGAGAATCCCCAGTGCAGAGAAGCCTCTTTCCACAGCCATCCTACAGAGAGAGATTCTGTCCAGCTGAGAAGCAGTCATGAGGAACTATACCTGATTTTTTCTAAAAAAAATAAAAATCCAACTCCGTGTTCTTTGTAGTCTGATGTAAATATTTTGCTCAAGGTAATGGTTTAATAAAATGAATGTTGTTAACATCCCATTGTGAGATTATTCACTCCTGAGAACCCCAGCTGTTAGTTTCTTACATGTGAAAGGAACCCATCAGATTTTTTTCCATGTAGGTAAATGAGGCAAATAGACCCACTCTGGCCCATTTGGTCAGAGTGTTCTGTTTTGAGAGAGCAAAATGAACTAAGCATCCTTTATTTCAGAATACTTCCTCTCCTGGGTGCAGTGTGTCTATGTGTACTACTCGTTACACATGCATACTCACAATCCCATTACTTGCCAGCCGGATCTTCAGCCTAACTTAAAATTTAATTTTATGCACAGTCCTTAGTTAAAATTACCACATTGTATTCTTAGAATTAATAAAGTGCCAGAGAAGAACACTTGCATTTTAAATAAATACTATTAAGGTGATGTGGTTACAGATAATTTCATTTTCAATTGCATCTCTGATAGGCGACATGACACAGCAAGAAATGAAAATGCAACAAAGTTGCTTTAAAACTGGTGTGGTACCCTGGTTAGATAAATAACACTCACTACAGTCTGATGGTTTCATTTCAGTTCCCTGGTATAATTTGATTAAAATATCATGCAATGGAAAAATTGTATTTTAACAGAAAAAAAAAGTTATATGAAAGTATTTTTTGGCATTTCTACTTATTTTTTCAAAGATTTTCAAGTCTTTTATTTTTACACCTTGTTTTCTAGCTGTATTATTCTTCCAAAATTTACAAAATAGTTTTAAAACAGTAGAGTATTGCATTTTTCTTACTTGTCTTTGCACACCTTCCTTAATTCAAGAAATTGTAGCACTTATGATATGTTACCCATTTGTTTATTCTTAAATGGAGAGATTGAGCCCAAGGTGGAAGGGAGGAAACTAAGCATGTTTAATGTCCACATTATCTGCATAGAGCCTAGGAAGACAGTATGCCAGGGTCTCACCAGCACAAAAGGAGAGACCTACGTGAGTCTCCTTCAACCCTTACTTATCCACACAGAGCAGTACAGGAACCCACCTTCAAATTATTTCTCTTATTGTGCATGTCCTTGTCATAAATCTTCATAAAAATACAACCCTTTCATTTGCAAACAGAAAAAAAATAACATCGTTTATATATAACACAGAGGCTGTGTTACGAGTGAATGTTTGTCTTATACGTTGAAGTCCTAATCCCCGGTGTGAGGAGATGTGGGTCCTTTGAGAGATAATTGGGTTGAGGGTGGAGCCCTCCTGTCTGGGATAAGTGCCCTTAAGAGAAGAGACTCACTTTCTCTCTGCATCTGTCTCTGCCATGTGAGGAAACAGCAAGAAGCATTGTCTGCAAATCATGAAGTGGGCTCTTACTCAACACTAGATCGGCTGGTGCCTTGATGAATGTCCAGCCTCCAGAACCGTGAGAAATAAATGTTTGTCGTTCAAGCTGCCCAAAATGGCTAAGACAAGCTACACCTATTCGGTTCCGGTTAGATGGAGGAATCATTGCGGGATGAGATGATAGCAATTGTGGCCTGGGTAGTGCTGTGCATTGTGTGATTCTTACAAAAATAGAGAGAGCACAATACTTTAGAAGCTGCTGGGATGACACAGCTGGTCAGTTGGTGCTGTCCTTGGAGTATTAGAAAAGGAGGAGGACAGGAATGCTGCTTGCAGCTCAGCCTTCGCTTCTATGTCTCTCTTTTCTTTTTTTCTTCCTTCCTTGGCAGGCTTCAATCCTCTGGGGCCAAATATTCTTCATGTTCTGTTCATCAAACTGTTCAAATTCACTGGAAATATCTTCTTCTAGCAAGCCCTGCAGTGTAAACTCTCATAATATATTTCACAGAATCTCAGGATCCTGCAGGCAAATCCTGCAGTTTTGTTTAAACCCCTTCCGCAGCATTTTCTAAGAGGGCATTAGCAAGTTCTGCAGCCCTCCGCTGTTGCAGTCAAAGGCACTCATCTGTCTTTTCAGGGCAGGTGGGCTTCTCCCTGCTGCATTGCCGAAGCCCAGCACAACTCATGAGAGATTGAGATGCGTATCTTCTCTTGCACGGTATTTTCCAGCCCAAGTGTACCCTGTTCCCAGCTCGCGTACTGTCCTAGTCAGTCTGCAGTAACAGAATACCACAGGTTGGGTGACTAAAACAACAATTGTTCACAGTTCTAGAGGCTGGAAGTCCAAGATTCAGGTGCCAGGCTGGTCTTATTCTCGGTGAAGGCTCTCTTCCTGGCTTACTGATGACCTCTTTCTTGTTGGGAAATGGGCGGAGGGAGACAGAAAACTTTTTAAAGGACACCAATACTATCATGGACGCTCCATACCCATGACCTCATGAAAACTGAATCACGTCCTTAAGGCCACACTTTCAAATACTGTCACCTTGGGGATGAGAACTTCAACATAAAAACTTTGTGAGGTGTTGGATTTATATTAGCCCATAGCATGTGCTGGGATTATTACTCTGCCTCACACCCTAAACCAGTCTTAGGGTTTCTGCTCATAGCAGTATTGTGCATGTCCAACTTTTCCTTTACTCCTCCTTTCCCTTGGGTGGAATTCTACATGATACCATCATAGTCTTTGTTTTAAATAGATGTTTAATTTTAAGTTATTATCCCCCACTAATGCATCTCAAAAGCTTCCTTTTTCAGTCCACCCATGTATTTTATTTCCCAGTGGCATTTCTCTTTTTCGACTTGGCAAGCAGTGGTTTGTGCATTATTCATAGAGAGAAACTTGTTCAACAAGAAAAACATCAGTAATGTCTATACCCCTACATCAAAGTCTCTGATGTGTCTTAACATTGGGATTCATATTCCTGACTCAATAATCCCACTTCAAAGAAGTTGTCTTAAATGATCTGTGATGCAACCAAAGATATATACAGCTACTCAACACGGATTATTTAAACCTATTAAAATTTATCAACATATCATGTTCAAAGGCAATGTTTAGAATCCTTCCACTTAGTGTACTCCTTGCATGGATAACAGTGAAGTCTATGGGACAACAGCAAAATTTCCTGGAATACACAATGAAGTACAAATACGGAATGTAAAATTAAAAATGATTAAAAAGTAGAAATACTAATTGTTCACATTTAAAAACAGTAGTCAGGCATGGTGGCTCACGCCTGTAATCTCAGTACTCAGGAAGGCTAAGGCGAGTCAATCACGAGGTCAATGCATCAAGACCATCCTGGCCAACACGGTAAAACTCCATCTCTACTAAAAATAAAAACATTAGCTGGTCATGGTGGTGCACACCTGTAGTCCTACTATGTGGGAGGCTGAGGCAGGAGAATTGCTTGAACCTGGGAGGTGGAGGTTGCAGTGAGCTGAGATCTCGCCACTACACTCAAGCCTGGCAGCAGAGCAAGACTCCAAGACTCTGTCTCAAAACAAACAAACAAACAAACTGTAACTTTATGGTGTATTTGCAGTGATGATACTTTTTAGTTTTGTGGAAAAATTATATTGAATTATTTCTTGGTGATTTGTTCAGATTACCTGGGCCAGCAGGTTTTAATCTTAGAAAGGGATACGATATATTTAAAAACAACTAACCATTTTTTTCCTGAAAATGTGTGAAAGTTAGAAATCAGTTAACTAGAAAACCTATTCTGTTTTAAAGACAATGCAATTCTGAAAATGACTGAAATGAGCTCTAAATCTACGTCTATAATTATGCCGACCCAAAGACAAAAGTGATATATATGTTGGGAGCATATCTTTTAAGATCTGACATTAAGTGAGGAAAACAGGTCTGCATATTCTGATAATGTTTATTAAACAGACAATAAATATGTGTGTGAATATATATAAATATATAAACAAGTGCCTATTTATATAAATATGGATATGTGCTTATGAAAGGAGTAACAGAAAAATCTATTGTCAGTGTTTGAATTTGGGAAGAGGTCTTGGGTGTGAGGTAGGTTAAATAATTTTCCTTGCAATTTTGTATTTTTCTGCATTGTTTGCATTTTCTAATTTTATTTCTTTTACTTTAAATGTGTGTACTGTATCATCGAGGGCTACTTGGAAGAGATATTAAGAATGTATTTTTTAGAACTGTGTGTGTGTGTACATGTGCATGTCTGTTTGTGCATGTGTGCCATGTGTGTGACAGAGCATCAGAAAAGACCTACTGAATCATATACTGATGTAATTATGTTCCCCATGATAAACTGGAAACTGACTCAGTTTTAGTGATTTCTGTGATTAGAGGTTAATGTCATTATATTAAGAATGAATTATACAAGGGTGTTTGTTTGCCCCTACAGTGATCTGTATTAGCTGATTTATATTTGACAGCCAGAGTTAGGAGATAGGTGTCTTAGCCTTAACATGAGAGAATAATTTAACACCAGAGTGTAGTGAAAAAAATGGGTTTTAGATTTGAATTCCTCTTTCTGACTCGATTTCTTCACCTGTAATACGAGGTAATATCTATGATTGTTTTGTTCCCAGGTGTATAAAAATTTTAGAAATTACAAGCAAGCCATTAATTCCCTTTAACGATCTTTATTAAAGGTGAAGAAATTCAACAGATATGAAGATGATGCAACAGTGCATGGCTAATTAACCTTTGAAATGACAACAATAATGTTAAAATAAATTTTCTTTTTGAGACAGAGTCTCTCTCTATTGCCAGGCGCCAGGCTGGAGTGCAGTGGCACAATCTCGGCTCACTGCAACCTCTGCCTCCCGTGTTCAAGCAATTCTCCTGCCTCAGCCTTCTAAGTAGCTGGGACTACAGACGCTTGCCACCATGCCCAGCTAATTTTTGCGTTTTTAATAAAGACAGGGTTTCACCATGTTGGTCAGGATGGTCTCGATCTCTACGATCCACCCGCCTCGGCCTCCCAAAGTGCTGGGATTACGGGCTTGAGCCACCGCGCCTGGCCATGAATTTTCTAATTAGAAAACAATCCCGGCCTGGCGCGGTGGCTCAAGCCCGTAATCCCAGCACTTTGGGAGGCCGAGGCGGGTGGATCATGAGGTCAACAGATTGAGACCATCCTGGTCAACATGGTGAAACCCCGTCTCTACTAAAAATACAAAAAATTAGCCGGGCATGGTGGCACGTGCCTGTAATCCCAGGTACTCAGGAGGCTGAGGCAGGAGAATTGCCTGAACCCAGGAGGCGGAGGCTGCGGTGAGCTGAGATCGTGCCATTGCACTCCAGCCTGGGTAACAAGAGCGAAACTCCGTCTCAAAAAAAAAAAAAGAAAACAATCCCATAAAAATAGAAAGAAAATCCATGAGGGAAATAGTGATGTGGATAAAAGAGCTTTCAACCAGATGAAATTGTGCAATATCAGTTCTTCTGTTGAACTTGACGGAGTCACATACCCTCTTCAGATATCATTTTTGTTATTCTACAATGATAATTAAAATAAATTCACAGGATTAAAGGCTAGAAAATGCATTGCCAGCTACTGGAAAATGACAAGTTTTGTAGATGTCAGTATAGTTATGAATTATAAAACATTTTATATAAAACATTTCACTATTAAATTAAATTTTTAAAAACCAGATATATTCTTGAATACATTAAACAAAGTGATTGATGCATTTCCCTCAGCAGAGTTTTAGAATTCTTAAACATGCCAAACGTCTTTTTCTTCAAGTATCACAAATTCTAGTTACCACAGATCAAATCCTGCATCTTCTTCCTCAAATCTCTTCTGCCTACCTTCACTGACTTGCCCTTCAATATTACCAAAAGTTACACTGGAGAGAAATCTGAGAGCAACACAGTCATTGCTGAATTTCCTTCTCACTTTTTACCTTCAGTTCATCACAAAATCCACTGAATTTCCCTGCCTAGGCTTGTCTGTAATCTGTCACTATCTTGGTTGCAATTTCACCAGCTTTTCAATTCTATCACTGTCTACTTACATTATGCAGTATAATATTCAATGATTCTTTATTATCTGTTCTCCATCCCACCATTGAATTTATCCTTCGCTTTATGCAGAAAGTTGTACATCTTAACCACACACAGGACAACATGACTACCTTGCTTAACACGACCACTGATTAAGAGTAAAATCCAAACAATATACCATTCCAGCATCTTTCTCAGAGAAAATACTCATTTCTGTAGTTCCAATGTCTAATAAGTGTTAGGTGCTTAATAAATATTTTTGGAAATATGACACTCAATAATATCATCCTATTACCTCTCTTTATCTTCATCTCCCACTATGCTAAAGGGAAAATTAATTTCTTCAGGCCTTCTATAATTTTCGCCTCCCTCTATGTGAGATTTAACACATTTCATTACATCGGAGATGGGAATATTTAAAGTTCAAAGAAATGTTTTCGTGGATAAATGAGATGGCCTTTCCTATTTGTGGCCAGAGAAGCAATTTATGGTTGGGAAAAGTAATTTGGTCAAAGCCAGTCTCTTTAAATGTAACAAGGTGAGGGAAGCAGGAATGTTTGTCAGTTTCATTAATAGCAGAATATGACTCTCATCAAGCCTAGAGGAGAGGTTTTCTTGGAGACATTAAGCATTTTGCCTTTGAAATATTTGAGAAAGAATACATTCATAGTGAGATGCCCTCACTGTCCTTTCTTCTTTTCGTATCAACAGATCTGTGCACACTTGTCCCCTCTGCAGACCCAGCAGAAAAGAAAATCATGGAGGAAAGACTCATTAGTCAATGGATGCCAGAGAATATGAAATTTATAAAACTCACAAGGAGGAATCCACATGATAAAGATAGAATGGAGCATTATTGAAAATCAACCACTGGACAGAAAAAAAGCATTCGGAAAAATGCCTGGAGGATTGGATTACTGGGGAGAGGCTGTGGATAAGAAATATCCTTAAGTGAACCTGATTAGCTAGTTCCTGCTCTTTGAACCTGATTAGCTAGCACTCTTTTATGAGACTGATGACTTTAGCCCATGGCATGAATACTGAGAACATTTGAGTGTGTAAGTTCTGTAACAGCAGGGTTCATGTCAGGGTAGATGCTATGGGGCTCCATGCTTCAACATCGGGGGTACCCATCCTCTGCTGCTTTAACAGTTGAGTGCTAACAGTTGCCCTAGCTACTGTTCCCTCTCTGGAGAATTGACCAAGAGTTAGCTCGGAGGAGAGGCTATAATCCTCAGCAACAATCCACAGAAGAGGGTGTGTGCTCAGTAACCAACTGATTGACATTGGGTAAAAGTGGCCCCTTTTCTGAAGGCTGGTGGGGGTGTGAGTTATGGTCCAGAACGCTTCCTTGGATGGGCTAAGTTCTAGTTAAGCCTCACCTTTGATTAACACTACATTCTTCTTAGTGTCTTCTCTTTTCCTCTCCCTCCTTCACTGTTTTCCTTGAAGAGCACTGCCGCAATAAATCACACACAACCAGGCTCTGCTTCCAGGGAACACACCCCAACTAAATCTGTTTATACATGTAGCTTCACAAAGATGAGTGCAAGTCAAAAATAAAGATTGTCCACAGCCCAGAAAAATCCCTTCATGCCTCTTCCTTGGCTCCATCCCCAGGTGCAAAGATACCCTCCATCTTGATTCTCAACCCATTTTGACCTGTATATAAATGGAATTAAACACATGCAATCCTTTATGTACAGTTACTTCCACTCAACCTTACATTTGTGATACCATCTTTATTGTTGCATAGAGTTACAATTTATTTATTTTCACTGCATATATTATATTCGGTTTTGTGAATGCTTGTATCTGTTCTACAGTTGATGGGCATTAGAATTTTTCCAGATTTGGGCTAATATAAGTTTTGCCATTATTAACATTCTTATCCATGAGTTGGATATACATATCTGATGCACATTTTTAATTGCATTGTTGCCTTAGTAATATTTATTTGTATATTTCCAAATACAAATTATTTGACTGTTATATATGTTGCGGGTATTTTTTCCCACTCTCTTGGTCACATTTTCACTATGCCAGTGGTGTTTTTTCCATAGGCAGAACTTTCAGATGTTGTCGACCAATCCTGATTCCCTTTATAATAGGGCTTTTTGTGTGTATTAGTTAACAAATCTTCCCCATCTGAATGTCCAAAGATATTCTCCTATAATATTATCTATGCCTTATTGGTTTGCCTTTTACTTTTATATCTATAATTTACTGGGATTTAATATGTATATTTGATATGAGGTAGGGATTTTTTTCTCTTTATTTGTTCAATTTTGACAGCCAATTGACTCAGCACCATAACTGTGTGTGTGTATATATATGAGTATATGTATACATACACATACATATATATTCCCTCCAGATTATATAGTTCCAGCTTTATCATAAATAAACTGCTCATACAGGCATGAATCTGACTTTGGAGTCTCTCCTTTGTGTTTCATTGGTCCAATTCCCACTTATTGTATTATTACCATACTGAATTATTTATATAGATTCATAATAGTTCTTGATATTTGATACAGTATGTCTTCTCACTTTGTTCTCCTCAGAAATGTTTTATCTATTCTTGTTCTTTTGCAATTTCATGTAAATTGTAGAATCAGTTTGTTAATTTGCACGTATGCGTTCTTTCTCTGTCTCACTCTTTCTCTGGCACACACACACATGCACAAAGACATAAATGGCTGAACGATTATTATGGTAATGTTAATTTATTGATTTGAAGAAAACGAACAAATTTGAAATGTTTACTCTTCTCGTGTATAAATGTTTTTCTTTCTATCTAACATAAACCTCCTTTTTATTACTATAATATTTTTACAATGCAGTATAATGCAAATGTTCTTTAACACATTTTGTTAATTTTTACATAAATGTGACTTTGTTGCTAATGTAAATTATATCTTTTTGAACTTAATTTCAATAGCTGCTTATTTCTCATATAAGGGAATACATTTTATGTTGCTTTCTCACCTAGAATCCAGAGGTTTATTTTTAACTATCATTATATGTAGATATAAATTATTTTTTCAATGTACCCTTTGTTAATGAGTTTTACTTTCTCTCCCATTATTATGCACATTACTTAATAAATTTCATACTACAGAGGTCCTTCAGTACAAAACTGAATAGAAGGAGTGGTAGCCCACTCTCAATCCCAGACACATTAGTTTTCAATACTTCGCCATTTAGTGTAATGTTTGAAATAGATAAATTGGAGATGAACATAATAAGATTAAAGCTATTATCTTGTAAGTATGCAAATGGTTTTTTAAATGGTAAATAGATGCTATTTTACAAAATGCTTTAACTTGATTTATTAACATGATCACATTTTTTCTCCTCAGTTCCACTGTTAATACCGTGAGTTACAATGATTAATTTTTGATTGTTAATCTGAGATTACATTTTTAGGTTGGGAAGCAACTTGGTTGGGATTTATTTATCCTATAATTTATATTTTAAATTTATATTTACATCTATAATTAAAACTGTATTTATATCCATAGATAGCTAGATGCAGTTTGTAAATAATATCTGTGGGAATTTTTGTCTATATTCATGGGTGAGATGTCTTATGATTTCCAAGGTTATGCTAACCTCAAAAGTAATTTTGATAAACTGTAGTTTAGCCTTTGGACTCTATTTTTATCTTTGGTAGATTGTTGCTTATGAGTTCAATGTCATTCATATATAATAAACACTTCATATTTTTCCATTTTTCTATGTTGATTTTTAACAAGCTGTGTTTTTCTAGGAACCTGTCCATGCCATTCAAATGTTCACATTTGCTTTTAGAAATTTGTTCAAAATCTTTTTATATTTTTAATATCCACTGGATCCTCATGTTGCCCTTTTACCATTCATGGTATTGATTATTGCTTTTCTCCTTCTTGTTTTCCCTCAAACTCTCTAGGTAGGTTACTTTTATTTGATTTTCCTCCTATGGTACTATTTTCTTCCTTTTGTCTTCTTGGTGTTTATTAACAATTCTTTTACTTGTTTCTTAGAATGAATTCTTAAAAATAGATCTGCAGCCTCTGTCTTTTCTAAAATATATGTTTTTGACCACTATTTCCTCTGTAATTGTGGCTTAATTATGCCTCACTTGTTTCATTTTTAGCATTTCTAAGATAATACAAATGATCTTTAAGTTTACAGATTTCATTTTAATGGATTATTTCAAGTGAATTTCTTAATTTCTTATAAGTAGGACATTTCAAATGTTAACTTATACATGAATTTCTAGCTTAATAGCACTGTGACCATATAATAATTTCGTATTTTGAAAAGAGAAGTATCCTGACATAGTTTCGTGGAAGACTTCACTGCACTAAATGCAGTGAAATGGTATCAAATGTGTTGAAAATGTTTAAAGAATCTTCTATGTCCTTGATTTTGTAGTTACTGAAAATGTATATTTAAAATTTTCACTATAATTAGAAATTATCTGCTCTTTAATTTTAATTATTTTCTCTTAATGTATTTTAAAGTTATGTTAACAAGTCAACACAAATCTAGAAATGTCATGTCATCTTGATGATTTTAAACTTTTATTTATAAAATAAAATTATACAAAGTATATGCTAAATATGCAATGTATAAAATATATAACATTGCTATGTTCTGAACATTTATGTTTCCCCAAATTCATATGCATTTCATATATTTGATATCCCTATATTTAGATGTGTGTTTTATCAGGAACCTGGAAAGATGCGTCATTGAGTATTAAATCCATTCATATTTAATGTAATTTCTGAAATATTTGAATTTAGTCTATTGCCTTAATAGTCATTTAAATTTGTCCTGCCTTTTTAATGTTCTTTTTATTGTGTTATTGTGTTTTATTTTTGATTAATTCAATGCAAATTTTAAAATTATTTTATTTCCCCTCTGTTTGACAGGTATATGTATTAGTTTATTCTCATGCTGCTAATAAAGACATACCCAAGACTGGGCAATTTATAAAGTAAAGAGGTTTAATTGACTCACAGTTCTACATGGCTGGAAAGGCCTCAGGAAACTTACAATCATGGCAAAAGAAGCAGCAAATACATTCTTCCTTCAGCAGCAAGAAGTGCTGATCTCACGAGAACTCACTCACTGTTATGAGAACAGCATGGAGGTAACAGTCCCCATGATTCAATTACTTCCCACCAGGTTCCTCCCAGGACATGTTGGAATTATGGGAACTACAGTTGAAGATGAGATTTGGGTGCAGACATAGCCAAACAATATCAGTATCTATTCCTTTACAATTTTTTGTGGTTTTCCAAAGAATACAGCATGTATCCTTAACTTTTACTGTGTACACTCATAAGCACACATACAGTTAGACAAATACACACAAACACATACACATACCACAGGGATAAGGCAAAGACATTAACTATGTTAACTATTTTAGCTTTCCTTAACTCTATAGTCTTGTTATTTTATATATTAATTCTCTTTATTATAATTGCACTATGCATTATAAAAATAGATATTATATATACTTTTGTCCTGAAATAATACATATATACATCAAATTAGTATTTACTCACATACATATTAATTTTTTAATAAACCTTTCATTTTAATCTGAGATTATTTCCTTTTGAAGGAAGGATGTTTTTATTTCTTTAGTTGAAGGTTTGTGGGTGACAATCTTTCAGGTTTTGTTTGGCTGAAAATGTATTTATTTCAGTTTATGACTGATATATATCATTTTCTTGGATATTGATATTTTTAGTTTCATGATATTTTTATTCCCCTGCTTTCCAGAATTTTTAGATATTTCATCATCTTTTGTCATTAATCTAGCAGAGAAGTTAGCTTCAGTTCTTAATGTTGCTTTTTGGAAGGTCTTAGTTTTATTATTATTTTTTCTCTCTCTCTTAAGGATCTTCTCTTGGTCTGAACTTTTCAGCTGTTTAAAATGGAGTCAGTAGGCATGTTTTTTGAATGTATTATTCCTAAACCTCTAGTAGTGCTTTTTAAATCTATAGCTTGATAACTTTAAACAATCTTAGAAAATTAACCATTATTCCTTCAACTACTATTTCTGTCTCATTATCATCATCCCCCTGGGATCCCAAATATATGTAATCATTTGCACTGTATCTGACATATGTCATTTTTTTTTCCTGAGCATCTCATCCTTTTGTCTTCTCATGTATCAGTCTAGATATTTTCTTCTGACTTGGCTTCTAGTTCACTAACTTTTTTTTATTTTTATTTTTTTGGTCAGCTACCTATAATCTGCACCTTTTATTTCCACTAACTATCCATTTCTCATTTTTTCTTTATTGTCTATAGTTTCTTCTGTTTTCTACCACATGGTCTTGTCTTTTCAAATGACTGGTTATTTTTAGTGCTAGACACTGTATATGCAATGCTATACAAGTGGTTTGAAGCATTACATGATGCAATCTTCCTGCAGGGGTACTTAGGATCTCAGATCACCTCAATTCAATTAAAGATCAAAATGATTCTAAGCTGAGCCTCAGTCTTGTGAGGCATAGTCTGTTTAATATTCACTCTTACTCTTAGCTTGTAGCTTTGTAGAGCCCAACAGAAAAGCTGGGGTTGATCCACGCCCTTCCTCCTTTGTGGTCCTTGAACTATAGTTTTTGATGGTCTGTTTCCATTACGTTGTTGATAGTTCTTTTTGGCTCCTCAGCATTTCTATCAAGCATTTTGAAATCAGCAAACCTTTTTTAACCTCTAGGCTAAAAGAGGCTCCAAATGACTTATTTAACTTTTGGTACCCCTCTTCTCCCAGATTTTAGGTCACAAATTTTCAATGCCTTGAAAACTTTTCAATGTCTTTATTATTAATATTTGGTCTAACTTTCAATTTGATCTCAGTGCTAGTATTTGTCTGAATACCCTAACTCAATATTGACACTAGTAGAACTTCTTAAAATAATTTTAGTCTCTGATTCAGAAATCTACCATCAGATCAGATATTAGCTCTTCAAAAGTACCTAGAACTTATACATGTTAATCCAGCTTCTCATTTTATTTTGTGTCTTTGTTGTGATCAAATACAGATAGCAGTAGCAATCAAAATTGTTCAATGTTTAAATTTTATTTTAAAATATATTAAGATTAAATTGTATAAAAATATAAATAACTAGAAGTGTAAATAATACAAGAGCTAAAAAAAAATCACAATCAATGCGTCTACATATTTGACGTTTCTTCCCTCTAGGGTAAGTTTTACATCTTGACATCTTTCAATGCCAAGATAACAGGATAAAAGTGTTTCACCAGACTTTATTGGAATAATGTAGTAGTAATTTATTTGATGAAAAAGAAAAAAATGTTTTACATCATATCATATGGGAAGGAATATAAAACTTATTAAATGAGAATTAGTAAGAAAGGTTTGTTAATTTTAACCTCTTTTTTCATCTGTCTCTATGGCCTTTTAACATGCAGACAATAGCATGGAACTGTTTTGTAGCAGGTGCACTGCCATAGTTTAAATAATTTATAAGGTGTTGAATTCTTTCAGTAATCTCTAAGGAAGTTACTACTGTAGTTTCTGCTTTTTAATGATGAAGATTCCAAGGCTCAGAGAGGTTGTTCAAGTTGCCCAATATAGCCCAAGTAAATATAATAGAGTTAAAATTAGCATCGCAGATTCCCCAACATCAAGCACATATGCCTTCACAATTATAATTTTTCACCACATTTCCTAGAGATGTGGGTCTCTCCAGGAATTGGGGAACAATTATAGAGTGCTAAGATGGCCCAGGTATTTTGTGGTGTCTGCAATACTTCACAATTTTAAAGCTTACTGCAAATGATTGATGTCCCTGTATAGCAACTTAGTGCTTTCAAACACTTGTGTGTCCTCTTGAAACGGAAGAGTTTGCTTGCTTATAGAACAGTGTAAACGAATGGAGAGAATCATAGCTCAGGCAAAATTGAGATATATGACCTCAGAGAAAAACATTCTTCCCATCATAAATCTCCTGGCCAAACATATTTATGCTGGGAAATTCCTACTCTTATATCTGCATACATTTTTTGATCTCAAAGGAAAGCATCAGAAGTCCTTGCCTTGCAGACATTTTTGGTAGATTTGTATGGAGATGAAAATATTAGAGTGTTCACTGAAACTGTAGAGTATTTATGTTAATTTTGCTTTTTACACATAGATGCTGAATAAGTGAAAAGGAATTTTTGTAATGAAAAATGTGTTGTTTCAAATACTTATAACTCAGCTATTTGTAAAATTTTTGCTACCTAATTGTTAGTGATATAAATTATAAAATTCCAAAACCCCTTCAGAGAATAAATTAATCAAGATGAGGTTCCTGAAGACAAATTTTAAAATTGAGAGCTAAGAATTTATTTTTAAGCTTGCTTCCTTGAATAATCCCCCAACTCCACATTTTGATGTGTGGATTCTCAAAATTATGGAGTCTTTTGAGCTAGATGTGCAATTTATGTAGTGCTCCCATGAGTCCAGAACCGAACTAGCTATGTCTTATCATTTAGCAACTGTGTAATTCAGTGGCTACTTACTGGGCACAGCCATACACTGAAAAATTTTTTAGGCACTGGGAATAGAGTAATGAAAAAAAATTATTGATATTATGAAAATGAAACTCTAGTGGGAGAAGTAAATAACAGGCAAACAAACAAAATGATATAATTTTGGATAGATAGGCTTTGAAGAGAATAACAGTTTTCCACAGGTTCAAGAGTATTTGAGAGTTTCCTCTGAGTATGAAAGGTCAGAAAGACACCCTATGAGAAAGTGACATTGTCTATATTGTTAAAGGATATTAAATGCTCATGACAGCAAAAACAGAGAGTTCCTCATGGCAGTAATAGTGGTAGTTTAGTGCATGCTTTGTGGATTGGGAAACAAAAGTTACAAATGGTTAAGAGTCGTTTAGCAGATCTAGGGCATTCATATTGGGTAGCCATTATTTTCTTTCTTTTCTCTTTTTATTTTATTTTATTTTATTTTTAATACTTTAAGTTCTGGGGTACATGTGCAGATCGTGCAGAATTCTTACAGAGGTATACACATGCCAAGGTGGTTTATTGCATCCATCCCTCCATCATCTACATTAGGAATTTCTCCTAATGTTATCCCTCCCCAATCCTCCAACCCCTTGCTATCCCTCCCCCAACCCCCACAATCCCCAACAGGCCCTGGTGTGTGATGTTCCCCTCCCTGTGTCTGTGTGTTCTCATTTTTCAACACCCACTTATGAGTGAGAACATGCAGTGTTTGGTTTTCTGTTATTGTGTCAGTTTGCTGAGAATGATGGTTTCCAGCTTCATCTATGCACCCACAAAGGACATGAACTCATCCTTTTTTATGGCTGCATAATATTCCATGATGTATATGTGCCACATTTTCTTTATCCAGTCTATCATTGATGGGCATTTGGGTTGGTTCCAAGTCTTTGCTGTTGTAAACAGTGCTACAATGAACATACATGCACAATTGTCTTTATAATAGAATGATTTATATTCCATCTGACAAAGGTCATATATCCAGAATCTACAAAGAACTTAAACATATTTGCAAGAAAAAAAATCATCAAAAAGTGGGCAAAGGATATGAACAGACACTTTTCAGAAGAAGACATTTATGCAGCCACAAACATATGAAAAAAAGCTCATCATCACTGGTGATTCAAATCAAAACCACATTGAGATACCATCTCATGCCAGTTAGAATGGTGATCATTAAAAAATCTGGAGACAACAGATGCTGGAGAGGATGTGGAGAAATAGGAATGCTTTTACACTGTTGGTGGTAATATAAATTACTTCACCCATTGTGAAAGACAGTGTGGCAATTCCTCAAGGATCCAGAAATAGAAACACACTTTGATCCAGCAATCCCATTACTGGGTATATACCCAAAGGAATATAAATCTTTTCTCATATTTTTGGGACAGACTTTCCCTCTGTCACCCAAGCTGGGGTGCAGTGGCTTGTTCATGGCTCATTGCAGCCTCTACCTCTTGGGCTCAATTGATCCTCCCGGCTCAGCCTCCCTAGTAGCTGGAACTACAGGCACACACCACATTCAGGACAATTTTTTTATTTTTTTGTGAAGACAGGATTTCATCATGTTGCCCAAGTGCCCAGCCCACCTCGACCTTCCAAAGTGCTGAGATTACAGGTGTGAGCCACCTTGCCCAGCCTGGCTAGGCATAATTTTCTCTCCTATTTAGTATGTGGGTTACCACTGGGAGAACGGTTTAAATAACATAATTGTTGTTGAGCATTTAAGAAAGCGTTTGGGTTTCTTTAGTTAAGAGAGCTGCAGGTTTCATTCTGTAACTGCCATTCTCTCAGTGCTCCTGCAGTTAGAATATGGTATGACAGCACTATTACCACCAGAGCTCTAATTCAGCAATGATTCTCTCACTGCTCCTACAGTTAGAATACACTATGATAGCCCTATTGCCATCCAAGTTCTAATCCAACCTATCCCTTCAAATAAATCAGTGCCAGACTAATGAGTAATATTCATTATTTCGTAAATAAACTCATAATCACAACTCCCTTCAGAATCACTCTGACGTTAAATTGGTATTTGTACTGACATACAACAGGGTTCATTCTTCACAAAAGCCCAACATCACTGCAAAACGTATTCGACAAACCAGGAAAATCACTCAGCTGAGGCTGGGAGTAAAGGTCAAGGCAGTAAAATAAATTTGAGGAGAATATGGAAGTACTCATCAAGCACTTGGGATGTCTTGTTGACCTTTATGTGCAATGCCAAGTTGTTTCTAACATTTCAAAGCAATTACTTTCTGAAACATGTAAACTTATATAAGACAAAAGCAAGAATGTGGCATATTGTGGAGAGTGTTTGAATGGGAGGTCAAGAAACTTTGAATTTAACCTGAGTCTGTCAATTTCTATATCTTCCTCTGCCTTTTTGATAGTAAATGAAGCTGAGATTTATTGGATTATATTCCAGACACTGTTTAAGACCCTTTATACATTCCCACTTTTACTTTTAACAGCCCTATGAAGTAGGTTTCATTTTGTCATTGCCATTTTACAGAAGAGAAAATATGGGAAAGAAAATTCAATTATACATTATCTTTAAAGATCATCAGTAGTAAGAATTATATTTCTATAAATTAAATGGTAAATATTGTTTAAAAAATTATGATAGAAAGGTAATGGAGGGGGATGGTGTGAGGCTGGTTTATGAGTATACAATCATTATCTTCTATAAAATTACATAGATAATAATTAAAGTTTTCATAAGAAATAATGATATAGGATATTTAGTAATTATGCAAATAAATATCCAAAGAGAGAGCTACAAAAGTTAGTTTGGAGAAGTAGACTCCAGAGTGGGATCATATGGAGCATGAATTACAGTCAATATTTTATCACAATGCTCTGGTACTCTGACAGTTTTAGCATTTGAATGCATATCTCGTAACCAAATTAAGTTAACAAAGTACCTTCATCCCTCTGCCCCTACTCCGACCTTTTTCTTCCATCTGTACTCATGCCCACGGTCAACCTTCCTGCTGCTGGAGTGGCACAGCTGTTTTCTCTGACCGTGCACCTGCGCCCTCTAGAACTGCACTCCCTGGGTCCCCTCCTTTCTCTTTGTCATTCTCAAGATGCTCCTTCCCACTGCTCCTTGCATGTTATGCACATCTGCCCGAGCTGATTAGTACACTGTTAAGCAGCTGCACCCTTCTGTTAAAGGCCTTGTGTTCAAGTCCTATTTGTTCCACTCATGTGGGGCAAGGCATATGAATCTGTATACATGTGTGGCTTTTCCAACACAACAAAGATGTGTCATATTTATCTTCTTTCCTTTTTTGGGCAGAATTCATTTCTACTGCTGTGTGGCAATCCATTGAGAAAATACTCCACAATTTATTTATCTGTATGTCTATGTATCTTTCGTCTGCTTTATTTACTTATTTCTTGCCATTGTAAATGATGCTACGATTAGCCCTCATAAATATGCAAGCATTCAAGTAAGATAATGTGGTATGCCTGCAGATGTTGCATCTCTGGCTATGTACATTTTGAAATTGAATATGATAATGCCAAAAATTTTTCTAAAGTGATTGTGACAAATCTATCTCCTACATAGTCTCTAAGTAAGAGTTTATACATCTTTTCAACATCTGACTAGTACTTTCTCCTAAACAAGATGAGTGTGAAATGATGTCTGGTGGTTTTAATTTGTAATTCCAAAACTTTCGTTATACAAACGTAATTTGCAATTAAGAGTGAGAAAAGGTTACTCTGATCTTATTTTGACAGCTCTTACTATACCAACATTTTCCATGCTTACATGTCTTCTGTATAGACAACCATGAAAGGAGGCTGGGAAGTACGAGTGTGGTGGCAGTAGACCCAGGCCGTTCAGTTACACTGTTTGTTTGTGGTCAGAGAAAGCAGTGAAATGCTGTCAAGCACATCACACCTTATAAAACATTGAGAGCGAAAGGTTGAATGTCATTTTTCTTTCCTGGATGGAAATTCTTTATGAACATAAATTGCTGCTGGACGCCAAATGGTAAAGATAACAGCATTTACCATGAATAAAGGAGGGAAAATATGATGTGTTTTAGGTTTAATTTAGCTTTCAGATGGATTATTCTGTAACTCTACTCGTGGCAGTCCTCTTAATAACTCTGTTGGTGGAGGTGAAAAATGACATATAGGCAATAAGTGGGAGTATTAACTGCATTTGAAAATCTTCGCAGTTATTATTACATGAAAGAAAGTGGGTTATAAGCACAATGTACTATGTGACCCCAATTCTGGGAAAAGATGCATATACGAGTGAAAATGCATAAATAGATTTCTAGAAGTAAATACTAAAAATTTTTCAAGAAATAGATGTTACTTCTGACTTTTGGAATTACATGGGATGTTTCTGCCTTTATGTCTTTACATCTTTAAAATTCTCAATATTGAACATTGACGATTCCATAATAAGATTAATTGCCAAAAGTGTGAATGGCAAGGGCCAGCAAAGAAGGCTTGCCCCAGCCAACCGCCACAATTCACTGCAGCCTCTACAGCTCTGGCATTCCATTAGAGGTGTCTGAAAAAGGAGGGAAAAGACTTAGGAAGAATGTCAACAAGGACAGCAATTGCAATTTTGTGTGTGTTGGGGGGGTATGTACACTCAAATGGTAATATTTATTGAGCTAGGTGGTTTATGGGTGATCACTGTTTTGTACCCTTTTTTTTCTGTTTTTCTAATTCTCTTCCTCAAGTTTGATAATATCTTAATGTACATATGTTAGGATTTTTTTTTTTGGTGATATCCATATAGTCATGGAAACTGTCAATGTAGCATGGGTTAGGAGCATTTCAGAAGTCTTCAGCATGAACCGTAGCAAATGCATTCATCATAGGGTAACAGAGGCCAATCATAAAATCATCAGAATGATTTAATAATCTCTGGAAGAATCCGGTTAATTTACAGATTAAAGAGGCTAAGGGGTTTTCTGATATTCAGAAAGGAAAGTTTCATAGTTGAACTGTATAATACATTAAAAAATTAACAGATTACAGCAGACAAAAAGTTGCAGATACAAAGATTCTTCCTTACATCATTTATTCATTCATCTAATTAGTAATGACTACTTAATAAGTGCACCAGGCACTCACCTAAGTGTTGAGGATACATCAAAGAACACAATAAGGAAGAAAGAAGCCATTCTGAAAATTGTAGACAAGGGCAAATAAACAAAATAGATGGGTAAATGATATATTATGACAGAAGGTAATAGATGCTATGAAAAAATACAACACCTAGAAATATAAGAAGATTTGGGGGCAGTGAGTTACAATTTTATTTATTTATTTATTTATTTTATTTTATTTTATTATTTTTTTTTATTGCATTTTAGGTTTTGGGGTACATGTGCAGAGCATGCAATACAGTTGCATAGGTACACACAGGGCAGTGTGTTTTGTTTGTTTCTCCCCTTCACCCACATTTGGTATTTCTCCCCTGGCAATCCCTCCCCACCGCCCCCTCCCACTGGCCCTCCCCTTTTCCCCCTATAGACCCCAGTGTTTAGTACTCCCCTCTCTGTGTCCATGTGTTCTCATTTTTCATCACCCACCTATGAGTGAGAATATGTGGTGTTTCATTTTCTGTTCTTGTGTCAGTTTGCTGAGAATGATGTTCTCCAGATTCATCCATGTCCCTATAAATGACACGAACTCATCATTTCTGATGGCTGCATAATATTCCATGGTGTATATGTGCCACATTTTCCCAATCCAGTCTATCATCGACGGGCATTTGGGTTGATTCCAGGTCTTTGCTATTGTAAACAGTGCTGCAATGAACATTCGTGTGCATGTGTCCTTGTAGTAGAATGATTTATAGTCCTTTGGATATATACCCAGTAATGGGATTGCTGGGTCAAATGGGATTTCTATTTCTAAGGCCTTGAGGAATCGCCACACCGTCTTCCACAATGGTTGGACTAATTTACACTCCCACCAACAGTGTAAAAGTGTTCCTTTTTCTCCACATCCTCTCCAGCATCTGTTGTCTCCAGATTTTTTAATGATCGCCATTCTAACTGGCGTGAGATGGTATCTCAATGTGGTTTTGATTTGCATCTCTCTGATGACCAGTGACGATAAGCATTTTTTCATATGATTGTTGGCCTCATATATGTCTTCTTTCATAAAGTGTCTGTTCATATCCTTTGACCACTTTTGAATGGGCTTGTTTGTTTTTTTCCTGTAAATCTGTTTGAGTTCTTTGTAAATTCTGGATATCAGCCCTTTGTCAGATGGGTAAATGCAAAAATTTTTTCCCATTCTGTTGGTTGCTGATTCACACTAGAGACTGTTTCTTTTGCTGTGCAGAAGCTGTGGAGTTTCATTAGGTCCCATTTGTCTATTTTGGCTTTTGTTGCCAATGCTTTTGGTGTTTTGGTCATGAAGTCCTTGCCTACTCCTATGTCCTGGATGGTTTTGCCTAGATTTCCTTCTAGGGTTTTTATGGTGCCGGGTCTTATGTTTAAGTCTTTAATCCATCTGGAGTTAATTTTAGTGTAAGGTGTCAGGAAGGGGTCCAGTTTCTGCTTTCTACACATGGCTAGCCAGTTTTCCCAACACCATTTGTTGAACAGGGAGTCCTTTCCCCATTGCTTGTTTTTGTCAGGTTTATCAAAGATTGTATGGTTGTAGCTATGTTGTGTTGCCTCCGATGCCTCTGTTCTGTTCCATTGATCTATATCTCTGTTTTGGTACCAGTACCATGCTGTTTTGATTACTGTAGCCTTATAGTATAGTTTGAAATCCGGTAGTGTGATGCCCCCCGCTGTGTTCTTTTTGCTTAGAATTGACTTGGCTATGCGGGCTCTCTTTTGGTTCCATATGAAGTTTAAGGTGGTTTTTCCAGTTCTGTGAAGAAAGTCAATGGGAGCTTGATGGGGATAGCGTTGATTCTGTAAATTACTTTGGGCAGTATAGCCATTTTCATGATATTAATTCTTCCTAACCATGAACATGGAATGTTTCTCCATCTGTTTGTGTCCTCTCTGATTTCGTTGAGCAGTGGTTTGTAGTTTTCCCTGAAGAGGTCCCTTAACGTTCCTTGTGAGTTGTATTCCAAGGTATTTTATTCTTTTTGTAGCAATTGTGAATGGCAGTTCATTCTTGATTTGGCTCTCTTTAAGTCTGTTATTGGTGTAGAGGAAGGCTTGTGATTTTTGCACATTGATTTTATATCCTGAGACTTTGCTGAAGTTGCTTATCAGTTTCAGGAGTTTTTGGGCTGAGGCGATGGGGTCTTCTAAATTCCTGGACTCCTGTGTCCTCCCAAGCCTAAACCAGGAGGAAGCTGAAACTATGAATAGACCAATAACAAGGGCAGAAGTCGAGGCAGCAATTAAGAGCCTATCACACAAAAAAAGCCCAGGTCCAGACGGGTTCACAGCCGAATTCTACCAGACACACAAAGAGGAGCTGGTACCATTTCTTCTGAAACTATTCCAAATAATCCAAAAAGAAGGAATCCTACCCAAATCATTCTACGAGACCAATATCATCCTGATACCAAAACCCGGCAGAGACCCAAAAAGAAAAGAAAACTTCAGGCCAATATCTATGATGAACATAGATGCAAAAATCTTCAATAAAATATTGGCAAGCCGATTGCAACAGCAAATCAAAAAACTTATTCACCATGATCAAGTAGGATTCATCCCGGGGATGCAAGGCTGGTTCAACATATGCAAGTCTATCAACGTAATTCACCACATAAACAGAACCAAAAACAAAAATCACATGATTATCTCAATTGATGCAGAGAAGGCATTTGACAAAATTCAACAGCCCTTTATGCTAAAAACCCTCAATAAACTCGGTATCGATGGAACGTATCTCAAAGTAATAAAAGCTATTTGTGACAAACCAACAGCCAATATCATATTGAATGGGCAAAAACTGGAAGCATTCCCTTTGAAATCCGGCACTAGACAAGGATGCCCTCTGTCACCACTCCTATTCAATATAGTACTGGAAGTTCTAGCCAGAGCAATCAGGCAAGAAAAGGAAATAAAGGGTATTCAAATAGGAAAGGTGGAAGCCAAATTGTCTCTATTTGCAGACGACATGATAATATACCTAGGAGTTACAATTTTAAGCAGAGTATTCAGAAAAGGCCTTAAGGAGAAAATTATATTTGAGCAAAGTCTTGAAGAAGGAAAAGAAATGAGTTATGCAGATACATGAACAAAGGGCATTGAAGAAGGCAGAGTAAAGAGCAAATGCAAAGGTCCCGAGGCAGGAGATGGGGGCATGAGGGCAAGGGGCTGTGGAAGACTTTATAGGTTTTTATAGGCTCTATATTTTAAGACTTTAGATTTACATATTCTAGGATCTTTTTCTTCTGATGATATTCATATAGTCATATAGTTGTGACTATTTAAATCTTAAATAAAATGGAAAATCATTTTGCATAGAGTTTTACCCAGTTGAAAATCATAAAACAAGCTATACTATCACATGCTTATTATTTCGTTAAAAATATATAAAAATTCTGGAAATAACTGTGTCTTCTTCTCAGCAGGAGGAATTGGGGGGCCTTGAGAACTCACCTTTATGTTTCACTATCATATTCGCCGACTTCAGGGTCCGTGTGGAGACGTCAACAGATTTCTGTCTTCTGAGATCCTTGGAATTCTCAAACGCAGTAACTTTCACCTCCCAATTTTTTCAGCATCTCACTCTCAGGTCACAGCCTGTTTCTTCTCACATGTGACACTGGCTCACCCACTACTGATCATTTAACCCTGATCCTCCTATGTTCGTCTGCATGGAAGCCACAGGGACAGCTCAGAGGATCACAGAAATGGCAGGGCCTCTGAAGCAGTAGGAAGACAGGGAAGCATCCAAGAGTGAAGATAAAACTGTCTTCACTAGGACCAGAAGTGGAGGGTGGCAATAAATCATGTGTCTAGGGACAAAACTGCTGAATTTGTACTCGGTGCAGAGAACGCTGTAGGAGTGACCTGAAAAGAAAGGCAGCGAGCTGAGCTTCAATGCAGAAAACTCAGTCACAGTCCACAAGTGGCCACAACTATGTTGAGAAGCCAGTATCTATCTCTGGATGCCTGAGTTTTAAAGAACTTGGACTTGTTTTTAAACAACCCCATCAAAAAGTGGGCGAAGGATTTGAACAGACACTTTTCAAGAAAAAGACATTTATGCAGCCAACAAACATAGGAAAAAAAGCTCATCACCACTGGTTATTAGAGAAATGCAAATCAAAACCATATTGAGATACCATCTCACACCAGTTAGAAAGGTGATCATTAAAAAATCTGGAGACAACAGATGCTGGAGAGGATGTGGAGAAATAGGAACACTTTTACACTGTTGGTGGGAGGGTAAATTAGTTCAACTATTGTGGAAACGGTGTGGTGATTCCTCAAGGATCTGGAAAAGAAATACTATTTGACCCAGCAATCCCATTACTGGGTATATACCCAAAGAATTATAAAACATTCAATTATAAAGATGCATGAACATGTATGTTCATTGCAGCATTGTTTACAATAGCAAAGATTTGGAACCAACCCAAATGCCCATCAATGATAGACTGGATAAAGAAAATGTGGCACATATACACCATGGAATACTATGCAGCCATAAAAAAGGATGAGTTCATGTCCTTTACAGGGACACGGATGAAACTGGAAACCTTCATTCTCAGCAAACTGACACAAGAACAGAAAAGCAGACACCAAGTGTTCTCACTCATAAGTGGGTACTGAACAACAAGAACACATGGACACAGGGAGGGGAGCATGGGGAATGGGGGCATTAGGGAAGGAATAGCAGGGGTTGGGGTATCAGGGAAGGATAGCATTGGGAGAAATACCTAATGTAGATGATAAGGGGAGGGATACAGCAAACCATCATGGCATGTGTATAGGTATGTAACAATTCTGCACGATCTGCGCATGTACCCCAGAACTTAAAGTATAATAAAAAAAATTTTAAAGCCAAGAGAAATTACTTTGACTTTGTCATAGATACAGGGTGGAGAAGGAGAAAAGTTTGGAAAAAGAGAACAGTCCATTTAAGAGAACTGGAGAAGCCCTGAGGAATAAAGTGGTCAGCAGCAAAATACACAAATGGCAAATTTTCAGACATTTTTTAAGTGTATCAGCAACCAGGTTTGATAAAGCACCAAAGTTCTCAGCACAGTGCCTGCCGTAATCTTACAGTTAAATCAATTTGATCTTAATGTCAAGGAGGTGCTAACAGAAAATATCAAAGGGCATAGCCTTTGAACTCAGACTGCAGGTTTAGCATCTGCTCCACCACAGGCTAGACTGTGATCTTTTCAAGATTCTGTCTTCCCATCTGTAAAACTGCGATGATAACTGTATCTATGTTAGTTTGCTCAGACTGCCATAACAAAATACCACACACTGTGTGGCATAAATAGCAAAAAATTATTTTGTCACAATTTTGGAGACCAGAAATCCAAGATCAGGGTGCCGGCAGGGTAGATGACCTCTGAGACCTCTTTCCTTATCTGATAGATTTCACCCTCTTGCTGTCTCTTCACATGGTCAGCCCTCTGTGTACCAGGGACAATGTCCTAATAAAGACACCAGTCAGATTGACTAGGTTCAACCCAGAGGGCCCCGTTTCAACTCAATGACCTTTTTAACGGCCCTATCTCTAAATACAGTCACATTCTGAACTATGGGAATTAGGACCTCAACATATGATTTTGGGGGGGAACGTATTTTAGCCCATCACTTTATACAGTCCTTAGCAATGTGTACTGAATGAGATACTGTACATAAAATAAATGTTAGAAGCATGACACATACTGAATCATCAATATAAGTTAGCAATTATCATTTTTTCTAATAAACATCAGCCAAACACATGAAAGAAATCAACGTCCAGATGTCAGTTTCCTCATTTGATGGTCATCAACACGGGGCAGGGGAAAGGAAAGAACTTTGGTGATCTTAAACTAACATGTGCAATGAAAGGAGTACTGGAGAAAGCAAACCACAGTCTTGTTTAAAACATGTTACTTATTTGAGGAAAGAGTTCTGAATAGATTTAGAACTGATAAAGTATTTAGTAAGTAAGATCTGTCTTCTGCTTTGAACATTTTAATAAAATCATTATCATATATTGATTGGCAGTGCTTTATTCTCTAAAAGTGCAGAACAGATGTGATTACTAACACTAAAAAACAGTTTGGGGCTAAGAAGATAGTAAATTATGCATCACTGGAATTACATCAGATATTCAATTAGATGATCATTCCTTTTTATTTTATAACTTTCTTAGGAAGATGAATCAGAGTATTATTAGCTTCGTAGAGAAACATGGGAAATACCTTGAACAAAGGCTGTGGTTAGAAGACTTTTGTTGCAACACAATACTTCCACTGCTTATATTTTCAAAGTTTCAATCCATAATGGGGATCATTATTTCTACCCTTGTAAAGGGAAATGCTGTAACTCTGTTCTTTAATTCACCCCTTCAGCTCTATTCACTCATTTATTCATTCATTCCTTGAACAAATATTTATTGAGCACCGTCTGCTGTAGCAGGCAATTTGGCATATAAAATATGGCTCTAAGCACAGAGAATTTTGCAATGTAGATAGAATAGTAAACGTATGATAGAAAAGGATGAAAAAACTGACACAGAACTTAAAATAGATAAAAATTACGTTTGGGCTGTAAGAATGATAGGAGGCTTCATGGTAGATGATGGTTTTTGAATTAAGTGTTGGCAGCAAGTTACTAACTTCATATGTAGAAGGAGCACGTCAGGCCAAGAGACTGAAGCAGTGACACAGGAGGGTTTTTTTTTTTAAGAGCAGTCGGCAGTCTTGTTTGAATTTTCATCCATGGTCCATTGCACAGTGGCAACAGGAGGCAAGGATGTTATGTCTAAGCTGGAACTGGATAGCTGAGAATCCCAAAAAGCCTGATCATTAGGAATCATGGTTTCAAAAAATGGATTCTACTATGGGTGTTATTTTGGGTGCTACTGTGGGTGTTATTTTGATGGAATACTTTCCAGGGAATATATCAATGTTTAATTTCTTCTCCAGAATTACTGCCCTTTCTGTGAGTTGCCTAATGGAAAGAACATTCAAAGACAGATGATGCGGCAATTTATGTGAGAAATTCTGACCCCAAATCATACTGCTAATGAGGGAATGTATTCTCTTCCCAGGTCCACAAGGGGGAGTAGTTTTAAAGGCAAGAACTTCCCTGCGCTATACCTCCACCCCCAGGTACATCCAGGAGCTTAAAGGTCTTCGTTTAACTTTCACCCATGGCAGGGAGGGTGGGGGGCGGGAATCAAAAGTCAATCACTCCAGCGGAAGTTTAAAGGAACTCCTTTCATAGGACAGAAAGCCTGAATGGGGTGGGAATTACCCTCAGGTTAAAAGTCCCCATCTCTCATCAGTGCGGACCCCATTTCTGGATCCCTTTCCACGACCTCACGGAAGCTGCTCTATTTCTTTCCCCTTTTTCTCTCTCTGTCTAAATAAATCACTTTCTGCAAAACTCTCTGGGGTCGGTTATTTACTTAAATGAGCCAACTGCATCCAGCGTGGTCCCCTCTCCCATTCTTGGGTGAGTGAGAGACCAAGGACCTGGAAGAACATCCTATCCTCCCCCGTGCCTGGTACCTGGTCTCACTAATGCCTATTTAGGTAGGCAGAACAATACCAACTGTTCCTTTTTCTCTCTGCTACTAGCAGCCCGCCCTCGTGTGGGCTCACTTGCAGGCTCCAGTCCTGAAGCAACTTGATTTCATCTTGCACTGCTCTTTTAACCCACTGTGTGGGATGGGGATTCTTGGATGAAACCCTCCGTAGGCCCCAGAGATTTATGTTCCCTCTTAGGGCACATACACCTGACTCTGGTCCTTTCAGACACATGTCCTGTTCTGTTTTGTAGTAGTCAATATTTTATTCTTGCTTTAAAGGAAATACTTCTCCACATCCCCCAAGGGAAGCCTGACTTGGGGAGGGGAGTGGGAGATGGCAGCCAGTTGAGGCAACAAAGTCTCATCCAGTGCTTCTAATCGCTCTCCAAAAAACATGTTAACCCTGTTTGCAACCTTCCCGGAAAGTTCCTGCTTGATGAGTGCTGTTGGGCTGATCTAACTGCAGGGCTCTGTGGACCCAGCAGCTATCTGAACACAGCTCTTTTTCTTGAAGGTGCTCAGGACATCTCTGTGGTATTCCTTTGCCACCAGTGACAGCGACCATATTCCAGCTGGTTGCCTATGTATGCTGAGAGAATAGACAGCCCTGCCTTTTCCCATTAATTTGGAGGGAAGCACTCAATCTTTCAGCATTAAGGTGGTAGCAATAGGATGTTCTTAAATGCCTTTTATGCAGTTAAAGGAGTTCCTTCCTGTTAGTATTTTGCTGAAAGATTTTCAGAAATGGATATTGGATTTTGCCCAACGATTTTTCCGCTTTTGTTAGAGATAACAATGTAATTTTTTCTTCCTTTTCAAGGTGTTTATATACTAAATTGTGATTACTATTTTCTTAAGGCAAAATTCACATTATATACAATTAACTATTTAAAATAGCACATTTGGTACATTTACGATGCTGTAAACCACTGCCACTTCTCATTAGTTTCAAAATTTTTCATCATGCAGGAAAAATGCCACATACTTTTTAAGTAATGACTATTCCTTCCTCCCTCTCACCCTCATCCCCTGGCAGTCACTAATCTACTTTTTGTCTGTATGGATTTACTTATTCTGGATATTTCATAGGAAAGAAATTATGCAATCTGAGACCTTTCGTGCTGGATTCTTTCACTTAGCTTATTATTTTCTAGGTTCATTCAAATGATAGCATGTGTCGATTCTTCATTCCTTTTCATGGCTGAACAATATTTCATTGTGTGTATATACCAAAATGTGTTTATCCATTCCTTCCTTGCTGAACAGGTGTTTCACCTTTGTGCTGTCATGAATAATGCTATTATAAGCATTGCCTTACAAGTTATTTTATGAACATAGCAACTTGACATATGTTTTTATTCCTCTTGGGCGTATACCTAGGAGTAAAATTCCAATGTCAAATGGTAATTCTATGTTTAACTTTTAGCAGAACTGCCAAACGACACCATTTTCTACCCCGAAAGCAATGCATGCAGGCTCCTATTTCTCTTCATTTGTGTGAACGCTTGTTATTATCAGTTGTTGTTTTTCTTTTCTTCATTTCTTTCCTCTGGTTGTTGTTGTTGTTATAGTTATCTTACCATCCTGGTCTATGTGATATGGTATTTCTGTTCTGGAAACTAAATTTTTACCTGAAATATTATTTGCAATTTTTTTCCCATTTTGTAGGTTGTCTTTTTACTTTCTGGCTAATGTGTTTTGATGCATAAAAGTTTTTAATTTTATTTTTATTTTTTTTCTGTGAAGTTATGTTAGGCAATTTTTAAATATATTTTTTATTGCATTTTAGGTTTTGAAGTACAAGTGCAGAACATGCAAGATAGCTGCGTAGGTACACATGTGGCAGTGTGATTTGCTGCCTTCCTCCCCATCACCCACATCTGGCATTTCTCCCCATGCTATCCCTCTCCAACTCCACCCCACCGCTGTCCTTCCCCTATTCCCCCCAACAGACCCCAGTGTGTAGTGCTCCCTTCCCTGTGTCCGTGTGTTCTCATTGTTCATCACCCACCTATGAGTGAGAACATGTGGTATTTTATTTTCTGCTCTTGTATCAGTTTGCTGAGAATGATGTTCTCCAGATTCATCCATGTCCCCACAAAGGACACAAACTCATAGTTTTTGATTGCTGCATAATATTCCATGGTGTATATGTGCCACATTTTCCCTGTCCATTCTATCATCGATGGGCATTTGGGTTGGTTCCAGGTCTTTGCTATTGTAAACTGTGCTGCAATGAATGTTCATGTGCATGTGTCCTTATAGTAGAACGATTTATAGTCCTTTGGACATATACCCAGTAATGGGATTTCTGGGTCACATGGAATTTCTATTTCTAGGTCTTTGAGAAATCGCCACACTGTCTTCCACAATGGTTGAACTAATTTACACTCCCACCAGCAGTGTAAAAGTGTTCCTAATTCTCCACATCCTCTCCAGCATCTGCTGTCTCCAGATTTTTTAATGATCGCCATTCTAACTGGCGTGAGATGGTATCTCAATGTAGTTTTGATTTGCATTTCTCTAATGGCCAGTGATGATGAGCATTTTTTCATATGTTTGTTGGCCTCATGTATGTCTTCTTTTGTAAAGTGTCCATTCATATCCTTTGCCCATTTTTGAATGGGCTTGTTTGTTTTTTTCCTGTAAATCTGTTTGAGTTCTTTGTAAATTCTGGATATCAGCCCTTTGTCAGATGGGTAAACTGCAAAAATTTTTTCCCATTCTGTTGGTTGCCAATTCACTCTAATGACTGTTTCTTTTGCTGTGCAGAAGTTGAGGAGTTTGATTAGGTCCCATTTGTCTATTTTGGCTTTTGTTGCCAATGCTTTTGGTGTTTGGTCATGAAGTCCTTGCCTACTCCTATGTCCTGAATGGTTTTGCCTAAATTTTCTTCTAGGGTTTTTATGGTGCTGGGTCTTATGTTTAAGTCTTTAATCCATCTGGAGTTAATTTTAGTGTAAGGTGTCAGAAAGGGGTCCAGTTTCTGCTTTCTGCACATGGCTAGCCAGTTTTCCCAACACCATTTATTAAACAGGGAATCCTTTCCCCATTGCTTGTTTTTGTCAGGTTTATCAAAGATTATATGGTTGTAGATATGTTGTGTTGCCTCCGATGCCTCTGTTCTGTTCCATTGGTCTATATCTCTGTTTTGGTACCAGTACCATGCTGTTTTGATTACTGTAGCCTTGTAGTATAGTTTGAAGTGCAGTAGTGTGATGCCTCCTGCTGTATTCTTTTTGCTTAGAAGTTTTTAATTTTAATGAAGACTAATTTATCTGTTATTTTTTCTTTTGATTTTGTTGTCAAATTTGAGAACCTATTAACAAATCTAAGGTCATAAAGAATTATCTCTATGTTTTTCTTTACTAGTTTCATTGTTTTTCTCCTATATTTAGGTCAGTGATCCATTCCGAATTAATTCAGCTTGCTCTGATGAGTATTTGTAATTATCACCGTGCTTCACACAAGGTAAAGGCCTAATGAACACTCGGTTTCATGTTACAGTTATGACTTAGTTTCTCACTTTGCGCTTGAAAAATTAAGCAAACAGAAGACCATAAATTTGAACTGACTTATTTAAGGTGATAATACAGAAATATTTTGTTTTATTGCTTTTACTCCAAGTTGAACATCTTCCTAGAGTGTTATCATGTACCCAAGTGTCTACTTCTGAGTCAAGTTTTCTGTATTCTTTCAAATATTCTCTCCCTGAGCAAACAACAACAACAACAACAACAACAACAAATCTCCTTAAAATCTTGGTCATTCTCCTCAGGATGTGGTCATTATTGCCCCAAAAATACGCATCCAAGGGGAAGTCTGATAGCCCAGCTGCCGTCTGCCCACACAGCACTTGGTATCTTGGCATTTTCCTTCTTGAAATAATGCAGAGAAGTGGAACTTCTCTGGATAATCCAGCAGGCTGAAACAAGAATGTGAGGAAAGGATGGGCCCAAATACCTAAACTACTGGGGGTGGGGGAAGAAAAAAATAAATTATGGAATTGAAAACTTTACAAAACAAGTAATCAAGTAAACAGATTGTTAGAGCCACTCTCGTGGCCTTGGAAAGGACCTGGACAATGAACATTCAAGTTTCAAAACTTTCAATCGTAAGCCCTATTTTGGTTATAAATGTGTTAATTATTTAAATCTATTCAAGTGTGTAGTATTGCTTCTTGGATATTTTCATTTTCACTTTCCAATTAAACGCTCAAGCAGGTTTTACCTGTTAAGAATGGTTCAGCCACACTATTTCCTCTTTGCATCCTAGCATATTCTTTCTTTGTATGCTGAAAAGCAGGCACGTTGCTTTGACCCAAGCAAGAGCACGACTCTGCTCTCTTAAAGAGAGGCTTGAAGATATCCTCTCTTAAAGCCTAGAAATCCCTCCAGTCTCAAG